>NC_142361.1:13773675-14373675 GCF_059441175.1 Urocampus carinirostris
CCCCCTGGATCTAATTATTCCTCAGTTTTTTTCTTCTAATGTTTTCAAATCCATCTCTCTGCAGGAAGGTGTTGCCATTTTGGTGTTTTTTGTTGCTCAGCTATCAACCGTTAGTGTCAGCCCATGACTTTTTCACCTCCATAGGTAAAACGCTTATTTTTTTCCGCATCGGATGCCATATTTGTCGATGATGTGTGTTTATCTTATGTATGTATTTTCCTCAGGACAAATGACCGATCTGTTGTTTACTGAGAAAGACCTCGTTACATCCCTCAAAGACTACATCCAAGCTGAGGAGAACAAGTTAGAGCGGGTGAAGAAGTGAGTGTGCCAACGACCCCGTTGCAACATAATCCAAATGTCAAGCTAATCGTTGGTCTTTTGGCAGGTGGGCCGATAAACTAGAATCCTTGTCAGCCACAGCAATACAAGACCCAGAGGGCTTTCTGGGTCATCCAGTCAATGCCTTTAAGCTGATGAAGAGACTAAACACCGAGTGGGGGGATCTGGAGAGCCTCGTCCTAAGTGACACCACTGATGGTTGGGAAATAAGGATGCTTAACACATGGCTTATTTAGCAGTTATTATTTCTCATGTAAAAAAATCATTTTGCATCTGTTCTATCAGGTTTTATTTCCAACTTGACCATCCAGAGGCGGTACTTCCCTACGGAAGAAGACCAGACTGGCTCGGCCAAAGCTCTCCTTCGGTTGCAAGACACGTACCAGCTGGATGCCAATACCATCGCCACAGGGAACCTACCAGGTTAGTGCCCATGTTTGTCGAGTCAGACTTTACTGTGAGTCATGAACATTCATAAAGGGAAAGTGTATATGATTTTGCCCCTTTTAGTGGCATAAAAACTTGATTCATTAAAAAATAAAATCATAAAAACAACATATTTTTAATTAATAAAAAAAATGATATACAAACGTGCATTTTTTTTTTAAATAGTAATGGGTCAAGAATTTAGCATTTATTTTATATAAAATTATCCTTATCTAAAGGGAGTTTACATATATTTGTCCGCCATCTTGCTACAATGGGTACCCAAAACCTTAAAAAAAGAGGGGTACAATGCTGCATTTGGGTCCTTTGAGTATTTTTCCTTGTGCTTCGTAGCACTTGTTTTTGATTGAACTACACCATACAGCGAGATCTAGTGGTTTTTCAAGTTCCTCAAAAACAAGTAAAACAAAAAGGAGTAATTTAGCCTCTCTGAGTGAACTACAGGGATGTGATTTTTCCGCTAATTCGCGGAATTCCGCTTTTTTATCTCCAAAAATAAAATTTTAAAATTTCCGATATTTTTAAGTGGTAAAAAATCCGATTTCGTCTCTACAGCATTCCATTTTAGTGTTTCCGTAACTGAAATGAAACGTACTTGCGATTGGTTGAAGTCTCCGTGTTGACCAATAAACGCGCTTGTTATAGGAGTATGCCATTGTTCATTTCTCACACGTTTTTGCCGGGTGTTTAAAGAAAGATGTCCGTGATCGAACGCAAAGATGCTCCGCGAGTTAAAGAAATTGATAAGATTGTAAAAAACAAGTTTCGATGGGACTGGTTGGAGAAGGAATTATTTACAAATGTTGGAAAGAAGACTGTGACGAATTTGTTCAGTGACTTTATTCGGAAGATCGATCGTGAAAGCGCTTTCCATTTGGTGCCATGATACCATTGACTATGGTGGGAGAGGTTTCAAAGCTCTTGAAAGTCACGCAAAGAGCAAAAAACACGTGAAAGAACTCCAGTCAAGAACAACAAATGATTCCATCGCTGGAAGTTTCGGTGCCCAAACGAAAACTCCAAAACTTTACGGCCTCCATCCCTTAGGGGCCGGTCACACAGACATTTGCGGCTGAATCACGGCTAAAATTTTGCGGGTTTTTTTTTGCCCGTGGTTTCCTGGGATGGAAAATGCGCAAAATTTGACAACCCGCCGTTCGTCTGTGGTATGGCCGGAAAAAAGACGCCGGCGACTGTTCCGCTTCCTCATCGCGTCATTTCTGCGTCATTTTCTCGTGTGGACCACGGGTATAAAAGCTCCCGAGCCGGTGTTGTGCCCAAATCTGACTCCTACGCAACACACCCACCCCCCCACACCCTCGCGTGAATGCGCATTCTGCTGCGATTGCTTTTGACCTTTTCATCCGCGTTAACAAACGCATTTTGTAGAATACGATCGCACTTTGTTGTTTAAATAAACGCGTTATATAGACTAGGATCTCCCAATTATTATAATTAGCTCGCTTTATTGTTTTAATAAGCGTTTAATATAGAATACGATCGCTTCTGATGAAAGCGCAGCAGAATGCGCGTTCACGCGAGGGGGGAAGGATTTACCGTTCGATTACGTTCACAACAAAAATCAAGACGGAATGGATTATGTTGTATTACATTCCCAACGAATGCAAGACGAAGTGGATTTGGTTATATGTTCGCCATTACATTCCCTACAAGTGAGATAAAACGAGGTAAAAATGGAGAAGCGAGGAAATGCAAATCTTGGCAGGGATGTATTTCTTGGGCTGTAGAATTCATAAACGCTCTAGACACAGTCCCGTGAATATCAAGATTTCAAGCTATGGCATCATATTTATTTTATTATCTTGAAAAGAAATGTCAAGAAATAAATATGGGTTAAGACGAGATCACTACGCTGACGGGGAGGGGTTTATTGAGGGTAATTGTTTTATCTATTTTGCTAATTATCCATTATCGATCAGTTCATAACACGTTACAAAGCTTAGGAGCCGGGACTCCTACTCTCAGCCGAAAGGCCAAGCTAAGGACCTGGCATCAAAGCCTTGTTACGACCATTGATAATGCACCGAAACATTTATTCGAAATGAAGAGAAACTACGCTGACGGTGATCCATGTTCACCCCCCGTCACGAGCACAATGGTGTGCACGGCAAATCGCGCTGTATATACGCGGAGAAAGGCGTTTGACTGTCACACGCGTAACACGCTAATTTCACGTAATAACACCGCGATACAGGCGCAGAACATGCTATTACCATGCTCCGCCCACGATTACCCGCTGAAATTTCCCGTCCTACCCATGTGTAACTACGCCCTGGCCGCGGCCAGAGCACGTCGTTCCGCGTCATTTCCGCGTCATTACCTCGTGTTGACCACGTGTGCGGCACGCGGTTTAACACGTGCTCAAACTTTTGAGCAGCTCAAAAGTTTTGAACGCGGCCAACCACGTGAAAATTTCCGACCGCGAGTAAAGCACTGCTCTATCTCGTCTATATGGTGGTCTCAAAACGTCCAACAGCGCCCAACGACATCTGCTTCACGGCCAGAAGTTTACGGCCGCGGTCCAGCCTTGATAATCTCGTGAAAGGCTGTGTCCACGCGCTCTCAAGAATTGAACAGCGCAAAATTTTTTCGCGCTGCCACCCGCGCGCGAATTTCCGACCTCGTGTTATGCACTGCCGTAACTCGTCTGAATGGCGATCTCAATGCGTCCTATAGCGTCCGCCTCAAAGTCAGAGATTTCTGGCCGTGATTCAGCCGCAAATGTCTGTGTGACCGGCCCCTTATTGACATCACAATCGGAAGCGGTAATAGAGAGACGTGATCCACCCCAACAACCTGTACCAGTTGCTGATAGAGTCGTGAATTTTGAGGTAGGTGGTAAACTTTTCAAATTTATTTGACAGTTTTCCCCTTTTTTTCGAAAATATTATCACGTAATAAAAATGGCCATAAATATTTAACAATTACAATAATAGATTTTCATGTGTACATTACACCAACACTTTACTGTAGGGCCTATAATTATTGTATTTTCATTTATAGATAACATCTTCTGCTATAACAAAGACATTTGTGGTATGTTCTAATATGAGTTACTTTTCATTTGGTCATGATACAATTATTTGTTCATGAAATTTGAACTCTTCAACATGATTTATGTGTTAACTTAGTAATCACATTAGTTAGATATGATGATATTCTCAGTGATAGTTTTTAAAAGCAAAGGCAGTCCAATGTTTTTTAATGTGACTGATTTTGAGTTGACTTAAACTGTAATTTTATATGGGATAGTTCAATATACATTGAAAATTTATGCTGTTGTTTTGTCTATTTCTTTGTCATCTGAGTGCATTGAAAGTACTTAAAAACACGGAAAACCCATGAGCTCCGGGGGGGCTTCGCCCCACTTGTCCCCCCACCAGGGCACTGCCCTCGACCTAGCTGGGTGCCCGCGGCCCCCAGACCCCCGGCTAATTTTCAGATAATTTCACTTTGGTCAAATCACATCCCTGGAACTAGTAACTGACTTTATTTCAACCTTCAACATCAAAATTGTCTACAAACATGTTTTTAACCTTGTATTATTGGTCACACTTGTTCACTTGGTCACACAAGTGAGTGAAACTCATCTATTCATATCAACATATTTTCAGAAGCAAAGATGCTGCCTAATGTCAAAAAGCAAAACTTAAAACCGCATAGCCATAAGAATTAAAAATGTACAAAATTCTGTTTCTCTGTGCATGTTAGGAGCAAAGCACAAGACTCTCATGACAGCAGAGGACTGCTACGAGCTGGGAAAAATTGCCTATACCGATGTTGATTACTACCACACGGAGCTATGGATGGCACAAGCATTGAAGCAGCTTGACGACGGAGAGGAATCCACTCTGGATAAGGTCACCGTGCTGGACTACCTCAGTTACGCCATCTACCAGCAAGGAGAGTTGGAGCGTGCCCTGGGCTACACCAAAAAGCTCCTTGAACTTGGTCAGTCACTTCACAGAAACTTAACCATTACCTGATGTTATCATTTTTTTTGCTTGATAATTTTTAACTCGGAAAATATGTTGGTAATATGCCTTAGAGTTATAATTATTGACTACTGTATTTTCTGCACTATAAGGGGCTTTAGATTATAAGGTGCATCCCCAAAGATATAGTTTTGTTTTCATATAATTTTGATATCCAAGACGCACAAGACTATAAAGCGCATGTAATTTAAACTACAGTTACAGCTACCGTTTTAATTCTTGTATAACCGTTGAGCATTTTAGACACTTACGGTAATTGAGTACTGATTGATGAGCTCAAAAATGTTGCTGAACAAAATTGTATATCATTGTATACAGCGGAAATCAAACCCGGGTTGCTGCAGTGAGAGCACAGAAACTTAACCACTAGACCACTAGTGAGTGGTCCAGAACTCTTATGGTGCAAGGAACAGATTTTAGATGGAAAATACAGAAAATCATCCCATAAGATTTACACTACCGTTAAAAAGTTTCCATTCTTTGATAAAAGCAAAGTTTGAAGGATAACATTTTTAATAAATAAATAAATGAACCACTATTTCTAACCTTCTCAATGTTTTGACTATACTTTACTTTATATTTTGATATTTATTTTGCAACTAATTTGTTGTGGAAAACTCACTCACATAGTGTCTTCCTTGATCGCATTTGAAACTGACTTACATTTTTTTTTCATGGTTAACTCAGATCCAGAACATCAGCGGGCCAAAGGCAATGTGAAATACTTTGAATTCCAGCTTGAAAAGCAAAGAAAGGCAGCCGAAGATCAACCTGTGATTGAGAAGGAGCAAGAAAAGAAAGAGACACCAATAAAGAATGAGAAGAAGCAGAAGAAGAAGGATAGGAACAGCTTCACTCTTATGCCCGAGCGAAAGAAGTATGAAATGCTCTGTCGCGGAGAGGGCATCAAAATGGTGAGGACGTTTGAAACACAAGAATATACATTGCAGTACATATTTTCCATTACAATTGTTCTGAACACATTTTTTTTTTCTACACTCACAAGACACCCCGCCGAGAAAGCCGATTATTCTGCCGTTACTATGACAACAATCGCAACCCCTTTTATCTGCTTGGGCCGGTCAAGCAACAAGATGAGTGGGACAGCCCGTACATAGTCCGCTTCCTCAACATCATATCTGAAAAAGAAATTGCGAAGGTCAAAGAGCTGGCAAAGCCAAGGGTATGTTTATTATTATTATTATTATTTTAATATTGTATATTCTTGGAGGTTGCTAGATATTCGACAAGTGCTATTTTTTGTCAATTTAATTTTTTTTGTTGATTGCCACTTCATTTTTGCATTTATCGGTTCTGAAAAACACAATACACTACATCTTACGGAGTTTAGTAGTAAATCGTTTTCATTACACTATTTTGCACTTCTTTTGCGTTACCAGAGTACAGACTTCCCTCATCAGTTTCCAGATTTGCTGTCCTGCTTTTTTTATGATGTACCTTAAACTCAATTTTCCTCCTGTATAATATATTTGGGTACGATTCTACTGTCAACCACTAGATAGCAGCCAACTTCTTTTCAGAACTTGTGGATTTAAAAGGGAGAACGTATTGAAAATTATTGTTTCGTAATATAAATTTTTGGGCTTTTAATTGACCCTTGAAATCAAGAGTATTTTGTTTTGCAAAAGAGGGATTTATTTCGCCTATTTAATATATAGCAAAATATGTTGCTTTAAATCTGGTTTCTGTGTTTAAAAAAGAATGCATTTCATTAATTTAGAGAAAACATGTAAATCTAGAATAAATTAAAAAGCCATTTGGATGGAATATGGCCCAAGCATTTTTTCCTGTGGGCTTGGGCTTCTTAAGATTTGCAACAGGGTGAATAGCCCCAACTCCATGTTTGTAAACCAGTATGACTTGGCAAAGATGCGTACGCATTGTTGAGGCAGGACGGCAGAATTCATGTCAGTTCATAATGACCGATTGACAGAAAAAGATCGTGGATCATAAGTAGTATCATCTCAAAAAGCACAAAGTATGTGCAAACATTAGAAGAAAAACTTTATATTCGTGATCAAAGTCAATAAAATAGGCGCTATTCATAGATTGTTCGAGTGACTTAGTGGAGCTTTTGTGTTTGACTTTTTCGCCTTGTATACAACGCTGGTCCAAATCGGGCAAGTAACAAGTGAAATACATTTTCATGCCAGCAAGTTAAATGGACAAAGAAGGCGGCTTACATGACAAGTTTATGTTAACATTAGTTTAGTTCACTCATAAGTTCAACTTTAGAAGAGGTGACTAACCTTGGCTGGCGCCCACCTAAAAACATCTTTAGTATTGCTGGGATCAATAAAAATAAAGACAATTAATCAATAATTATTATTACCAGTATAATGATACAGTATACTAATATATATTATATGAAATATGCATTAATAATTATTTCAATTGTCTTATTATTGCTATTATTGTTATAAAAGATGAACTAGCTAGCACCAATAGTAGAAAACGTAATGTATAGTAGACATCGTTAGCAAACACTTTACCTGACACATCCTATTTGCACATACGAAGGCATTTGGCTTACAAGTAAATCCAAACCCAATCGCCACGATAATTTCCGAAAATTTATATAGGCACCGCAAATGTGAACACTCCTAACAATGTCTACGGTCTGGTCAGTTATTTTACCGTGTTTTCATGACTATACGAAGCACTGGGTTATTAGGCGAACTCCTCAAGAATAGTGTTTTTGTCATATTTTCCATTCACAAGGCACACCGGACTATAAGGTGCTTCAGAGGGGACGTCAACAAAACAGTCAGATAGTTCATTCAAACTTATTAACCCCTTAACATTCCGACGGCTCGCAAAGAAAGAAATACGTGTCTCTGACAAGTACGGACACAGTGTCTGTAGAATGTCACCAATCACTCAAATGCGTCATTCCACATATTATTAGGACAGTTAGACTCCTGGGATTCAACAAATGCCAACCATTTCTTAATTTCTATTTTCTGGCAACTGTGTGGACAGCTAAATAATAATTTCATTGTGCAGGAAAACGGGGTTCTTTACTGTGCATATAACAATAAACACTGAATTTAATTGAAATTAAAAATATAAAGCCGGGGTAGCTCACCAAAGTTGTCTTGCAGCCATCACATTCAATAATAATATGCAATGGTCCTCTTACATGCGTGTGTGTTGTAAATCCTACCGTGTAGAATATTTACACACTCCAAAACACGCAGTAATGCCGACAAAAAAATCCACCAAGAAGCATCTGCATTGATAGAAGTTGCTTGTTGTTGGCTGTCTGTTTAGCCCCATAATTCCTGTTTACAAATGCAGACTAGTAAAAAATGTTTTCCCCATGCCGTAGAGCAACCTAACGTGTGATTCACATTCATCTTTTTCAGCCAATTGCAGACTTTGTTTTACCCCGCTTTAGCCTATGTGAGCCTGTAAATGCTAAAATGACCCACCTCCCTTACACCCGAATAACTTTAGCCAATAGTGACTGAGTCAAATGATGATTGACACATTGGTTAGGAAATGAAACACCAGTATATATATGTATATATATATATATATATATATATATATATACCAGCATACACCGTGGACCACTTTGCCGACAGGGGAAAACCTAGTCGGTGGCTGCTTGCCTTAGTTGCGAGACCTTTTGATCCATGTACAAGGCGCACTGTATTATAAGGCGCATGGTCAGCTTTCGGAAAAAATAAAGGCTTTCAGGTGCGCCTTATAGTCGTGAAAATGCGGTAATTACTTGCAGCAACAGGCTTCCACATTGCTTTTGAAAAGACCCTTTTTTCTGCGAATTTCAAAAACATTTGTGTAAAATTGCCATTTGTGCACCCGTACACACAACACCTGGCCGTGTTGTTCATGTAAATTGTGACTCTGAAAACACAACTAAACACACAAATCTTCCTTCACTCCATTCAAACTCCTACTGTTACTCTCACTGTTTTGGTTCAACAATGTGCACACATCCTGTGGTGATTAGGTGATGACGTAGGCTGAAAATAGGGTCTATAGAGAAGACACACACATCAGAATGTGTGTGGTAAATCCTTTGCCTGGCTCCACAGTTGCGCAGGGCTACCATCTCCAACCCCACCACGGGCGTGCTGGAGACGGCGTCCTACAGGATAAGTAAAAGGTAAGTTCTATTCAGGGTTGGTCAAAACACGGGAGCGCAGGTGGAGGAAAGAGCTTTCCACCTCTTCCCCTCTTCCTCCTTTTTCTGCTATAGATGACTTTAACATAGTTGACTTTTCATGAACTCGGAGCTGTTTCAGCGGCCAAATGGATTATTAAAATTTTTTCATCTTGCCTCGCGAAACATTTACTTTTTGGCGAGATTGTTAAGCAGTGAAATTGACAACTAGTGACTGTTTCTACTTTTCTCCTTTTCTGCCTCTTTTTTTCTTTCTGCTCTGTTACTGTCCGCTGCTGTATTGCTTCTTTTACCGTACAACCTGTGCATCCACCGCGCGGCTGAAACTCCCGTAGTTAAGGCGAGCCACGGTGCATGACCCCCAAACTGGGAAGCTTACTACAGCCAAATACAGAGTCTCCAAGAGGTAAGGGGTAACAGGTCCAACAAGCTCTTCATGCACAATGCTTCAACATGGTTACAAATGAAAAATGTCAATGTGGCTGATTTGAAACAATTTTATCGTCAGAATTGTTTTATTAGGCTGTGTCTTTTTGTGGCAATGCGAAGTTGGAATATTTTAGCCAGTGGCCAATATTCAAGGTCGAGCACAGAATGAATATTTTCTCTCTTATACTTCTGGGAATACATTTCTCGTTTGCATCCTCTCATATGCTCAATGTCGCTGCTGCATTTCTGCTATGCTTGCTCAGAATCCGTATCAGCAAGTAAAGTTGGAAAATGAAAAAGGCTTTTCTGACCCACACCTGCACTGTCAATCCACTGCTTCAGGATTTTAACACAGATGCAGTGATTGTAGATTTCCTTTTGTTTTTTTTCCACACAAAAAAGCTCTTAGTTGTGGAAGTAAAATGAATGAAAGCAGCCTGGCTACAACCCCTCAATCGCTTTTTATTTATACTGTCAGTTTAGGAGTTCCCCATATCCCATATTTTTATTAAAATTTACTTCCACATAATGTTAGTTATCTTACTTTTATAAAGTAATCTTACTAGTAGTCGGATTTAATTCTTGGTTTTTACTTTTTAAACCAGTTACTCAATTTAACCCCAGTCAATATTTAGCCAGCCATGAGTCAGGCACTGTAATCTTAAAATTAGTCCAACTTAATTTTAAATTAGGCTATTCTTACACATTTCACATAATTTGTCAACAGATTTTTTTTTTAACATTTCCATCCGACCTGACATTTTCACTTAACTGTTTCAGCCTTATGAGGAAAACCTGTAATATTCCATTTTGCCTTTGGGGTTGCGTAACAGACAGAATAAAGACATCTTTACTTTTGTCTCTCTATCTAAATAACTCAATTTTTGTCTTGTCTTTTAGCAAAAAAAAAAAAACATTTCAGTCCTACATTTTTTTGTGTTAAGGGATGATCTAAAAAAGATTTTTTTTTTAGCTTAGTTTACTATTCTTAACTTAAAAAAGGTTAGTTTACAAATACTTTTGTTCAGCCCTTGTTTAAGAAATCAACACTTCTTATATTTTCAAGTAATTTTGAGTAAATGGGCACTTAGTGTGCATTCAAAAAAAATATCCATTGTATTTATTTATTGCACTAAAACACCTTATTAGGGAAATTGTTTAAAGACAAATCCTGAACCCCGAGCTGATTGGAGAGTCTGAATTGTGGGCCACTTTCCCTCTTTTGCATATATCCTAATCTGTGCCAATTTTTACTGTTTATTTTTAGTTTACATTTCCTTCGGCATGGCATCTCTTGCCACAGGCTTCCTCATTGTGGTTTTTATATACCGCTGCCTGCAATAGCTTCCCTGTGGGGATTTCTTTCCCTCAATTGGCCTTGTTGTATTCCAGTGCTTGGCTCACAGGCTACGAAGATCCCACAATCGACAAGATTAACCAGAGAATCGAGGATCTCACCGGCCTGGAAATGGATACTGCAGAAGAGCTGCAGGTACAATCACTAAAGTGTTTCTTACCACTATGCGTAATGCGATACATTTCAGTTTAGCTGGTCTGCTCTGATGTCACACTTTTCAGCAAAACAAACTATTTTGTAATTTCTATTTGTAATCTCTTGACCTCATCCTTTTCTGGTCTCCACAGGTTGCAAACTACGGTGTCGGAGGCCAGTATGAGCCTCACTTTGATTTTGGAAGGGTACGCCGACACGTTTTCGCTCAGATATTAGCATACTTTTAACTTCAACTGACATTTATTGTTCCGCTTTAGAAAGACGAGCCGGACGCATTCAAAGAGTTGGGAACGGGGAACCGCATAGCAACGTGGCTTTTTTATGTGAGTCTTGATACTAAAATTTAACCGATGTATTTTAATAAAAAAAATATCAAGCTATACAAGAGAAAGACATTAAAAATGGAGTCTTGCCTTCCTGTTGCAGATGAGTGACGTTGAATCAGGGGGCGCCACGGTATTCCCAGATGTAGGAGCATCAGTTAAACCCCAAAAGGTTAGTATTACGTTATGATTGACCGTGAATATTGAATGCAGGTTGTTTTAGCCTTTCATAAATGAGTCGCTTGCTGGATTACTTTGAACAATATCTGAAGCTGTCAACTACAATTCTAAACCTAATTCAAATGTTGTCCAATTATATTTATATTATATTATGTCATTCCTATTAAACTCAACTTTTTTTATTTTAAATTAACTAAAATTAAAAATATGCAGAGCACAGAATCAATATTGAATGCAACGTGTTTTTTTTCTTGGCTGCAATGCTTCCAGTGCTAGAATGATTTTTTCTATCTAATGATATATATACATGGACCGTACCTTCCTCACGATAAATTGCACCGGATTATTAAAAAAAAAGTATTTTGTAACACATCTTCATGAGCTACTGTATTTTTCCTTGGAAATGTTGCAGTATATATTGGTGCAATGCAATGATTGATGAGTCTAAAAATGTTCCTGACCTAAGTTTTAAAACATTGCATGCAACAGAAATCAAGAGTGCCAAAACGTCACCAATAGACTACTGGTGATATAAATAACATGTTAAAAAGCATTCGACTTTTATCTCATTCTAACACTATTTTTAGTCACGGTGTTAGAAACGAATTTTAGAAAATAAAAAAAAACCAAAGTTGTCCTGAAAGATGTTAATAAATGCAAAAAAAGCGCGACAAGGATAACCACATTGCATTTATTTATATTTTGCAGGCCGACTTAATGTTTTCCCCATTTTTTAAAACTTGTTTCTGGCACTGTGAGTAAAAATACAATAGTGTGATAATGACATCTGCATGTCATCTGTATTGCTGGTGGTCTACTGGTGAAGTTTCTGTGCTCTTACTGCTGCTACCGGAGTTCAATTCCTGTTGCATGCAGCGTTTTTTGTGTTTTTTGTTAGATAGATAGATAGAGAGATAGATAGATAGATAGATAGATAGATAGATAGATAGATAGATAGATAGATAGATAGATAGATAGATAGATAGATAGATAGATAGATAGATAGATAGATAGATAGATAGATGGATAGATACTTTATTCATCCCCGCAGGGAAATTCATATCTCCAGCAGCATCCCTTCGCTGAGAACAATACAATAATAAGCAAAAGGAATACAATATACAAATACCCAATGTGACGTGCTAATACCTCAATAAATAAATAAATCATTGCACAAATACGGTATCCTAAAACCTAGTGCAGTAAGGCACATGTATGAATGCTGTATGCATTTCGAATCTTATTCACCATTTTTTTGAGGTGCCTTATAGTTCAGAAAGTATGGTATATATTTTACTGGATCATTATTTTCCTTAGCTGTGATATTAGAATTTACATTGTAATTAGGCCTTAATGTTGTGATAAGTGTTGTCTGCAGCGTTGTAATTTTCCCATTTAATGTTGCTATCGTTTTAAATCATCTCCAGGGTACTGCAGTGTTCTGGTATAATCTCTTTCCCAATGGTGAGGGCGACTACAGCACGCGACATGCTGCTTGTCCTGTTTTGGTGGGCAACAAGTGGGGTGAGTCCTTTATATCTAAAAGCTGTGCGATTGAATCTTGGTAAAATATTTATTTATTTTTTCCCTCCCCACATTTATAGTATCAAACAAATGGATTCACGAACGAGGCCAAGAGTGGCGAAGACCTTGTGGTCTAAATGAGACTGACTAATAGAAGAAAATACAACCACCCTGCTACTCAACCCAGGAACATCCAGCCGTTGATCACAGATGACATGTTATGGATGCTTGCGGTTGAAATGACTCACTCCACCTAGTTGAAAAACTATTTTTATTTCCCCCTTTTTATTGTGCTCCAAGCCCCTGAAATGGTTTGGAATCAGGACAGTCAGTGGTTTTAGACACGTCCTGGATTGTGACACTGTGCCTTTTTCACTCCCTTGTGTTTATCATTGCACTCCGTTTAGCCTCCTGTTCTGTGGCTATGCTATTGTTAAGTTGCTAAAAAACACTACTCTCACGCCCCAACACTCCTTCTATACTTTGGCGCTCCTGTTAATTGGCATTCCTTAGAAGCCTGACTCATTCTCTCCTTTACAAACCCTTTACCAAGTTCAAACTATTTTTGTATGCGACAATTTGCAATAGCGAGCACTACTAGCGGACTGCAGAGATGTCACAGGTTTTTGCCGTAGTTGTCGACGCCACGGAACGTTTGTAGGGCTGTTTCTTATTTAAAACAGTGGGGATACAGGTGGTTCACATGTCTGCCTCACAGCTTCCTACTCATGTAATTATTCTTTTTCCCAATGTTCTTTTTAACATTGATCCAAAAACACTACAAAATCCTTGCATTGAAATTTGTTCAAACTTCTCAATCAGAACGGTTTGTTGTCTCTATGCCCAAACTATCAGGAAAGTGGCACGTTCTTTTTCAAAATACATATTTTGAACCCAAACATTTCTACAAAGATGATCTGCGTCCAATTTTCTCATGATTCCCTTAACATCTGACAATTCCCGAAGAATAACACTATCAATGTGCTGCAGCACCCTGCTACTCACCTAACGTTGCTCAGTGCAGAAAACTGTGCGTTTTAATACAGAGCAATGCACTTTCTTCTGAACCCTCCTAAAAGCGTGTTTTGGGGGTCATGGCTGGAGCAGATTTATTTCACTCCCTGTCATATTTACAAGGAAAGATAATTTGATGCATTGAAGGGAATTAACCATCAAGGTAAAATTGTACAGTGACATCACGTAAATTGTTGGTGAAGGGTTCGGGACATGCAAGTTCATCCATTTGTTGATTTTTTTAATTTTTTTTTTTACTGGGTGGAAGGCATCCTCTAATGGGTTTTAGAAAATTTGAGATTTTAATCCCCCGCCTCTCTTCTTTCTAAGCTTATTTATGTTACTATAGTGTGGGCTTTCTGTACACCAGACCTGGAACGTTTCCTATACTTTGTATGTTACCTGTCCACCCATTTCGATGGAAACCTGAATTGTGGATGATTCGCCGGTTATTCAGATCAAGATTTGATGCAGTCAAAGACATATTCGACATGAATCAAGAACTTGACTTTAAAGGTACTAGAATATTTGACCACTACATATTACTGTATTGTTTAGTGAAACAAAAAAATAGTGCTACCAAAAGCGAGGAATAATACCAACTATGGAGCCTCCAAGTATCCAAATCATAATATTTTTCTTCTCATTTTTTTGCCCAGTTTTTCACAAGCTTTTTGATTTTTGTGGGTACTAGCACGGCGCACAACCATGTGAAACCCATCTAGGTCAGGCAAGTCAAATTCAGTTTGTCTCTGGGGCCAAATGCAGACTTTCTGTCCTCAGGCAGGCTGGATAAGCTTCCTGTTAATCAGCTTACTATAGCAGCCTCCTTTACATATTCTAATCATGGATGACAAGGGATCTTGCTAACCATAACACGTATTCACCAACATTGGTTAAAAAAGATTATCATGTTTGGTAATAAATGTTTTAACTGGTGAATGCAGTTTTAAACCTGAACCAACTCTCCACGCTATCCAAACTCAAGTTAGAGCTAAAAATATATATAATTTTTGACTGAATTGTTGTACTGGTTTGAAATAAATAAAAGTAGATACAAAATAAAGTTTTACCAGTCATGGGCAATAAGATTAAATTATATTAGATCAAACTAGAAGCTGGGCACACTAAATGTGAAATTTTATCCCTGAATCAATGCGCATTCGGTGTGCATTAATTTTAAAAATCATAACTTGACAGAAAGTGACCTAAAGACCCTTTCCTTATCTAACATGCTCAGAAATGTGTGGCAGGCCGGTTTAAATCATCCAAAAGGCCGGATGCAGTCCGCGGGCTGGATGTTTGACAAGTGTGCTCTACGTGATCCTCATGTATAATTTTACAACTTTCTTAAGCTACACGTGCTTAACAAATGCACATTCATATGAGAGTCCTTATATTTTTGCTCATTGTTAAAACATACCACTTGGAGGCGCTAAATAATACACAACGTCCCTTTAATTCAAACGCTCCCGGTACTTTGTGCTTTTGTTTCAGTGGGCTTTGCGACCAAGAAACATGTTATTTATATGACGTAAAACATTTTTTTGTGTTGTTTAGACGGTTTTCATTTGTTGTATTTTTTAACAGGATTAAAAGCTCCTTTTATGAAAATTGAATGAGTATCCTTTTATGTGCATGTGCGTGTATCACGTGACCTCCTCTTAGTAATGAAACCCCGCGGCTCTGTTCTGACTCGAGGCAACCGGGGGCCAGACTTCTGTCAGGTCGGGGGCACTAGAGCCAAGCGTGCATGTGCATGACCCAGTGATACGGATACATTCACAGATTTTTTTTCAGAATTGTTCTTTTCACGTGACTTGAATTTGAGCAAATATGATGACAATAAGCCACATGGAGAGCACTGTGCGCTATGACAACGGCTACGAGGATGAGTACATGCTCCAAGAGGACGAGTGGGACCGGGACATGCTGCTCGACCCGGCATGGGAGCAACAACAGAGGAAAGTAAGTTGATAACAAACGAGGCCTTCGGAACTAAAGCAATCCATTCCAACAATCCTTTTTTGAGTCCTCAAATGTTCAAAGTAACCTTCTCCTAGACCCCTAAAATCCATCCATCCAGACAGTCTAAAACAGGGGTCAAACAACCTTTTCGAGAGCTTCATTTTATTACTGATTGGCACGAAGGGCTAACATTTTGATATGCATTTCTAAAATGACCACTTATGTTATTGTCATCACCAGCTTGTAATTATTAAAATATGAGTTGAATCGGCTCAGTCAACCTTTAAAACATTATGCCAGTCAGAAGTAAAATTTCCCTGAAAATCACCCAGCTCTTTTTACAGGTGTTTGTAAGGGGATACCCGATGCCTACAGGCACCCCGTTGGAGACCCTGGGTCTAAAAACTAGTAGTTTTCACTGATTGTCTTCTCAATTTATATTCCATTATGGTACATTCATTACATTTATACAACAAACATCACAGCAATTCTGCACACTAGTCACACTCGGCATAAACCTCTTGAAAAATCCTAAAAACTCCATGATTCATGGTAAATGGTCTGCATTTAAATAGTGCTTTTTCAAGTCAATGAAGACCTCCCAAAGCGCTTTACAATGTGCTTCACACTTACCCATTCACACACACATTCACACACCAATAGCAGCCATGCAAGGCGCCTACCTGCTTATTGGGGGCATTAGGGATTCAGTGTCTTGGCCAAGGACAATTCGACATATAAGATGGAAGATAAAACCTTTGTCTTCAAACCACTTTTTAGTCTACATGTTAGACGGGGCAAACGCAACAGTTATTGTTTTTGGATTATATTTGGTCCACTAATAATAGGCTGGCTCACTGGCGCAGGTTTGGTCTTATCATTGGGGACATTGACATTTGTTGAAAGTGATCACATAATATTGGTGGGGACAAAACAATTAGTGCTTGACATTAATTTGGAAGTAAAACACATCCCGTCTGTCCGTGCCAAAATTACACTTTTATGGCTGGGCATAACCAGTTCAAGTCAAGTCATGTTTATTTGTATAGTCCATAATCATAAAAAGTTTCAAAGGGCTGCACAGACCAAGATTACAACACCTCTCCTTCTGAAACCTACATGAGGGTCTGCTACTAATGAGGCAAAACTACTCCAGTCAACTTCTCACAATGATCTGAATTACAATTTGTAGAGATGGCTATATTATAGTTTGTGGTAGTTGTACACCACAGGAGTCAACAAAAAGTTTAGTACCAATAGAATGACTTGCTTGTGTTACTATTTTTTTTCCCACTTCTTCTCGACTACGGTAAATGACAAGGATCATATCCTCCGTATCGGTATTGAGTCCAATCCTGCTCTTTCATTAGGATCGGACTCGGTCATATGATCAGACCCTACCCAGTGTTGCTCTTTTTATGGCAACAAGGCCCTTTATCATTGCATATTGCGAACATGTCTTTACTATTTTCTTTTCCTGCTACACAGTAGCAAACAGTAACATTATGAAAACATGGTAACTAGCAGTTTCTCACAGAAACACTGGCAGGGCTAATTTTAGTGCGATCAGTTTTGTTTATCAGCTAATATGGAAGGATTTGAATGATATTCAGTGCTACAAGTGCAAGGTGGCACAGAGGTTGCAGTAGCAAACACATTTAAAAGTACCATCATTTTCTTTGGGTTTAAGCAAAAATTACCAAAAAGGGATTTGTATCGAAAATCACAGATCTTGAAAAAATAAAGAAAACAATCCAATTAGATTGGAAGCTCAAAGAAGCATGATATCTGTGTAACATGCTACCAAGTAGTGGAACTTTCCAACAAAACATTCCTGGTAGACCGTACAGGTCACACACAAATGTTAATCAGTACAAAACAAATACATTGTAGCTTGTAATTTTCTTATTATGGAGATAAATGCCGACAGGTGGGATAGTGGATACACGAAGATGCTGTTTAATAAAAGAACAAAATAAATGCTCCGTTTGTCCTGGTCAATATTTGTTGTAATACTCACACAAATACTGTAAATTGGCAAAGCATCCAATTTACAGTTTTTGTGTGCTTCTTACACAGAGATCACTTACAATTGAGATTCAAATAGAAATGGACTACAGTGATTGTATTCTGTTAAGTATTCTGGCCCCCAAAAAAAGTCAAATTTCCTGTCAAAGCCTTCCAGCAAACCCCCTCTTTTTTGATGGACGGATGCAGTGGGTACCAGCTAGGCTAACAATAGCCCCGATTTCCAACAGCTCTGCTCTTCTTTTCGGTGATACGCTCGGAACGCAAGCTGTCAACAGATGCTCCCAACACATGATGACGCTCATGGGATTTGGAATGGAAGCTGCATCTAATTTTAACTCCCCACCACAGCCAGGCATTGTAGTAGAGCTAAGCTGCTGTCCTTGGTGCGGAATTCTTTTGTTTATAGCGACAACATGCAGAAAATATTGCACCAGCCTGACTGCACATATAGCCTCGGGCCCCCCATACTGGCAGTTGATTTTAGGGCTTTATGACTTGGCTTCTTTACACTGCGGGAAGGCCCTTGCCCTTTAACCTTTATCTGAGATGAGGTAACTGTATATTTACGGCAACTCAAATATGGTGCCACAATTATTAAGCTCAATATTGCTATCAAGAGTTTTTTCCTTTACACATCTTTAAAATTATTTGGGAATATGTTACATTTATTTAAATGTAAAGCATTTTGAACAACGTTTGAATTATTTGAAAAGCATTTTAGATTTGATTGCGATTAATAAAAATATGTATTTACACTAAAATTTGAAATACATAAAGCTCAAAGTCAACAACTATATTAGCTTGGCTGGTCAACATCACTTGCCTTGAACCTGAAGCAAGTCTTGACCACAAATGCAGATGTGCTGAAAATGTCTTTTTTTCAAAGCATGCAATACACAGCCCTTAAAAGAAACATACAAGTTGGGCTTGACATGTTATGTACACACATTAAGCAATTCAATAAGCGCATCGTGTCATTAGAATCACATCACAGATCAGTGATCTGTACGCTTTATGATGTGGACGGTATACATAACTGTCATCTCATCTCATTAGCTGCACCGCTTATCCTCAGTATGGTCGCGGGGGTGCTGGAGCCCATCCCAGCAATACGTGGAGAAATTGTATATATATATTTATATATAGTCATTTGTAAGGTAGTTCATGGAGATGACTATCTCAAGTGTGAGTTTTTTTTTCTGCTAACTTTGCGACATGCTACGCCTAAACAGGGCACGAGAACAGATGAAAGGATTACGTATCAATTAGGGACACTTATAAGGGCCATGTAAAAAAATCAGGTAGCGTCTCCCATAGTTAAATTGTAATGGGAAGAACCAACCGAAACCTAATTTGTGCCCACATAAAGCATTCCCCTCATTTTTACCCATCACCTATATGGGGAGAGATTTGTCTCAAAAATACTTACACACGTGTTGTTCAGTTCCACTAATAAATTCGCGATTTACTCAAGATCTCAAAATCATATTTCTTGATAAATGCACACACAAGATTAAGATTTTGTATATCTATGCTATATTTGAGGACTTGAAAAACGTGTGTGAATCGCGGATATATTTGTGGATCTGTAAAATACATCATTTAGACAGGATTTTTTGTTTTAATGGTAAATGGAAATATGCTTTGAAAGTCCTTAAAAAAGAGCTTATTTTGTCCCTGAAAAAGTTTTACAAACCCTGTATAATGTGCAAAATAGAGCAAATGGAATGTGATAACAATATTGCTGGGTAGATTTTGGGGGACACATCTTGCAACATTACTTTCTTCCATTGTCATGAGAAAGTTATTATGCACTGATACCCTGAATAAAGGTGCAACACTTACAGTCTGGGAAAATTAACATGTTTTTCACGATGCCAAAATGAAATATGTCAATTTGCAGTTTTTTGCATACACATGAAAATTAATCAAGTTATTTGTTAATTAACATTACAAAACACAGACTGTCAGAAATACGACAGAATGTAGTCATTATTTATGTGAATGTGTCTTTGTAGCTGAATCATTTTATCTAGCGTATTTCCGAGAAAGCCCAATGAGGCACCAGCAAGTAAACCTTTCGGCTTTGGGGCTTGCTGATTCATTCATATTTTTAGTCCAGACTGTTTTTAGCCAGTAGCTCTATGTTGTAGGCGTGCCTAGAAACATGGGCCACTAGTTCGAGTCAAATTTGATGGTTCTTACAAAAAATAACAGACAACTTAGTTATTTTATCCTCTAAATTTTAAAACTTATTTGTAATCCATAGCTTCAGGCATTTCAATGATGTAAAAATGAATTCTCAAGTTGCCCCATGTAATGTTAAAATACAATGGACAAATAATGTTCTATCCACCAAATTTCCCCCCATTTATAATTTCTCAGTCGGATCTCTTTAAGTGAGACGGAGAATATTCCACAAGAATAACAAGGAGCAAAATAGTCTGAAAAGGAGAAAAACAGTTGTGTTTCTTTAAAAGATTTCCACTTTGAGGCTTTGCTAGATTTGATATTTTCCACCAAATTCCACAAATTTATTCTAAAGTCCTAATTTTGCTCTTTAGTTTTGCCACCGGACCTTTAAAGTATTAAATTATCTCTGTTTTTCTATATTGAGGGTGACCTGGAACAATGATTGAGATAAGACAGAAGCCCTGGGCCTGTAACCAATCAAATTTTAAGTGGTCTCACAATGACAGACAACAGGGAACAATTTTCTCCATCTACAAGTCATTTTTACTCCCACTGACAGCAGATTCTGACGTTATTCCCGCCGGTGGTTATCTTATCGTGAAGCACCCCAGCACGTTCTATATTTAACACCTTATATCAGCTGGAATGCTGAGCTCTGTGGTTGGCCATCCATTGTTGGCGGTTGAGCGACACACCAAAAATAGGAAGAGAAGGACAATAATCCTATCTTAACTGGATTGACTGTATCTCAGAAAGCACATTTGTTCTGATGCTATGGATGAAAAGAAGTGATATATGCCACCGCTGGGTCAGCCAATTTTTTTCAATTGTAATGTCCAAATGGCACAAGTTACATTTTGCAGGAGAAAAGTTTGTGGCGTGTTGCCCAACAAAAACTATTACAAAGTACAAACCCTTGAACAAATGTTTTGCCTAAATTTAGGAAAGACTAGTTTATTTTCAAAACACAACACAGCGTTTTAACGTCTTTTAAGGATACATAACATTCCAATCAGACCTAATTGTTGTATGTAACCTAAAATAATAACTTAAAAGTAAAGAGTGCATAATAATCGCTTCTGGTTGCAAAACACAACCATTTTAAATTTTAAAGCAACATTTTTAGAGATGAGATGGATCTTACCTGTTTCGACAGACTGATTTAAATGTTGGCAGCATAAAAGAATAAAGGGTCTCCTGTTTTAGTCCTTACACTGTTCACAGAAGTTTATTAGAACCCGAAACAGTTAATATAAGTACATAACATTTTGTGGTGTTCTTTTGTGCGTGACCATCGTTTTTTAGTTGTTTGTTTATTTAGTTTGGAAGGTCAGTGTTATTCATCTATGATCCTTCAGTGCACTTGACCATAATGACTCAAAGGCGAAATCCATTTTCAAAGTTACAGGAAGACTGCATTTCGAGACCTTATGACTCCATTAGAAACACTACTGGTGTAGTATTCAGCAGGAATTAAGTAGAAATAATAATTATTACCCAAAATAGAAGTACAAATACAGACCCACCCAGCATCAGATGTATTTTTGCCTTTGGATTTCTTGCTGAATCTGGTCATGTCCATTTTAGACTTGATTTTGTAAATATTAGTCAAATTTAGTCAGGAAAAAAGTAAAGGAAAATAAAGCTGCACTTTCTTGATCAATTCCAAACACTATTGGTCCTATACTTACAATGATTGTTGGTGCTGATTGTGTCAGCCATTTGTGTTTTATCTCTAGGCTATATCCTGCTGTTTGGTATAGTAACTGGCATTTTTACCATATTGTACTGGTCTAAAACGTAGTGCTTCAGTATGTTATCCGTAAATATGAAGTGTTTGATTATGTGTTTGACTTTGAATCTGTTCTGATAGACCTTCACTGCCTGGTGTAACTCCCACCTGAGGAAAGCTGGCACTCAAATTGATAACATCGAAGAAGACTTGAGAAACGGGCTGAAGCTAATGCTTCTCCTTGAAGTGATCTCAGGTCAGACTCAAATTTCAAGTTTAAAGTCCATGTTGTATTTATTCATAAGGCATAATTCATTTCTATGTTTGTTGAAATGTTTTCCTACAATGACCCCCCAGTGTGCACAGTATTTACTCACATGACCATCTCACTGTGGCATGCTGGCAGGTGAAAGGTTATCAAAGCCTGACAGAGGGAAGATGCGCTTTCACAAGATTGCTAATGTCAACAAAGCACTGGACTTCATTACCAGTAAAGGGGTAAAACTGGTCTCCATTGGAGCTGAAGGTACCAGAAACCTTGTTTGATGGAATACAGTGTGGAAAATATAATAACTATGTTTACTAATTTCGTTTTTGTTTCAGAGATTGTGGATGGCAACGTAAAGATGACACTTGGAATGATATGGACAATAATCCTTCGGTTTGCTATTCAGGACATTTCTGTTGAAGGTTTGAGGATGATTCATACATTTATTCCAAATAACCTGCTGTGACTTTATCATAATGTGAAAAAAGTAATATTGTCTTACTGACATATGTGCAGAAACATCTGCCAAAGAAGGGCTCCTCTTGTGGTGTCAAAGAAAGACCGCCCCCTACAGGAACGTTAATGTACAGAACTTCCATGTGAGGTAAGTCAACATTTGACCTCCAAAAGTAAAGTATCAATTGGAGCTAATATATTTTAATAATTACATTGTCTTACAATTACAATGACGCAGTTTCACTTTTAAAGCGGATGCTGTAAAGTATTTGGTACAGTTTTGACTTCTCCAAAACCTTTCGGTTAAATGGCTCCAATGGATGGAAATTTGCTTAAGTGCCTCTGTCAACTGACGTGTTGGCTCTTTTTGCTCATGGGCCGGTGAAGCTGGAAGGACGGCCTGGCATTCTGCGCCCTGATTCACAGACACAGACCTGACCTGCTCGACTACTCTAAGCTCAGCAAGGTGTCCTGCGAGTGTGTCCCCTGTGACTTGGGATGCTCTGTGTCACTCCCTCAAATACTAACCGTGAATGGCACTCACACAAGAAGTAATGACGACATTGAAAGGATCAAAACGCATGACTTAAGATTAATTATTAATTCTCACCTAATCGTTGCAAAGGTTCACCTGCAATACATTCATTAGAAAAATCAGTATTTAGATTACTGTGAATTGTTGACTACAGAGCGCACCTGATTGAAAATTTCTTGCGCAAATTTAAGATCAAATCTTTATTTTGTTTTTGAATGCAGGCTCAAACCGCCATAAAATTGTACTCATTCACGTCATTCTTACATTTGAAAAAGTATCAGAAAAGTAACAAAATGTTTTCGCGATTAAGATACTCCTTTGCGGACTGTATCCTCAGCTGTCAATCTTAATAAATTAGCACAGCAGTCAATATTAATTAAATCAGCATTAACATATATTTTGGTGTGGCATGATGTGACTAATTTAGGGTATATTTTTCCTATCGGGCCGAAAACTGTTCTAAATATTGGGAAAAATATATCCGATAATTAGTCACTTGCTGCCACACCTAAAATATGTATGTTGCTAGAAAGATTCTAAGCATTTATGTATAGTGATTTTTGTCGCTCTCCTGCATATATTTTAATGGCAATTTAATTAATATTGCCTGTTGCGCTAGTTGATAGAGATTGACTGCTGCGAACAACAGTTTATTTGATTAACATCAGATTTGTCACCACAAAAAAGTTTCTTAATAGCGCACAATTTGTTACTTTTCTTACACATTTCCCCGCTGATCATACTAAGACTGCAATCTTACTCCATGAGGACAATAGGAATCTCATCCATTTATGTAAGTTACTAATTGGATGACGAGGTATTTGGCGACAAAGGGAGTCACAGTCATGTGCGCTTTTTGCCTTGCTTCATTTGATTTTTTTCATTTCGACATTCAGAGCACTTGGCAGAAAATGAGGTGTTTTGTTTAAATTAAACAGTCAGATTACCCAATCCGCGCAAGTTCTAAGCCAGCTGCTCGTCTCTGGCCGAGGCGAACTTTCCGGGACGTGCCGCCGGACAGGGCAAGGAGCGTTGCAGCAGGCCGTAGATGGGCACTGCTGGAGGGATCCGTGGGAAGGGCCCAGCGTGCACCCATAGTCGCCGCCGAAACCTTTGCGACCATAAGCCTCGCAAAAAAAAAAAGAAAAGAAAAGAACAAGCCCCACCACTTTTAAAGCTGCAGTGTTTAAAATTTGAGAAAAAAGTAGTGGCTTGCAGTCCGTTTATCATGGTAAAAATATTGTGTGGGCATTAGGCAACTATTGATCTGTTAGTGGTGGACACCCATTCTATTGTTAATAAATTAAAAACTGGCCACTGCGGCTGTTGAGCAGGGAGTGACTCATCAGTCGTCATGATTGCAATCAGAAGTTTTATCTTTTCAACACTTGGTCGCATGGTCACAGAAACATGAGCCTTGACCCCGCACAGCTCGACCTCACCCCTGCTATTGCAGTCACGTCAAGAGGCAGCTTGACTTGTCAGAGTTAAGAAAAACGCAAGAGCTCAGTGGAGTATCACAACCTAGTGCAGAATGACGACATTGGCCTCAAAGAAATATCTTCTCTCTCTCTTTTACTCCCGTAAACAACGGTCAATCACTTGTGAACTTTTTACATTGCAGACCATCTCATTGTGCAGCTTTTCAGCTTAGCTACAACAGAGCATAACTGCATTGTTGAAGCATTGAACCACTAGGGAAGTCCTTCCATCTATCCGAGTATCTATTCTGGCATCATCTGATCCTTCCATCTCATCTTCTGCTGCCAGCTGGCCTTGCCTGTCACCCAGCGATAAACTACTTTTGTTGAGGACAGAACAATGGCTCCAATACACTTGCATGATCCTTTACTTTTGTGTGCCATCACCAAACGGGCTGAACTCGGGGACGACAGCCTCTCCAGAGTGTAGTCTGCTTTTGGCTTGAGGAAAGGAAATACTCTGCCAATTAAAAAAAATAGAACAAAATGTAGCCAAACAAGTACAATATTATCCAATTCTACTGGCAGTTAATTTTAAATTGTTACATATGTTTTTTCTTCTTTCATGAACGTTTTTGTTGTTGTTTTTTTCAGTAAAGACAAAATGATTCACAGTTGATTCAATGATCACCCTTATATTAAATATTTCACCCTAATTATTCAAACAAAAAGTACAGTTTTATTCTATTTTGTCCATCTTTTTCCCCTTGTTGAGTTGAAATACCTATACAAAACATCTAAACATGTATTTGCCAAACTTTCATGAATTCACAAGTGAATAGGTGAGGTTTTTTTAATCAAAAGGACCCTGAAAATTGCTTGGCTTTTGTCAGCAGCACTTAATACATCACTGACACCCAAGATAAACGCTTGAAGACATTAAATCCGTTGTGCAATTGCAGTGTCAAAATGGTATTGATTGCTCCCCAGTAAGACAAAAACTGCCTTGACATTGATCAAATGCTGCACTTCAATCCAATAAAAACAAGACTAGTGAGCTTTTTTTCCACCAATCTAAGAGTTGCATGCAAGTTTACGGTGCCTGCCCTGCTGTTGCATGAAGGTTAGGCATTTTAAGCCACACATCTCTGTTTAGTCACATGGAATTGTATTTCTTTATTTAGGATGATCCCCAGGGGAACCTGAACTTGGCTTTTGACATAGCGGAAAAACACCTGGACATTCCCAAAATGCTTGATGCTGAAGGTAATTGTTTTGAAAAACTCATTTTCTACTTAGGGTTTGGGTTTTATTTGAAAGGCTCTTCCCCACTATGTTTCTGTGTACATTTTCTAATGGGAAACTCACTTAGGCCTATGCTGAAACTTTACTACTAAGTTGCCAGAAAAGTTTCATGTTTCATTGGGCGAGATTCAGGCGTTTTGTTGAAATTCTGAAAGCAGCTAAAGTGGGCAATTTGGAGCATTTTCCGTCATTAGAGGGCCCATTTTCATTCTTTACCGCTTTATGCTTTAGTTGTAATAGATGGCTTTTTGTTTACCTTATTTTCATTTCAACATTGTCTCCTTTTCAGATATCATTAACACCCCCAAACCTGATGAGAGAGCCATTATGACATATGTGTCCTGCTTCTATCACGCCTTTGCTGGTGCTGAGCAGGTTCGCAAAATCCTCATGTTATTTAAAATTTTGATATTTAATCCCAATATCTAGTCTAATTCTTCGCACTTTGAATTTACATAGTACATTTATAATCTACATAAAATTTCTGCAAGTTTTTATTTGTTTAAACCATAGACAATACTTTGGAGAATAATATATGTTTTAAGTAGAGTTCTTTATATATTTGAGTTCAGTAATAATATACAAATTCTGTAATTTTATGAGCTAGTAATTATTGGGCAATGTCATGTGATCTGCGTGTTTTTGTCCCCTTAGGCCGAGACGGCTGCTAACCGAATCTGTAAAGTGTTGGGTGTGAACCAGGATAATGAGAAGTTAATGGAGGAGTATGAGAGGCTGGCCAGTGAGGTAAAAATATGACAATGTGTTCAAATTCTGATATTGTGACACAGGCTAAACAAGCCTCAGGTCTGGGAAAAGTTGGGCCAAATCGGGTTTTCCACAAACAGGTTTTGATGAAAACATTCCACTGTTCTTAATTATGTTTTTTTTATTTCCCTACACATTCCCTACACGATCTTAACATTAAAAATATTAAGAAATAATATGAAAAGAAAGTATGAAAGTATATCAATCAGTAATAAGTCAATCCAGTCATCTTCTAGGTCTGCACTTAAAGGGACAGTGCCTCCTATTGGTAAAAAGTGTCATTTATTTAAAAAAAAAAAAGAAAACCCGGTGAAAGAAAGATAAAAGAAGAAAAATGGTGATTTATGGTCACTTTGTATCTCCGTTAATTGTATTCTCTCCTTTGTTCTTTTTAGCACTCCTTTACGATTACACAACAGAACACAAGGACCTCTAGTGGTCAAAAAATACACACTGTCGCTTTAACCTTCATATGAAGATGGGGGCCTCAAATTATCATCTAGAGGGCTGCAAATCGCCCACAGGTTGCAAGTCTGAGACTCTTAGTCAAAATACTGACAAATGAGGAATTCCATGAACTCAAACATATATATTTTTTGCAGTGAGTAGTTGGATTTAAATGTCCAATATATAAATATCAGTAATTATATAACCCTGTGGAATTATAGTGTATTTATTTGACTGGGATATGTACAGATACAGTATAGTATTGTAAAAAGATATATGATGCATGATTATAATTAATTAAAGGCAGTTGGGTCCATTGTTACAGAAGAATTCATTGTCCATTGGCTTCTCGAGTCCTCATTAACCGTTTTCATTGTTTGAGCTCAAAATTACCGTACTTTTCGCACTGTAAGGCACTCTTGAATAATTCAAGTCAAGTCATGTTCATTTGTTTAGCCCTTAATCACAAGGAGTCTCAAAGAGCTACACAGACAACAGATTATTGCAAACCACAGACTATTATTTCATGTGTCTTATACAAGGCGCACCCCACAAAAAATTGTCTTTCGTCATGCACTTTTCATACATAAAGCGCATTGGACCATAAGGTGCATGAAATTGAGACTACAGTATGCGCTGCCGTGTTCATTCGTGTATATGTTGCGCATATCATTCACTTACGATATATATAAATGCAATGACAGTCACTACCTGGAAATGAAACCCATTGCATACAATATTTTGTGATTTTGGTCAGTGATGTTTATCAATTGATCAATCAATCATTGCTCAACTGTGATAGAATTCCGTCAAACCTTGAAGCAGGCTTTTCAAATTTTTTAACAATTTCTGGCCAATTTGGGGTTTTTAGGTGCGCTCTACAGTCCGGAAAATATGGTAATATGAAGGACATTAAAACCAACTTTAGAATCCAAATGATGCCAA
Source organism: Urocampus carinirostris (assembly GCF_059441175.1). NCBI lineage: Eukaryota > Metazoa > Chordata > Actinopteri > Syngnathiformes > Syngnathidae > Urocampus > Urocampus carinirostris. The sequence continues at coordinate 13,801,707 of NC_142361.1, forward strand.
GGAGCAAACTTAGATAATCAGTTTTTAAACAGATAGAAGCCACAATGACTCTGTTTTGACAATTAAAACTACACTTGCAAAGCAGTGTTCCCATTCTTGTCACATCATATTATGTCCTAAAGCAATTGCAATTTTTCAGACCAGTATTGCAATTTTGATGCGATTTTCATTTTGTTTGTTTTGGGGACTAATTAATCATAGTGACATGCATTAACCTTGAGAAAACAGTGCCCTCTTCTGGGGAGCTTTGTTACGTATGCTGTCTGCTCACATGAGGCTCACAAGTGGGTGTGTGGTATAGCGTGCTTCTTGCAAACTTATCTTCGGTTAGTGCCATTAAAACTTGCCTCTTATTTGCCGGCGCTGTTAACACCTGACTTTTTGGTCTTAAAGCTTGAATTTTTACAATTACGGTCGGCCAAACACCTCATCTTTTAAACCACAAAGGGTAAAACAAAACACAAACAAATAGCACCATGTCATATTGCAATAACAATTTGATTTCGGTTAATAGTGCAGCCCTATTATGTCCTAATTATCTTGGCGTAATCCGAACCAGCTGCTTGAATGGATTCGCCGCACCACTCCCTGGCTTGAAAACCGCACCCCAGAGAGGACCGTGACAGAGATGCAGAGGAAACTGGAGGACTTCCGTGATTACAGGCGCCAGCACAAGCCTCCCAAGGTCCAGGAGAAGTGCCAACTGGAAATTAATTTTAACACTCTGCAGACAAAGTTGCGAATCAGCAACCGGCCGGCCTTCATGCCCTCCGAGGGGAAGATGGTGTCTGTAGGTCACTCCAAATCCTTCCTTCACTGAATTTTGTGATTGTCAGGTCAGGGGTATGCCATGAGGTGATATCCTTTGTTTACTCGGCCTGCAGGATATTGCTGCAGCATGGCAGGGCTTGGAGAATGCAGAGAAGGGTTATGAGGACTGGCTCCTCACTGAGATCCGCAGGTTGGAGAGACTGGACCACCTGGCTGAAAAGTTTCGTCAAAAAGCCAGCAATCATGAAAACTGGGCCAGCGGTGAGCCGTTGTACAAACAGTAGATAAGACTTGTCCATCCACACAAATTAGTTAATGAAATTAATATGGTAATTAAATAAATAAACCAGTAAGAATTAAATATGTACACAAACATTAAAGGGTAAAACCAAAGGACCAAACAGACCAACGTCATAAGAAAGAGCTTCTTCCCAAGGCCCATTATAACCCTGAACTCTCATCTACAGAGTTCATGAGCATTATGTTCTGTAGTACTGCTACATCTTTATTGTATTTTATATATTATTATGGTTTCCATTTTTATCCCTTTACACATTTTTATCTTTCTAGTTTGTGTTGCTTTGCACTGAGGGGAGAAGCCCTCCAATTTCTCCGTCCTGTTGAAAATAACAATAAAAGACATTCCATTTAACTATCAAATGACAGTTGTGACAATATAATTAAACTTTTTTTATTGCAAATGTGCTTGTGTTTAGAATTACCTAGTGATTAATCAAATCTAACTACACAGATGCCAAAGTATTTCACTGCATAAACAATTTTCTTACTCATTGGAACTAAATTTGGCCCATTTTTACCTCATTTTTGAGGTGAGCAGTGAGAAACTGAGGTGTGCAGACTGAGGTGTGCAGACGGACTGACACAGGACTGACTTTGATTTAAGTAACAGAAGGTTAAAGTAGTTTTTTGAAGTTAATAAAAAATGTAATTATATTATAATTTCATATCTAGTGAGAAAGTCTATTTAAATGAGCAAAAATATCTACTTCTACTGTTTTATAGATAATTTAGCCTATTTCTTTGTACATTTCTCCTATTTTACTGCATTTCTAACTTGTCTTTCAAGTAAAATGTTATTGAACTTGTATCTTGTCTTTATAGTAAAATAATATAAAGTACTGTATTTCTAGTTTATTTTTAACAATAAAATAAAATTGTAAAAAAGCAAAACAAAACTTAATGGGACAGTTTGTATTATTTCGCTTCTCCTAGTGGAAAAAACGTAATTCTTCAAAAACAGAATTGCTTTAAATAATTGGATAAATATACATGAACTGTATGAACGTTTATTCCAACAATTTGCTTTCATTTGATATAACATGAGCCTCATCTAAAAGGGAGTTGAGATACCTGTCCGCCACCTTACTGCTACGGGTACCCCCAAAAAACTAAAAGCTTGGCAAAAAATGTTGACAGAAAGGCGGTGCGTTTTGGTCGCTTTGAGTCTCCGTCTTTTGTATTTTTGGTTGCACTATAAATATACTGACAGCTATTGTTCAAATAATACACACCGTCCCTCGAAAACTAACAAAATGATCTGCAACTGTAACAAGAATTTTAATTTTCAGTGTGGTGTTTATCAGCACTTAAAAAAGGCCATGTTTGAATCTAATTTTCTTATCTACTGTATCTCCCCTAATATGTGCTATTAGGCAAAGAAATGTTGCTGTCCATGAAGGATTACGAAACAGCCACCCTGCCACAAATAAAGGCAATGCTTCGGAAACACGAGGCCTTTGAGAGTGACCTGGCAGCGCACCAAGACAGAGTGGAACAGATTGCTGCTATTGCGCAGGAGCTAAAGTACGCCACTCCACATTTTCCGTCGGTGTCCGAGTCCATGTATCGGGAACGTGAAGTCACTCCGCAATTTATGGCTGGCTAATAAATGACTAAGGCTAAGTCCAGATGTACTTGGGTACAGTTTTACACAAGCCCTGGAAAGGCAGTGTTTTGGAAGCATCAGATGAAGGTATATAAAAGCCAAGCTGGTGTGGATTTTGTTTCAATAATTCTGCAGTCAGTGGTAGTCCTGGGCACGTTTAATTGTGATGGTATTGTTTTTATTGTGCAAAACAACCAGTGTTGTGCGCGTTACTGAAAAAATGTATTTAGTTACTACTTACTTTGTTTCAAAAGTGATTGCATTGCCCTCCCCAGATAACTGACACTGAAAGAAACTTTCTAGTAACAAATTTTATACTGTACAACTATATCCTCACATTGAAGCCGACCCCCTAAACTGCTTAAAAATAGCCACATAATACAAGAAGTAGAAGAAAATGTGTACACCAACTTGTGGAAGCGGTGGACCTTCATATTTCTTGGCTTTTGCAATATGAGAGCTTGAAAACTAACACAGCTGAGAGACTCCATATCCATTTTGTCTCTGGGCATCCAACCGCTCAAAGTTATCCTCCTTTTCTGGGTAATTATCTCCAGGCATGGAGTATTGCAAAAATAATTTAACAACTAAATTTTAGAACTGTTTTTCTGTAAATTTTGTTCTCATGTTTGCCCTTTAGATTTTGTTGTTACTGTATGAGCCACAACCCCCCATTCGCTACGAGTGACAGATAAGCAAATATGTGCTTATAAAGTGACACTCATTTTAATATGACACAGATCTCAGTATACAAGGTAGGGAGTATATCGGAATATCAGTAGGGACGAACTACGCGTTCTCTGTGCTTGAGACAGTGCGAGCCTCTTTCTGCTGAAACGTCCTACCTTCTCGAGACGTCCTACCTATGGTTGACCTGACAGCAGCAATTTTGTTTTCTTTCCAATCAAGTAAAAGCAGTAACGCTGAAACTCAGAATTATTGCAAACAGATCTTTTTTGATGAATTCAAATGAGGTTTGGCATACATGCATACATACATACACTGCGTTATTACCGTAGTCAACAAACACCATGCTAGAAAGCTACTACGTTAAGATATGAGTCGTTGCTTTCCATGTACGTGTTCGTTTGTAATGTTTTACTCCAAATACATGAAGACAACAATGGCAAACAATGTAAAAAGAAAAGTATTACAACATATCTAACTTCATAAAAAAATCCTCATTTTTCTTTTTCAGTGAGCTGGACTACCATGACGTTGCAGCTGTTAACCATCGCTGCCAGAGCATCTGCGACTTGTGGGACCGACTAGGAACCCTGACCCAGAAAAGGAGGGAGGCTTTGGAGGTATAGTACTAATGAATGGATGGCGCCTGCATCTGTGTGCGGCAAATGTACACTAGAGGGGGCTAGTGATCCACATTAGTAGACACAATCGGTTTCAAGAGCCGTTTCATACGGTATTGGACGGAGACATGGCTGTCATCGCGTAGCCTCTGACTGGCTCCGTTCCCAATGGCCACTTCCTCTGATCTGCGCAATCCATTCCTGACTTGCAACTGCACGAGGGCTCACAAAAAGGAATGAGGATTAACTGTGAATGACAGCAACAGAGGCCTGTTGTCTGATCGCATCCCGCTCAACACAATCTGCCTTTGACCCTGCCAAAGTTTGGGTTAACAAGGTCATGCTAATGTTATTCTCTCTGGAGTTAGTTGTCATAACAAGTGTCTGACAGAGGTAAGATCTTAAGCCTGAGTCCGAGCTTGACCCGACCCGAACTTCGGCCCGGATCGGGCCTAAAATGTCAATCATTACTTTTGGGTCAGGCCAGGTTTTTCTCTAGCTGACTTTTTAAAAAATTTATTTTTTGTTTTATATGCATATTTACTGAACGACGTGTAGATACCCCAAAAAATTGCATTTGTTGAAAAAAAGAAAGACAAAGAAATTCGTTTACGCTAACATCACAGTGGAATTTTCAGAGATTCTGAGTTGCTCAGTATAAAAAAGTTTAAATAAGTTAAAAGTTCACTGTTGAGTTAAAAAAAAAAAAAAAGCTATTATAATTTAATACGTACATAATTGAGATTTACTGTAGGTATTAAAATACATGAAACGCCAAGTCCTCCACTGGACAAATAGCCTTTAAATCTTAAATGTGTTACAAAAGCAAGAACATAAAGTCTGTGCAACAAAGTTTAAAAATGAAAACCACAAGTGGGGCAAATGCATATCGTACAATATGATACTCAAAATTTCAGAACAAAATATATTTTCCAGAATGATTTAGGATCTAGTATCTGTGTTGTTACACGCTGGTGCCCTCTATGACGAAGTCCGGCTTATCTTTGAAGAGCGGGATAACGCTTTATGCCGAAAAACAATGGCGACCAGAGAGACAACGAGAGACTGTGGTCCGCAAAAAAAACCCAACTGTCTATTATCCACCCGTCATTGTTTTTCTTTGTCTCTCAGCCTTTCTCTCCCTCTTAAAATGCTGGGCTGGATTCCTAAAAAGACCCAGAGTATTATTTTACACCTAGATGTCGCTGAATAGTGTAGTGCAACTGAAAATGAGTGTTAAAAAGCACAAGGGAGAATACAAACTGCCCAATATTCAACCTGTCAAAATGACGAATGGCCTTAAAATCTTCCTGTCAACTTAAAGAAATCCGTCAATGATAGAAAATTGTCAGTTAATGTAACCTCTGCATACACTAAAATATGAATGATGTAAACGTTTATACTGTGTTGTAAAACTTTCGCTAGAAAAGATGGGCTTAAATGTGTTATTATAAATCACCTCTCCTCCTTCCAAAAGGCTTGGTCCTGCAAATCAAGTTCATTGGTCGTGCTTAGGCTGGGTCATACTTTAACTAGTGCGTGTCTGTGTCGGGCTGGGCTGGAGTTTTTAGGCCTAATCTTACCTCTGGAGGGTTTCTGTAGAGCAGGGGTCGGGAACCTATGGCTTGCGAGCCATAGATGGCTCTTTTAATGAGTATGTATGGCTCTGAGACAAAATTGATTGCTTGCAAATTTTCTCTATGTCATTCCAAAGTTGAATGAGCGTAGCCTATTGTATTGCACACAATCCCAGACCAAAACTGGGTCAGCAGTTGTATGGGCCAGTATATATAGGAAACATTTTAAACTACATTTTACAGTCTAGGTGACCACCAAATACTAGTTTTGGCTGTACATCGCTAAGGAATACTTTATATCGAAGCTCATTTACCCATCAGTGTTCACTGTTGAGACACCTTATTTTCAAAATCCACATGAAAAACTGTAAATACGCCAAAACACCAGACAAGCACCCAAAGCAATATGATCGGGTGAATGGTAGGGATGAGTGGAGCTACCCAAAGAGCGCTTGCCCTGCGCTGTCTGCGCCGAAAGTAAATAAGTTGAGATCCTCGTTTGCAGAATTTTGTGACATTTTTACAAAATAACTGCTTGCAGGCCAAAATGAGCCTCAACGATCTTCAGTAATTGTGGAAGGGAGACAAGTTTAAAGTGGTATATTTGTTTAAATTTGGGACACAGGCTCTGGCAATACTTTTCTTTCATAGAATTGATCAAATCATGAAATGTCACACAGTGAAATATAATGTGCTGAAGAATAAGCTTTTGTCTGGAGAGCAGGTTTAGTGTTTTTGTTAAATTTGGTCCCAAAAGATATGGTGTGGCTCTTTCCCAAAATAAACTCAAAATATTTTGCTCTTATGGCCCTTTGAGTAAAAAAGGTTCCCGACCCCAGCGGTAGAGGGTAGTATATATGCCGAGGGATTTGATTGGAGGAGGTCATCTTGGAACATTTTGAGTCGTGATTTTTCTGGATTTATTTCATGTCATAATTCTTACAGCGTACCGAAAAGCTGCTGGAGACCATTGACCAGTTGTTCCTGGAGTTTGCCAAGCGCTCGGCTCCTTTCAACAATTGGATGGAGGGAGCCATGGAAGACCTACAGGACATGTTTATGGTTCACACTATCGAAGAAGTTCAGGTATGCTCACAGAATGATTTTACACATAGGCAGGGCATGTTAATTATTATTAGTTATAGTAAGTCATTACTTCTTCCAAAAAGTAACTTAGTTAATAACTAAAAAACTCAATAGTCAAATTAACTAGTTACTAGGGAAAGTAACTATTTTCGTTACTTAAAAATAAAGTGGTTGTAGGTCAAAGAATTTGAAATTTTCTGAGCAGTATTTGAGTCAGTTGAATAGAAAAGAATAGACAGGTAATTGTGTTATAGAACCTGGTAATATTTATTGCACCTCACCAGAAACGGATTTATCCTACACTAGAAGTGCAACAAAAAGAAACAGTACACAATATAATAAAATAACAATCAGCAGTGAACAATGTAAAGTGAGTTTAATAAATGTAATCTAACTTAAATGGTCCATTGTACAGATGTGAATTCCGACTCTTTTCGGCTTGGCTCACTAAAAAGAGACGGCTCTTTTGAGTCACAAATGGCTCTCTAGGTTGTATTGGTTGTTTTATCCATATACTGTAACCTTACCATCTGAACATTGATACTGAAAAACAAAGGAAACATAAATTAATATTTATAAATCTACACAGAAAACATAAAATACAAAACAATTTTAACCTTTTTACACTTAACAAATTCAAAGTATACAGGACAAAATCCCGGAAAAATGCATTTTGAACATTCACAAGAGAAATATAGCCTCTCGAATGGGACCGGCTCTTAATTGGTGGGGAGCTGGTTCCCACTTCCAAGAAACGGCTCATAAAGCAGCTTTGTTCGTGAACGACACAAGTTGGTTGCACCATTCAACAATTCGCCTTTTCTTTCCGCGCATTAGTAGATACTGTATTTGTAATTGCTATCAAACTATATAATAGTTGCTATTTTTAATAGTGACACGATCCCAAAATTCGTTACTTAACAAACTCGGAGGAGAGCAAAAAACTTTCCGCTAAAAACAGCAGGTACACGCTGCTGTTGGCATTCTGCAGGCAAAGTAACGCTACTTTTGAACTTCAGCAACGATAACGGCGTTGTAATGCCAGAAAAAGTAATGAGTTAGATTACCCCATTACTGGGAAAAAAAAACCCGGCGTTACGTAAAGGCGTCATTTATAACAGCGTTATTCCCAACACTGCAGATGAAGCTATGCCCCCTTTCTTCTGTTATATTTTATTTAAATTTAATCTAAAATTCGTGTTTAATGTTAATATTGATAATGATAGCAATGCTCAATTTCACACCTTGAGTGTTTTAAATTATTTGATTTAAGACACTCAAGGTCAACAAACAAGATATTATCAGAAAGCAAGGTTAGGGTTAATGTACACATTAGGATAGTCCAGAGGAAATCACATTATAATTACAACTGATTAATTACTCCCATGGACAAATGGGAAAAATGCTATACTCTTTCCCTAATCTATATTAAATTAGTTTTGATATTATAGTAATTTTATATTTATACAAGTAAAAATAGTGGATCACTCAAGAATAAAGTTAAGTCAAGTCTAGTCTCATTTATTTGTATAGCACTTAATCACAACATTTCTCAAGGGATAGCACTGTATTGGGTTCTTCCACAGGAAAACCTATAACAAAAAGGATTAAACTGTTCAATTTGCCTGTGGGCTGCAAGTTTGAGACCTCTGCCTTAGCTAAATGGTAGAAGTATGACTAATATCTATCCATCCATTATCTGCACCACTTATCCTCAGCAGGTTTGCGGGGGTGCTGAAGCCCACCCGAACTATCTTTGGGCAGTGGGCAGGGGACTCTCTGAACTGGTTGCCAGTCACTTGTTCATTCACACCTAGGAACAATTTGGATTAGCCAATTAACCTGACATTCATGTTTTTGGAATGAGGGAGGAAACCCACGCAAGCACGGGCAGAACATGCAAACTCCACACAGGAAGGTTTAATCCCATGACCTCAGAATTTTCCTACACACGTGCTAACCACTGCCCTGCCAAGCTGCCCTTATGACTAATATTTATCTATTAAATGTATTACAGCATACCCCTAGGTGTGGCAAGTTAAATTATTATAATAACGATACTACGCTATACTGATACAAAATATATATTTTACCTGGTCAAACTTTGGCTTTTATAAAAAAAATCATTCACTTTACGGGTAATGTTTAAGAAGCATTGGGTTAATGATAAATCTACTTTCTCTAACTCATTCTTCATCTGATTTCAATTCAAACTGAATGATTCTTCGCTACGTGGACTATATAAACCAATAAAAAAATGATCAGACCTGACAAAACCTGACATTTTAACAGTATTTCAGCACATTTCTCTTTTTTTTCCCCGCCCGCCCCCCAGAGTCTAATTGCGGCTCACGAGCAGTTCAAAGCCACTCTCCCGGAGGCAGACGCTGAGCGACAGGCCATCCTTGGAATTCACAACGAGGTGCAAAAAATTTCTCAGAGCTACGGGATCAGGGCCAACATTAGCAACCCTTACAGCACCATCACCACCGACGAGCTTCTTGTCAAATGGGACAAAGTAGGCCCCACTTTGAATGCCGTTCAAATGTTACATTTGGCAACTTACAAGTAACTCCTTGTGCGTGTTATTTCAGGTGAAGAAGTTGGTTCCTCAACGAGACAGCGCCTTGCAGGAAGAGCTTGCACGCCAGCATTCCCATGAAAGGTTGAGACGGCAGTTTGCCGCACAGGCTAATCTAATCGGACCGTGGATCCAGACTAGGATGGAGGTTAGATATTACATGGCCCTTTCGTGATCATCAGCTCTCACTGAAGCGATTCGCAGCCTAATGTGAAGCTGCGAGATGAAAAAAGCACCTCCATGTTCAAGACCATGGTGCTCAGCCGGAAAAGGGTGCCATGCTCCTTCCGAGTTGGGGATTAGATCCTGCCCCAAGTTCAAGTATCTTGGGGTCTTGTTCATTAGTGAGGGAAGGATGGAACAGGAGATTGACAGACGGATCGGTGCAGCATCTGCTGTCATGCGGACCCTGTATCGGTCTATCGTGGTGAAGAGGGAGCTGAGTCGAAAGGCAAAGCTCTCGATACACCAGTGGAGCTACGTTCCTACCCTCACCTATGGTCATGAACTGTGGGTTATGACCGAAAGAACATGATCCCGGATACAAGTGGCTTCAATGAGTTTCCTCCGCAGGGTGGCGGGGCTCTCCCTTAGAGATAAAGTGAGAAGCTCAATCATCCGGAAGGGACTCTGTGTAGAGCCACTACTCTTCCGCATTGAGAGGAGCCAGTTGAGGTTGCTTGGGCATCTAAAAAGGATGCCTCCTGGGCGCCTCCCTTGGGAAGTTTTCAGGGTATGTTCCACCGGCAGGACACCCCGGGGACGACCCAGGACACGCTGGAGAGACCATGTCTTTAGGCTGGCCTGGGAACGCCTCGTGATCCCGTCGGATGAGCTGGAAGAAGTGAATGGGGATAGGGGGATCTGGGCTTGCCTTTTTAGGCTGCTACCCCCGCGATCCGACCCCGGATAAGCGGAAGATAATGGATGAATGGATGGATAATAAGATATTGTAACATTTAGCTATTTTCTTTTTTAATAATAAACTGATTTACTTTTGTGGTATATAACAGAACTATCAAAACGGTGATTTGGTTTCAGTCAAAGTAGAAGCATGCCTACCCACGATACACATTGTAGCTTCGGACAGAGACGATTTCTTTGGACCATGGGAAAGCTTAAATTGAAAGAAAAGTGGCTAAAAGTTGTGCCCGGTACGAGGCACAACGTATTGTGTGTAAGAATTATTATTCTTATTATTATTTTCGATTGTGTTTTTTTTTTTTTTTTGCCGACTTGGTCTTGAATTTGATTTCAAAAGGCATTAAAAAGTTATAAAAAGTCTTGAATTGAATTTACCTAAGCTGTAGGAACCCTGAAGATGAGATACTTGATTGTCAGTAAATTGCTCAGAGGAAGATTATTTTCCTAATACGTAAAAACAAATTGGTATTTGAATTTCTTTGCAACTTTTGTTTGTTCATTTTATGAGTGCATGCACGAAACTAAACCGTCCTCGAGAGACCAAAATGTGCAGGAATTGATTTTTTATCAGTTAACTGTAGTAGTTGTATTCATTCATTTTCCAGCCACTTGTCCTTGCAAGGGTCACAGGGGTACTGGAGCCTATACCAGCAGGGAACACCACAGAGTGGTGACCGGCCAGACGCAGGTTACACAGAGACAGAAAATCGCACACAAACTCTTACCTAAGGAGAATTTGGAATTGTCGATCAAAATGCTCTGCATGTTTTTTGGATGTAGGGTAAACTGAAGTTCTGGGAAAAAAAAAAAACACTCAGGCATAGTGAAAACATGCAAACCCCACGCAGGGAGACTGGTACTTAGAATAGAACCTGAGACCTTCGAACTGTGATGTTTGAAAGGCTAACCAGTAAAGAGGCTGTAAGTAATACAGCAGCACAGTTGCTGCTGTATTACTTAGTTACTTCTACCTTTTTATTAATTTAATTCCTCTCTGTTTTGCAAATAAGTTGTGTAGTACAACCATTCGGACGGACTGTTCTTCAACAGGAAATTGGACGCTGCTCCCTAGAGATAGGAGGAACCTTGGAGGACCAGATGACCAAATTGAAACAGTGTGAGCACGTCATCGTCGCTTATAAGCCCAACATTGACAAATTGGAGGGAGACCACCAGCTAATCCAGGAATCACTTGTGTTTGACAACAAACACACAAACTACACTATGGAGGTACATAATTGGAGGACATTTTTATCTCAAAGATATTTCGTGTGTTGTTATTCTTCGTTTCTAAACCGGTTAGAACTTTTTTGTAGTAGTTAGACACAGTTGTTCATTTTACCAATGTGCTACTTTTAGATAAGAAATACTTTAGTTGTCATATTCATTCCTTTCTTATGCACTCTTCTGCATGTCTTATGCATGTCTTCTGTGTTGTCATTGAATCACTGTGTGTAGCACATACGTGTTGGCTGGGAGCTGTTGTTGACGACCGTCGCCCGCACCATCAATGAGATCGAAACCCAGATCCTGACTCGTGACGGAAAAGGCATCAGTCAGAAGCAGATGAATGAATTCAGATCTTCTTTTAACCACTTTGATAGGGTAAATATTGCCATTGAGATTTTCACTTGGTTCATTAAAAATTTCGATCCTTCAAGTGAAAAACATTGATTTCAGCTATAGTCACCGCTAATTACTTGGCTAGTTTTACGCTGCATGGTTCAAGTGACACAATTACAATGTGTGTTTCTTTTTTTATTTGGGAATAACGTCATGCCCACCTCATGGCACAATCGAGGCAAACAACACAATTCAAAGCCATCCTTTTAAAATTAAATTTCCATGAAAGCATGCATGGTTATAATTCATTTAGGACCTGGTTATTATTGCAGTGACGCCAAGATTAAAGTACCATAAATTCCAGACTACATGCTGCCACATTTTTGCTACATTTTAAAGACAACAGCTTTAAACACAGTGCGGCTTATTCTTTTTTTGTAGCAGGACAAAGGAAAACGATGAGCTGCTCTTTTTCACAATGCATTCGCTCTAAATGCAAAATACTGCTGTGACATCGGGAAACATTAATGACGCCCTTCTCGAGAAATGTGTCCATGTTTTTGCTCTTATTATTCTAAAGTACATAACACGAGCAAAGTGTTTGACAGTACTTTGTTCAGTATTTATAACATACTCGCTATATGTCAACTTTTTTTACCCACAAATCAAGTCTTTAACTTAAATTACTGAATTGAAATGCAGTGGAAGTTATCCGGCAAAAAAGCACACTTTTCTTTCTTTATCAGCAGCCAGGTCGCTAAAGTTTTCTTTTAATCTTCGAGAAACAATAACAATTTAGCGTGAAATCCCATCTTGGATCAGTGCCATATTCTCTGGCAAGATGCTGACTCGCTCTACTGTGTATCACTGGACCTCGCGCTTACTAAACACAGTGCCATCTAGTGGTCAAATTCTACTCATTCGACCTTAAAGCCTGCGGTTTAAAATCCTGAGAAGCTTGTACAAAGACAAAAATGAGTTTCTTGCCTAATTTTAAGCATAAACGTTAATTCAGGTGCACTCTGTAGAAAGGAATTTACGTTTGCTTCGTTTTTTACTTGGCATAATACTGAACTCAGGCCAACTTAATGTGTAATGTTTCCATTATACAGTATATGTAGGATTGCTCCATTGTGTTCTCACTGCCTGGTTTTACGGCATTGTTTACGCGCCTGACCACAACAATTGAATAGGAGCATTCAATTTGAATTCATCAAATACCTCCTCAGCGTAAATCTGGCTCTCCTTTCCTTTTCATAATTTATGTGCAATGACTCCCTGCAACCACAGAAAAAGAATGGTGCCATGGAAACGGATGACTTCCGGGCCTGCCTCATATCTATGGGCTACGATTTGGTAAGGGGGCTTAAATAAGGTTTTTTATGAGGCGATTGTCCTGTATGTTAGTACCATTTAAAAATTGTTGTTCCATTTAGGGTGAAGTGGAGTTTGCCCGGATAATGATCCTTGTTGACCCCAACGGCACAGGGATCGTCTCCTTCCAATCTTTTATCGACTTTATGACCAGAGAAACTGGCGATACCGACACTGCTGAGCAAGTGGTGGCATCCTTCCGAATTTTGGCGGGTGACAAGGTTTGTTTCAAATTGAGCTGGTTGCTGGTGGGATTGGTAATGCTTCTGGGGCCGAATTGTCTTTTATCTGGCCTATTCATAGTTCAGCAATCTCAAATGTACATATTTGTTATAAAAATCGCTCATTTTTTAGAAAACTCATATTTTGCAAAACCTCTACTACCGTATTTTCACGACTGTAAGGCGCACCGGGTTATATGGCGCACTCCCCCAAAATAGATTTTGTCATACATTTTCCATACACAAGGCGCACCGGACTTTAAGGCACTACAGTGGGAACGTCAACGAAACAGATAGTTCAGTCAAACGTATTAACCCCTTAACATTCAGACGGCTCTCAAAGAAGCAAATACGTGTCTTGTTCTGTTTTTATTTTAATGTTCGAAATAAAGTTTTCATTCATTCATTCCACATATCATTAGGAAGGGTAAACTCTTGGTGTGGTGGGATTCAAGAAATGCCAATCATTTCTTTGTTTCTATTTTCTTTTTCGCTGGCAACTGTGTGGACAGCAAAGTAAGAATTTAATTGTGCAGGGAATTGTGGTTCTTTACTGTACATATGACAAAAGCACTTTGAATTGAATTTAAAAATAGACTCATCACAGAAACATCAAGATCAGACAGGAACAAGATACTGGGAAAATATAAAGTAGTTCACCAAAGTCGTCTTGCAGCCATCACGCTCCAAAACACGCAATAATGCCGACAAATAATTGTTGCTAGCTGTCTGTTTAGCCCCATAATTCCTGTTTACAAATACAGACTACAGGAGTAAAAATGTTTTCTCCTGGTCGTAGAGCAACCAAACATGTGATTCACATCTTTTTCGGCCAATTGCAGGCTTTGTTTTGCCCCGCTTTAGCCTACACGAACCTGTAAATGCTAAAAAAGACTGGCCTCCTTTACCTTCGAATAACTTTAGCCAAAAGTGACCAATCCCAATGATGATTGACACATTAGTTAGGAAATGAAACGCCGGTATATATATCCTAGCATACACCGCGGACTACTTCGCCTACTGGGGGAAATCTAGTCGGCAGCTGCTTGCCTTAGATGAGAGACCTTGCGACTTAATATTGATCCACATGCACAAGGCTCACTGTATTATAAGGCGCATGGTCAGCTTTTGAAAAAAATAAAGGCTTTTAGGTGACTTTGCATTACAAATGAACTACAATGGAGTCAAGCAGGAACCTCATAATTCCTAAAGTAGTTACGTTTCCGTAGTGCAGTGGTTGGCACATTTTCCTAGCACACAGAAGGTAAAAGTCGGCCTGGAGAGGGATGGGTGCCACAAAACTGTTCTTGCCCAAGGCACACGACAGGAAACAGTGCCTCTACGACCCTAGTGGTTAAGGGAACCAACCAACTGATTCTTTAACACTGGCATCTTGGAGGGAATGATTTGCAGTGAGGTATTTTGTCGGTTGAGGCACAGTCAGATTTACCCAAACAAAGGAATCTACATCTTATTCTTCATTTGATTGGCACAGCAAAAAAGCAATACGTAAACTGAAGCATAGAAAATAATGTATTCTTTTCTTATTTAAACTTGAAGTGCTCCTCTTAAATAATAAAATAAATATATAGGTATTCCTTCGTTATCAAGAAAAGTCCATGCAACAAGTAAAAAAAAAATAATGGAAGGCATCACTTGCTATTAGCTTGCTAAACTATCACTAATTCATTTGCATGGGGCTGAGATGTGCAACACAGCAGAATCATTGGTCTCACTATCGTCCACTGCCATGGGGCAAGAGAATTGAGTGCCTCATTCTGCATCTGTAGAGGCTCAGCACAAAGATACATTACAAACTAATTGTATTGATTGATAATTTTAATGTAATGTGAACATTTTACAAATTTGAAAAAGAAAATCCCCAAATTGTGGATTAAAGGAGCTGTACGGAATTTGGAACTTTGTTACCTATTACCGCCATCTCCTGGCTTGTGTCATTATTGCAGCCTCAGTTGGCTCTTTCATGATGCATGAGCAAGTGCGTGCATTTCTTAGACGCGCTTGAATAAGCTATGTTGTTTAGGTTAGCGTTTGGAATGTATTTGAAGAAGGCCTTTTCTTACTTTTACTATTTTAATGCTACACTGACAAATAGAAATTATTAGGCTTGCATGGTTAACATATTCTTAATAGAGAAAATAATTACATTTCAACTTTTTAAGGACACTTCAAACTACACACCCCACCTTTATATGAGAGAGAACTTAAATGCTGAATAAAGATAATTTTATTATAATTATTTTATAAAAAATAAGACACAGCCGCACGTTTCTTCCCTGACTGCATGTCACTTACTGCAAGGATGTTTTTAGTGAGTTCAAGCGCTTCACTGATACTGAAAGCAGGGCAGTGCTTTGTCCCCACCTTGTGGCATTGTGGTCCTAAAGAATAATGTTTACATTTAGGGCGTTTTGCCGATCTGAAATAGGATTTTGTACATCCTCCCATGCAAGAATTTGCTACTAAGCGTTTGTTATGGGACTATACATTACATACACTCCATTGGAGGATTAAAAAACAGAGTTTGCTCACCCCGCTCCCCCAAAAAAACTACTTCCTTGTGGAACAACTGGATTTATTACATTGCATAAATGTTTGTTTAAAAACTTGCCTTTGCATTACATCACAGCCGTACATCCTTGTGGAGGAATTGAGGAGAGAACTTCCTCCCGAGCAAGCTGAGTATTGCATCTCGAGAATGCCGCCCTACAGACTCCCAGGAGCGCCACCAGGCGCGCTGGACTACACTGCTTTCTCCACCGCCCTCTACGGGGAGAGTGACCTTTAAACCCACACCTGGCAGACACAAACCACTCGATTAATTTTGTGTCCAATTACAATTTTAGACAAAGGAGGTTCAATTGTGTTGAATGATTTGGTTGATTCAGACAAACAAAGCCTGCTAAAAGATGCCTGCCTGCTTCATCACCAAAAATCAAGAATTATTGCACATTATTTATTTTTGTCTGATTTAAATATGTCCAAGAGGCTAGACTTGTTCTATTCAAGGTGGTGGTGCCAATGGCCCCTTTAACTGTCTGGCCAATGCCATCTCACCGTATTAAGTGCAGAAAGGCTCATTCACATGAAAAATGTTCAAAAATTGATGCAAAAGAAAAGTATTTTTGGTTTTGATTTCCATAATTAAAGTGTAACCAAACACAGTCCTATCTATTTGTGCATTATAAAAGGCAAGCGTTAGTTCCCTTAATATGTCTTCTTTAAGTTAATTAGAAAAATGATCAATGGTATACTTAGTAAATGCACTTCCCTCATAAATATATCAACCAAATGGATGGCATGGGAAAAGACCAGGTTAACTATTCATACTCAATTTTGCTTTAAAGGGATACAAACACCCACACACACGACACAAAAGTTTATCAAAAGGAACTCTTAAACTTTTATGTGTTTATGTGCCTTATGTTTTGAAAAATGCAAACCTTATGTAATTTGTCAAGTTGAATTGTCCCCCAAATTTTGCTCCAGCAAGTTCTTCGTGCTCTTTTTGAGATTAAGATTCTTTCAATATGGTCAGAAATATTCAGCAGATTGGTCTTGAATCACTTTTCATCCTAGCCAAGGAATAAAAGAAATGCTGTTAAAATAATTTGTTTTCTGTCTGTGTTTCTTATTTTATTGTCATGTATCCATCTGTAAGGTGCCTTTGAGTAAATTACCACATTATTTGTGGTGTTTGCGTCAGCACAAAACCTGCAGAAAAATAGACACAATCTGGAAAATAAATTCAAGTGGAGAAAAATAGGATATGGATGTCCACTTTGATACGTTGTACTATTTTGTTAATGATGCATTAAAGGGACAGTATGTATAATTTAGGACCTCCAATTTTTTTGACGATCCATTAAAGGGACAGTGTGTATTTTTTTTTGCCTGCAGGCGTTAAAAAAAATCGTAATTCATAAAAAAAATATTAATTTGAAAATAATGCATAAATACATGTATAGTCCTTAAAATACTCCTAGGTTCAAAGAATTTAATCTATTTTACATACCACGATCCTCACCTAGAGTGAGCACCATTGTGCCGCTACTGGTACCAAAGTAACAAAAACCTTGAAAATGCAGGGCAAAAATTCAGAAGAAAAGTGTTGCGGTTTGGTCTCAGATTAGCAACATCTAGTGGTCGAATAATGCACAGTTCCCTTTAAATATATCAGCCAATTTGGGTTTTTTATTTATTCTTATTTTTTTGGGTCAAAGAGTACTGTATTACTAGTGGCATTAGTACCTCTTATCATCAAAAGTCTCTGCCAGCAAAAAAAGTTTATCAAACATCCCCAATATTATGTAACAAGTTTTAATGGATAAAAATCAATATCTCAACAGAGACATTTTCTGTACGTTAAGGGGTAATTCTTAGTCCTCTAACAATCGGTGAAACTTTCTTATAGCTGTCACAGAGAACCTATGCAGCAAACAGATATTTCTATTCATTTTCTTATACGTTTTTATTTTATATGACATTTTTACAATTTCCATGCATCACAACAAGAAATTTTGGTGAAATATGAACAATGAGTTTTGGAAATAGGTATTACTGCATTTTTTTTACACTGAAAAATATCAAATTGACTTTAAAGTATAATAAAATTAAAATAGAACATTTCAAGATGTAACCATATTATTTCTTACTCAAATCATATGCAACAATATCCTCTCTCATAGCGCCCTACTAATCTTTTTTTATTTTATTTTTTTCATTAACGTTTTATTGAAAATATGCATATAAAAATGTCCAAAAATCAATAATGTTGCGTAAACCCTTCCATCCATTATCTGCTCCGCTTATCCTCAGTAAGGTTTCAGGGGTGCTGGAGCCCATCCCAGCTATCCTCAGGGAGTGGGCAGGGGACACCCCGAACTGGTTGCCAGCCAGTCGCAGGGCACACAGAGACAAACAACCAGTCACTCGCTCATTCACACCAAGGGACAATTTGGACCGGCCAATTAACCTGAGATCAATGTTCCCTCTAATTTTCCTCGGGTCTGGTCTGAGCGTTCGCACAAAGTCGGTGAGCAACGCTTGAAACAACAGTGGGCCACCATAATCCCAAGTGTGGCAAGATAATTAATTATCAAACATGTCCAAAACTTGACATCAAGTTACATTTTCCGGCAATGCAAAATTATTTTTCTCTTTTGAATGAATTGACTCATGTACTATTGCAAAGGTTGTACGGCCTACAAACATCGTTTGTTCTTACAATTCTTTCACAAGATATCCATTTCTTTTTATTTCCTGATATATTTTGTCTGTTGTAAGATACAGAACTGTACTTAATCACATTTTTTAGTGGAAATACAAAGTTGTCAACAAGATTCACTTGATATACAGTAATTGGAAATTATTTGAATGCAACACAAACTTTTTATTCTTTTTTTCTGTGATTTTTTTCTACTTTTTTTTAAATTCCTTTAAAAAAAATCTCATTGTGTTTATTTTTTCCGAGCCGTTACTTTTTTCTTTTTGTTCTCTATTTATTTTTTTCCTACATTTCTTTCTTTTCTGGCTTTTTTCTAAATTTTTCCTTCTTTTTTTCTCTTCCTTTTGTTTATTTTTTTTCTCAGCTTTTCACTACTTTTTCATTTTGGTATTTTTTTATTTTTTGTTCTATTCCCCCTTCCTTTAAGTCAATTTGTGCATAATTTTACTTAATATTTGGTCTTGTTGGGGTTAAAGAAGCAAAAACAACCTGAAGAGCTGTTTAGGACCCGAAAGAGCCAGTTCCTTTTTAGTGAGCCGAGCCGAAGAAGCCGGTTTTCGACATACTCTACTAACTTTACTCAACTTCGCTCGACTTCAAAATAATAATAATAATAATAATAATAATTTCCTTGTATTGTCATTCTGTGTAACAATGTACACAGAACGAAATGTCGATTGCACCTGACCCGTTGTAGCGAGCCGATGCAGCCGCAGCCAACAGAGGGCGCCGCCGACCACTTTTTAAGTCTTAGGAATGACTCGGCCGGGGCGCGAACCACCGACCTCCCAGTCTCAAAGCGGGCGCCTTACCATCTAGGCTACTGAGCTGGTAATACTGCATTTAGGACACAACGTCAGGGGAACCCGTGTATTTTTTACCTTCAAGCACTGTAACTTTGACTTAAGTCGCTTCTTAATAAGTAATTTTGAGCCCTCATTTTTGTGCACTGGCTAGATTTTCTTGTGCGCTGAGAATGTGCGAGCAGTGCGCAATTGTGCGAGCAGTGCGCAATTGTGCACGCGCGCATCTTAGAGGGAACACTATCTGAGATGCATGTTTTTGGAATGTGGGAGGAAACCAGAGTGCCCGGAGGAAATCCACGTAAGCACGGGGATAACATGCAAACTCCACACAGGAAGGTTTGATCTCATGACCTCAGTACTGTGCTGCACAGGCGCAAACCACTGTGCTGCCGTGCTGCCCTTGTTGCGTAAACAGTATAATCGTATAATCAAATTGTACAACAAACCAAATTACCAATACAGAAAAGTAAAAAAAAAACCCACACAATATCTTTGCAAATAATATTGTTTTTAACGGCCATCTGGCTCTGAAAAAGCTTTACGTATAGCATGCATTGTTTCACTTAACATTAGAAGGTAAAGAAAGAAATATTTCTACTAGTGAATTTGCATTTGTGAATGTAGAAATTCGCCATGATGATGACACGATTAACAATAAATATTTACTTTGGCCTTAACTTACATGTCAAGTCATAGATACTAAGTACAATGTTGTTGTTGGATCCCTTAATCCACTATTGTGTAGGGGGACCATTTCCTGTGGTGTGCCTTGTGCAAGTACAGTGTGGTGTCGCCCACCCTTCTCCAGGCCAATTAAGAACAATACATTTCCAAAATAATTGGAAACCATTGCCAATCTTATCAGCTATCATATGACATATTTCAGTACAGATTATTTTTCACCTCAGGGCAGAGCCAAAAAAAATGGGTTACAGATTCCCGGGTCAGCGGAGCAAAATGTACATTTAACTTCAATATCTTTGTCAAACCATTTTGCAATATGGACTTTGCCGGGGTAGATCCTGTCAATTATTTTAATTGACATTTTTCTCACTTTGTTTTAATAAATAGCAGTTGGGTCCCAACCAGACTTTTCTCCAGTTAATCAATTGAACATATTTCTTCTGAAAAGACATGAACGGACACATTATCCCTTTTACACAGTGATCTGATAAGTCTTTTGATTTGACAACAATTGTTAGACAGGCAGATTTTTTCAAACATAGGGTTGTCCACACAAAGTCTACAGATATTTTGAGACCCCTCATCAATTGGGTATTTGATTAGCATGCTGTCACCAGATAAAATAAGAAAATGGTATTGTTCAATGAGTTCCATATGCAAGTCATGTTTGTTTGTATAGCCCTTAATCATAAGGAGTCTCAAAGGCACAAACCACAGACTATTGCAAACTACAGACTATTATTACACCATCTGATCTAAAACCTACACGAGGGCAAGGGAAAACTCAAAATCCTCAACATGAAGAAAATGAAGAAACCTTAAGAAGGTACCGCACATGAGGTAATCCCCCTTCCAGGATGACTAGCCTGTCATGGATGCTAGATTAACAAACACTAAAAATAAAAATAGAATACAAAATAGTTAAAATGTAATATAAAATAAAAAAATAGAAAAACACATAAAAAGGATGACCAGTTTGCAATAGATGTAGTATTAAGAAACAATACACATACATTGTCAACGTGAAATGTAGGACTTTCATAAACTATAGAATACAAGTATGTTTTAAGCCCAGATTTAAACGGTTCCACTGAGGTTGCAGATCGAATCTCAGAGGGCAGAGCTTTCCACAGCACCAGGGCCGAATGGAGAACGCCCACGAACCTGCGGATCTCTTCTTGGCTCTTGGGATCACTAGTAGACAAGCATTTTCAGAGCGAAGGAACTGAGGGGAAAATTAAATCTGAATGATGTGAGAGAGCAAATCCATGCGTGACTATATAGGAGAATAGTTGACCAAACCTATTAGATAATTGAGAAAACAATATAGTACTGCAGTCAAACTACTGTGAGATCATGTTTGAATAAAATATCCTGATTGTTCCACTAACAGTATTTATGCGGAGACAAATTGTCCAACCAGAGAAAAACGTCCGACTAATCACAAACTCTTCCAAGGCCACGCCCACTTGTTGGGAACGAACTGTAATGACGTTTAGCCCACACTTGTCTTTGGGAACTTTACTTATACGCTTCTTCTTGCAATTTTTAAAACTTTCGACAATTTAAAAAATTATGTCAGACCCGGGTGGAGGTGATGACGAATTCCAGTTTCTTCGAACTGTGAGTAAACATTAATAATAAAGGTTAGCAAGGCCGTACAAATTTCCAATTAGACAGACGCTGCTATTAGCGTCACACCTCAGAACAAATATTCATTTAAGTCCTCTGTTGATTTTTATACTGGTAACGACAAGCTAAACACTTTTGTTAATTCTCATGCAGTGCTATATCTTACTTTCACCTTGTTATTAATCATATTTGGGTTAATTGGCCCCTGTGATATCCTGCTTACTTAGGTTCGCTTTGGTGCCTGAAAAAATGCTTTCCCCAGTCCTGTTTTAGCATGGGCTACACCGAAACAGCCAGGGGAGACCATAAATGTGCTCAGTAGCTCAACTTCAGTGCATGATGCTGCTAACAGTTGGCAAATTATTAACATATGATCTTATCAATAGCATATGAATAACCTATATTTTATGTTGAAAATATCTGTATTATCTGTTATTGCAACATCTATTGCAGCCTGGTCATCCTAGAAGGGGTATTACCTCATGTGCAGTCCCTTCTCAAGTTTTTTTCATTTTCCTCATGTTGAGGTTTTTGAGTTTTTCCTTGCCCTCATGTAGGTTTTAGATCAGGGGATGGTGTAATAATTAGTTTGTGGTTTGCAATAATCTGTGGTCTGTGCAGCCCTTTCAGACTCTTTGTGATTTAAGGGCTATACAAATAAACATGACTTGACTTGACATAGGGCGTACTGTTGATTGGGGTTAAACAGCCAAAGTTTAGATTAAGAGGGCCATCAACCAAGGTCAAAGGGCCGCCATTTTGATAACTTATCCATTATCTGCACCGCTTATCCCCAGTAGGGTCGCAGGGGAGCTGGAGCCCGTCCCAGCTATCTCTGGGCAGTGGGCATGGGATACCCGGAACTGGTTGCCAGTCAGTCACAGAGCACACAGAGACAGACAACTCACTAGCTCATTCACACTTAGGGACAATTGGACTGGCCAATTAACATGACATGCATGTTTTTGGAATGTGGGAGGAATCTGAAATGCCTGGAGGAAATCCACACAAGCTCAGGGAGAACATGCAAACTCCCCACAGAAAGAGTGGTAGTTGGATATGATCCCATGACCTCAGAACTGTGCTGCAGTTTTCGCTAACCATTTAGCCGCCCATAACTTATTATGTTATTACCATATTTAAGTATATTATTTTTTCATAATGATATTATTAGGAGTGCGGCCACTGGTTAGTGTAGGTTCAGTTAACTGTTAAAACATATTCTTTTTGAAGGGGCATGACGCGATTACATATTACAATATATAGTTGATAGGCTAATCTTACAAAATATGTATTCTTGGAAAATACTTCATGTCTGGGTATCATGTCTGTAAAGACAACTATTATTTAAATGATCTTTATTGCCATTTTGAAAATACTGTAGTTTATACCAACACTTGCATAAATCTTTCCATTAGACTATTTTTGAGAATTAGTGAACAGCAAATTTTAACATTATAGGTGGGTGTGTCATTTGAGGCACCCTTAAAATGTTCAAAGTAGATTTTTTTTCTATAAAGTATGGGTTAACAATGGCCATCTGAGTTAAAAGAGACTTTTTTTTAACTGTGTCTATCTGTTTTTATCTTGCTTTTAAGCCAAGCTGTTCCAGGACGTGCAACACGATAGGAAGCAAGAAAGGGTGTGTGTGAGTGGGGGGGTTAGTTCGGAGAAGGACTTTATGCTCGTCATTGAAGTAAGAAAAAGCTTGTTTAAAAAAAAGTCAAAGGCAACCTAAAGCCACAAAAGATGTAAAATGAAGAGTTGCGCGTCTAAAAAAAATGCAAGTACTTGAATGACTCAGGAAATGTCGGTAGAGAGTAACAAAGTTGGACATTCTGGACAGCACCTTTCGATATTTAGCGTAACCAAATAAAACGTGATGAATCTGAAAATAAGCCTTTTCAAATCCATCTCAACAAATACCCATTAGGATTTCAGCATGGGACAGTGTGTTTGACTGTTGGCAGTGCTGCTGATATGAAAGAGTGGAATGAGTATATATTCCCAACATGGAACTGTACTGCCTCTGCACCAAGAGGTGTCCGGCCTGGCCAGACTGCAATCATCCGCTGTAACACTCCAATGTTCCTTAAATAGATGCACACTCCTGATAGACTTCATGCTGTCTGTTTGGTATTTGAAAGGAGATTAGATTGACAGAGGTATTGGAGATCTGCGGGAGACACATTTTGCCTTCCTGTAATTTACTCAATTTTTTTAGGTATTGGATTTGCCTGCTTTCAGAGAACACGAACATTCAGATCCTGTTGAGTATGGAAATAGAAAAAGTAATGTTCGAAACATATGCAGGGGCACTAAATTGCAAAGCTTTCTTTTGTTAGATCAAATGTTGAACTGACATGCCATTTAAATTGAATTATCGTTTTGAGGTTTTGCCTTAAAAAGGACTTTTCACTCACATGGTCAGGAGGTACCATACAGTCAGACAAGCTGCTTGAAATCTTTGAATAATACATTTTTATTCTTTACCATTCACGTCAGGGTGATGAAGTGGTGCTGCAGAGCATCTTTACCTCTCAGGAGGAACAGGTGAAAGTTTGCCTTGCTGCGGAAGGCTTTGGCAGCAGGCTGTGCAGGCTGGAAGCCACCTCCAACTGTAAGGTGAAGGTAACAAATTGCACTTCATCCCTTATTGAAAGAGGTTCTGTTTCTCTCACCTCTCAGTATCCTGCCTGGGCAGTACTTCAATGTGCTAAAAGAAGAGTTTAAGTACTTTTTCATTCACAGAGAAATTACTTGCGCTGTATCTCTTATCCATCTTCAGAATACCATACTCAAATGTAGTACTTTGGTTCGAGCTCCACCCCTTTTTGTTAAAATAACAAAAGCTAACATTAGTAAGTGAAATGTTAAATGCCAATTTTGAATGTCTTTTTTTCCCACAGTGTTGCACAATACAATTTATATTTCTATTATTTTACAGTAGTTAGATGTAGTTTTCTGGTGACATTACAATTAACACCTGTACACTCGCCATTCCAGAAGGTTACAGCATTTAACCTTCCTTTAGCATTAAAATCCTGTAATGTAAACAACTCTGTTATATTATTTCTTCAAATCACAACAGCACAATAAAAACATCCAAAGATTTCACAGATTTTTGTTTTTTTCAGTGCACTGCTGTATTATGCTCAATTGGTCAAATAGGTGTAACTGTTAATGCAACAATGCTACTTATATTATACCTTTAGTATTATTTTATTAATTATTTATTATTTGTTGTGGACAGAAATACAGTTTATTCATATGTTTTTAGTTAAAGAGTATAGTCATAAACGTGATTACATTTTTACAATAAATACAATTATGTATAGGATGACAACAAATCTATTCTATTCTATTCTATTCTATTCTATTCTATTCTAAATCACATAATGTCATAGGCAAAGACTTTTTCTCTGAGAGGACGACAAAGGCACTTGATCCAAAATTGATACCAAATTTTAAATCAACACCACAGCAGTTCCCGTTTCTCAGGTGTAACAAATGCGCGCGGAACAATAATAAATATTAATTATTACTGAAATAATATGAGTAGACATTTGTTATTTTTGTTGTGACATGAAATTCAAACATTTTTTTTTATATAAAGTATACATTTGAAGGCAAAGAACTGTTATCCGTAAAAGTTATGTCAGCTTTTTGATTGGAAAGATTCAAGTGTCATTATGTTGATGAAACATCTAGTCGACCACAGCAATAGATTTAAAAATGAATCTTGCGGCTGTATGAGAAATGTAAGTTTAGTGCATCTGGAGTGGATATAAAACGTCATTCGTGTCTACCGAGGCCACAAATGTTCTTCAAAACTGCCCGACGGACACATTTCTTTCTGTTGACAGAATGTTAAAAAGAAACATGAGCAACCCATTTGTAGCAGGATAGGCCAGGCGTGAAGATATCAGCGTCCGTGTTTGACCCTTGTGCTGTTTTAAGCCTCTGGGACATGCATGCACTCGAGACAACTTCACTTTGGCCATGTCTTTTTTTTCTGCCCCGACAGAATGTTCCACCAGACTTGTCAGTGTGTTGTTTCATCTTGGTCCAGTGTCTGTCCGTGCGAGCTCTGCAGGAGATGCTGGCGCACAGCGGAATCTTCTTTACAGAGGTTAGCACACAAAAAAAGTGTTAAAACCTTGTAAATAAGGGATAATAGACCCCTTTCTAGCCTAAATCATCACCCGATTGGTGCAGGTTGGTGCGCATTTTTGGCCCAAAACAGCTGGACTAGTTTAATGGAGCGAGAGACAATTTGTATGTTGAGTTGTGTTTTCAGAGACGCAATTCACAAAAACAACATGACCAGCTATTGTGTATAGCGTACAGTTGTAACATGGGGACTGTTGTAACAAAGTTTGACCAATTGGATGAGTTTTATTTATGCCACTGATATAGGATACTCCCCTTTCCATTTTGACCTCACACAAGACGTTTAAAGACTCAGAGTGACATTGTCTCAATTTTATGGTCAAAAAACACATTTTCAGGTAAGATTTCAGGAAAAGATTGAATTTGATTTTTTTCCCACTTTTTTTGTTTTATGTCAACCATGCTAAAGATTGACACAATTATGGTACATGGCTGCAATGTCCACATTCTTGGCTTCTTGTATTTTTTTTCCATGCTAGCGAACAACCACAACTCAGTACTGGGTACAGTTGCAACACTGTTTATCTCTCTGTCTGAGAGATTGTCACAGAGCTGTGGAGATACTTAGCACTCTTCCTTAAATGCCTACTTGTAAAAGACACATTAAAGTACCATGTTTAAAAGTTTGAGAGGATGAGCACAAAAGATCATAAAATGGGGAAATGGGAAAGTGTTTAATACCAATGCCTACCATGGACTTTAAGTTTGCTCGTACTGGTGCTAGCTAGTACATCTTTTTTTTATGATAATGATTATAACAATAATAATATCATTTTTATTAATGTTTTTCTTATATAATATGTATTCAATAATAATAAGAAATAATAACAGTAATAATATATAATTCTATTGTTAATAATGATTGTTATCGATAAGTAGTTATTCTAATTATTGATCCCACCAATTGTAGCGCCAATTAAAATAACTTTTTGTTTTTGTTGTTGACTTTGATCACTAAAATAAAGTCTCTATCTTGCTGCTTGCATATACTTTTTGCTTATTTGAGATGCTCCTATCTACAATCCATGATTGTTTTCTGTCAATCAGCAGGTATAAACTGACATCTATTCTGCTGTTCTGCCCCCACAATCTGCCCGAAGCTAGGCTACATCACAATTGTTTACAACAACGCAAAGGGGTCTAAAAACTGAGTGGGGTTTTCATCATTGTTTTCCTGATGAATCCTGTTGTTCAGCAAACGTCATCCAATATGTTTCACAGGGAGCAGGAGGGAACCTTCGCACCCTTCTGTATGGCCAGGCTGTCCTTTTCCAACATTCGTACAGCAGCATGGTGAGTCATTGTTTTCCTGTGGGGATAAACCAAACAGCCAGAGTTATTTATTGTTGGCTCCGTTAAAATATGCGCTCCCCCCATTTTGATTCTTTTTGCAGTATCTCAGCTGCTTGTCCACGTCGCAGTCCTCCACTGACAAACTAGCTTTTGACGTGGGCCTGCAGGAGGATAAAGCGGGTACTCGAAGATTATTTTGAGTATTGCCGATGATGTTCGATTTTTGTCACAGTCTGGCTTTGTCCTGCGTTTGTGTCACAGGTGAGGCTTGTTGGTGGACAGTGCATCCTGCTTCCAGGCAGAGGTCAGAAGGAGAAAAAGTGCGCGTTGGTGATGACCTAATCCTGGTCAATGTGTCTTCTGAGAGATATTTGGTAAAGCAGTAGACATTTTCAAACCTTTTCCTTCATTCCTTTGTATGTAGAAAGATATTGCAAGACAAGATGCGTAGTAAAAGTTTCTGGCTCACAGTTGATAGGTTTTGGTTTTAGATCAGGAGTTTGTGAGAATTAATTATTGTTAATAATAATGTAAAACTGGGTGCGTCATTTGAGGTGTCCTTAAAAGTTGAAAGTACAATATTTTATTTATTAAGTATTTGTTCACATACCCAACTGAGTTCAAAGAGCCATTATGATTTGTTACCACTGCGCCTCTTCTTCTTCTCCTTCTACTCCTTCTCCTTCTTCTTCTTCTTCTTTTATTATTATTTTTATTATTATTAATATTATAATTAATAATATTATTAATATTATTATTATTGGGTTATAAATACTTCCATATGTCTCGGAAAAAAGTAATTCTTGAAATAAAAAGAATTATTTGTTCTCTGACACATCAGACAATTTTATGTGTCATTTTTGTTATCTTAAAACAAAAACAAGTTTGAAATATAGTAAAATACTAAAACTTAAATAATGGCAAACATTTATCCTCATTTGAATAATCATAGATTGTTTAAATGATTTTTGAAATATTATTGTTTAAAAAAATATGACTGTACATACATACTTAACTAAGGATTTTGGCAGAAGTTCCCAAAGAACATTAAAAAAATAAGAAACAATAAATAAAGAGGTGGTGGGTTGTTTGGTTGGTTGTTTGGTTGGTTGTTTGTTTGGTTGGTTGTTTGGTTGGTTGGTTGGTTGTTTGGTGGGTTGTTTGGTTGGTTGTTGGTCAGATCCCTTAACCACTAGAGTTGTAGGGGCACCATTTCCTGTGGTGAGTCTTGGGCAAGCACAGCCTGGTAGCGCCTATCCCTCTCCATGCCGAAATGTACGCAGATATCATTCTGATGTGTTTTTTTGTTGCTTCCTAGCACTTGTCCTTTGGCACAGCTTGCGACAACAGATGCTTGAGCGACAGTCTGATTGTGGATGCAGCCTTCCGGCACTCTCTGTGGAGTGTTGCCCCCGTTTGCTCTGCAAGTGGACTTGCTCAAGGCAAACTTTTCCCTTATTTTCACTCTCGCCATACTGAAATTGTGATGACTTGCTAGAGTTCCAATGCGTATACCTATTCAATTAGAAAATAGCTATTTTAAATCTACTTAAGTAAGATTAAATGCTAATATTTGGTATTAGATACAAACTCTCTTTGATTGCAAGGATGCATCTTACATCTTTGTTTAACTGAGCCAATTTTCACTAGGGATTATATATGCTGTCTGTCGCTTTTAGGATACCTGAGGGGTGGCGATACTCTCCGACTCCTCCACATCCACAGCGACGCTTGTTTGACTATTCCCACTGGAGAGCAAGATGAAGAGTTGCAAAGGTCAGTCGCAAAGACCAATTTCCCATGCATGTCAACCTGACAAAACGCCCTTCCTATCTCGACGTGTGTATTTCTTAATTTAGGACACTGCAGTATGAGATTGGATCAGTGTGCAGGCATGCCCGCTCTCTGTGGAGGCTGGAGATCCTGCGTGTGGCGTAAGTAGGAGCGGGAACACAGATGTCCAATTGTGCTATGTCTCTGGTCCTGATAAGGTTTTATGACTGATGTCAATTGTCATTTCAAATGAAAAAGCACTGTGGGAGCTTAGATACTTTTATACATGGGAGAAATGACCTCGACTTGTATGAAATTTGCAAGATGGCCTATCCAAATCTTGAACAATCCAGTAGAACCTGCACTATTAAAGTTATGGTCCAAAAAGTATGTATATGTCATTCTGCTGCCCAGTTGTTTGATTGTGCATTAATATCTTTTGTAAGTCTTGAAAATGTTTGACATTACAAACCATCCTATGTTTGTTGTAACTTTTCGTCTCAGATAAATAATAGTAGTCTGCTGCCATTTCTCTTTTTTCATTTGTACGTCCACCTCTTTTTATGAGTAAAATTGTTTTTTGGTGCAAATAAAAATAATTTATAAAACATAATGGCAACGTGAAAACTCAGTGTTTAGTCCAGCAGTGCAATTTTTGATACCATCTTGAATAATTTAGTGTTGGGTAAATGTTTTGAATTATAGTGTTTTTTGGGTTTCTAGAAAATATTGCGGTATGGGATTTGTTGATTCCCTGTTTGACTCATCATTAATATTAATATTTTCCTTTCTCAACTGCACAGATACAAGTCAGAGCATTTGTTAAAACAAAATGGTCCTTGAAATTTTGATTGATAAAATATGATCTAATAGTACAATATTGGTGAAGGTGGAGTGGCAGACTTACAAGCTGGGGACAGCCATTTAGACTCTGTCATGTGACAACTGGACGCTACCTGGGCCTGACGGATGAACACGGACTTGGTCTGGTCGATCGGGACAAGGCGGACATTATGGTGACCTCTTTCTGCTTCCAGGCTGCCAAGGTGGAAACAAAATCCACACATTTATATTACATAAATCTTAAAGTGTCTAAAGGCTGCTGGACAAAGTGGCATTTTAACTTTAGAATGTCTTTTTTTTGTTAAAAGTTACATTTAATGGAACACCCAACAAGTGAATATGTCTGCTCGCCTGCCGATTGAGTACATTTTTTTTTTTATAATCATCCTCATATACGTACAAATAATTAGAAGTCCCGGTTTTAGGTCCCTCTGCAGGCTTTTCTGTGTGGCGTTTACATGTTCCCACTGTGCCTGAATGTTTTTTTACAGGCACTCTGGTCTCCTCCCACCTCCCCAAAACATGCATGTCAGTTTGATTGGTGACCCGAGTTACGTATGAATATGTGTGTGGATTGTTGTCTGTCAATGTGCACCATGCAATTGATTGGCTAGTCCACAAGTTATTTGCCCACTTCTTGAAACCACCTGGGATGGGGTCCAGCACCCCCGGGACCCTTGTGTGGATAAACAGCTGGAAAATTAATGAAAGATTGGATACCTTTTCCAAATCACTGTTCACACTGATCCCATAACCACTTTCGTCGTCAGGGCATCGATGAGTACGCAACTCTGGACAGCCTTCTTCACTGTTGATGATGCGTCGTGGCAAAGTTGGCACCAGTCCATTCCTTAATGTTGTCAGCTCAGTTCCTTTTCATTCTTCTATCACTGCAACCGGGAGAATTATCTTTGTCAGTCCTGAAGTTTCCGTCTGATAGTGTTGCACACTGTTTTGTTTGTCACATGGTCTAAGTATCTGATACCTAGGGAGTTTCTGTTGCATCGCATCTCTATGGTCTGGATTTTCTTTTCCAGTTTATTGTGGGAGTCCATGTCTCGCAAGAGTAGAGGAAGATGGAAGTAACAAGCGCTTGCATGAGTCTGATCTTTGATTTCACTGCCATATTCTTGTCACTCCAGATGGGTTTGAGTCTGGCAAGTGAGGTTGTGGTTTGAGCTACCCTGGCCATGATTTTTGGTTCTAACCCCTATTCTGATATGAGACCTCAAATATATTTAAATAGCACATAGACATAGGCAACCAATCACACGCTCGCTCATACCCAGGCCCAACTTGAACCAACCAATCAACCTGCCATGCATTTTTTTATAGTGCCCGGAAGAAACCCACACATGCACAGGGAGAGCATGCAAACTCGGTAGACGTGCAACCACTGAACCGCAATGCTCACCTTGTGTGTATATTTTCAGATTGCCAATTAATCTGTTATCAGAATTTTATGCGAAAAAATACTGAAAACCATTCTCATCCTAAAATTACATGGATTCATTTAAATATTTTTTAAATGAACATTGAATGGTTTAATGATATCATTTGACACTTTGAATTGCTTTTCTTGTATGAAAAGTGCTTTTTTACATAAATTTGATTTAATCTAGTTTTTTCAAAAAAGCAATCTCTGTAATCAAAATTGCAAATTGTAGGAAAAGCAGGAATCTGGAGCTAAGAGTCATGTGGATAGCATGGGCGTCCCAGAGATCAAATACGGAGACTCCGTTTGTTACCTTCAGCATGCCAGCTCTGGCTTGTGGCTCACTTACCAAGCCACTGACAGCAAATCTGCAGCATGTCTGGGAGGGGCTAAGCGAAAGGTAAAGAGACATTTTTAAAAACCCACGTTCACTTCTGAATGTTTTACATAAATGACAATGTTTGAAAGACAGACACCTACCAACTACCCCAAAGAATTCATTGCAAAAGATGTTTTCCCAGGCTGTCCTACACAGTGAGGGTCATATGGACGACGGTTTTACGCTTTCTCGGTGTCAGAGAGAGGAATCTCATACTGCCAGCCTCATACGGAGTGCAACACTACTGTTAACTTCTTTCGTCAGGTATTGAACACAGCCCAAACTCATTCTATGCTGTAACTCAGGCTTAATGGACAAATAAAGGCGCATGTTTTTACAAACAAAATTGGCAATATCTAGAATTCAAATGATTCTGTTTCGTATTATTCTCAAATTATGACTTTGTGTTACAAAGTCGGCATGTGGGCTGTAACTATATTAACACTATACGTTTGAAAAAAATGGCATTAGCAAAAGATAGTTTTCCGCGCATTGTGACCTAGTTCCTACTGTACACAGTCCCTAACTTTAAATCACTTTTTTCTCCAGGAAATTGGATTCTTGCAATGGACAGGGAAACCTCCACCCTGTGGTTTTTCCTTTATCAATAGTGACACGCAGCCTCCAAGACCTAATAAACTTTTTTCAGTCGCCAACAGAAGGGCAGAGCCACAAAGCTCACCAAAACAGCCAACCTGTGTTGAGGAATCGACAGAACATGTTTCAGGAAGAGGTAGGACAGAAGTGATGTGTGCTCAGATAAATTGGGTCAATGTTAGGTGAATTTCTAAGGTATGTTTGTTCTTTCAGGGTGTGATTGAGTTGGTGTTAGAATGTATCGACCGTCTACACCAATATAGCCACACTTTAAATATTGCTGAGGAGACACTCAACAATGCTGAAGAAAATTGGGAACACATACTTGGGGCTTTTTATGAGCTTCTAGGTAGCACAAGTTTTTTACAATTTGAAACTCTAAAGATTCATTATAAATCTATCCATCGCTCAAAGTGTTAATGTGATTCTTTTAATGTTTTTAGATTCAGGGGCTCATTTTTATATTTTTGTTATTTTCGGTTACAGCCTCGCTCATTAGGAGAAACCGCACAAATTGCGCACATTTCTCGAGTTCACTTGACTGGCTCATTAGCCGACTGGACCGACTGGAGGCCTCTTTTGGTGAGTGCCCACAAATCAAATCTATTATTTAAAAAACTTGGTTTATTTTCCCAATGTTTTTACACTGCAGTCATAACAATATCTCAATGATTCATAATTCATAATTATTCACGTAACGTACAGGAGTTTTGGAAGTTTTACACTGTGTTTTGGTGGAAAGCCCTGAAGCCATTAACGTCATCAAAGAGAGGCACATCCAGTCTATTATCACTTTTCTAGACAAGCATGGATGTAACCACAAGGTATGTATCACATAATTGCAAATGTATAACAGCAAAACACATTTGATGAGGCGGGTTCATAAAACCTCACTCATGCAGCACTAAAAATGAATGAAAAAAATGAATTATTGAAGTGTATTTAGAACAGCACAAAAACGGCACCAACCACTCTTTAACAAAAGGGAACAACAAAATGTTTGTATACAGAAAACTGCTTAACAATAAATGAAATTATTTATAAACATGTGCCCAATTGGATTAGGCCGAAGCCGAAGCTTTTAAGTGCCCACCCCTGTTACATTTTTTTTCATTCCAGGGAGGACATATTCAAAATCTAAACAAGAAAACAGAAATTTACCCCCACAGGAAAAGTAAAAAACAAGGATATGCTGTTTGTATGGGGTCTCCAGCTTATATTATGGCTAATAATCACTTTGAAAAACTTGAACTTTGTAACTTTTATATTTTGACATTACCTATCTTTTTTGTATTTCAATGTTTTTTTTTGGATTTATCAAATATAACCATTCTTTTACATTGTTAAGTTTTACGGTCATTCATGCCTGCAGTTCCTGCATATTTGTACCCAAGCCTAATATTGAAGTGTCGTTGGGAAATAGAATACAGTGGGACCTCGGTTATCGCGGTTAATGGGGACCAAAACCACTCGCGATAAGTGAAAATCTGCGAAATAGCGGCGCACCTTTAATTTTTTTATTATTTTTTAATTTTTTATTATTGTTATTATTATTGTTTTTTAGACCCGGTTAATGGGGACCAAAACCACCCGCGAAAAGTGAAAATCTGCGTAGTAGCGACGCCCCTTCAAAAATGCTTAAAAAAAATAATTAAAAAAATAAAATAAATATATATATATATATATATATATATATATATATATATATATATATATATATATATATTTTATATTTCATTTTATTATTATTATTTGTTAGGCCCGCGAAGCTCTGAATCCGCGAACGTCGAAGCGCGAAGTAGCGAGGTCCCACTGTATACTTCAATTTGGATGATACATTACATTAGTCATTTATGTACAATAAAAACAATAAAATGTCCTAACACAGACCCTTAAGAAGATCCACAGTTATTGCTCATAAGACTTTAATTTCTGTCATCGATCTGTACGTATTGATATCTATTTAAGAGAATTAACATGATATTTTTGAGTTTCCAGTAAAAGTTTTAATGATATTTCCTTGCAGGTACTAGAGGTGCTTTCTTCTTTATGTGTGTGCAATGGAGTTGCCGTGCGCTCCAATCAAAACTTCATCTGTGAAAACCTGCTGCCCACAAGAGACTTATTACTGCAAACACGTCTCGTTAATCAGGTCACCAGGTACTCAGCACCTTTGCCATATACACTGGAAATCAAAATTAGAGAACAGCTTATAAAAGCTTGTATAGTTTTTAAAATAATAACATCTTTACTGCTCAACCATATGAGGACTTTTTGTATCGTCTATACATGGTACTTCTTTTTCTTTTTTTTTTTTTTTTTTTTTTCACAAAATGGATAATGTATTTCAACAAAAAATAACAACTGTATTTTGCCAAAAATGCAAAATTAAAATCTGATCAAAATTAAAGAACAACAATGACTTAAACATGAAAACAAATCAGTGAGCAGTTAGTAAGTGTACAGGACTCCGCTGTAAATGACTTCAGCACATCGGCGGCCACAGGATAGCACTAGTCTCTCACCCTTCTCTGGTGTGATTGTGGTCCATTCTTCTTCCAGCCTCCCCCACATTTTGGTGATTGTAGTAAGTTTCTTGACCATAACTTTGTCACCAAGGATTTCTCAGAGGTTCTTTACCGTGTTGAGATCAGGACCCTAGGCAGGCCATGCCATTAATTCAGTGTTTTCACCCTCAAGGAAATTCCTTACCTGTTTTGCTGTGTGACATGGAGCATTGTCACGCATGAAGACTGCAGGCTGATTGAGCGATGAAGTTCTGATTTGCATTCACTTGGCCATAAATCTGTAAATGAGGCCCAACTCCTGCTGCAGAAATTATGCCTCTAACCATGACACTTCCTCCTGCACCTTTCACTAACTTTTTTACACACGTTGTGTTTAGTCTTTCTCCAACGAGTCACTGAACATGAAATGAAATGATCTGCATTTATATAGCACTTTTCAAGTCAAGACTTTCCAAAGCGCTTTACATTGTGCTTCACATTTCCCACTAGCGGCCGTGCAGCCATGTAAGGCGCTAACCTGCTTATTGGGGGTATTAGGGGTTCAGTGTCTTACCCAAGGACACTTCGACATGTAACACGGAAGAGCCGGTATTCAAACTGCCGCCTCATAATGCTTCTCATCGTCTTCTCTAGCATTTGTCTTCTAAGGACGACTTGGGTTATTTGAATGAGTTTATAGTTTTGTAAAGATTCAAATTCCTGAAATAATAGATTTGAACGATCAACTTGTCTTGCTATGGCTGATTGGGTCATCACTTTTGTTTTCATCTGGGCAACCTGCTGCTGGTGGCACTTTAGAACGGACCACCATCTTGCAAAGTCAGTGAAACTGGCAGTTAGAATGGCAGTTCAATAGGGGTTGAAAGGTAATTAAGGAAATTAGCAGCATGTGCTAGATTAAGAAGTTCATGAAAGTGTTCAACAATTGTGATCAGTGCATTTTTGGCAAAATAGTTTTTTTGTATTTGAAAACTATGTTTCAAGCTTTTACCATTCTTTAGTAAACAACAGTTGAACATTTTTTTGAAAATACTTGTTTTCTTTCCATAAACACATGGGCACTTTTCTTGCAAAATAACTTTTTGTTGCAACAACACTTAACTTAAGCATGAATGATGCATGAACTTTGCAAAACATTTTCGGCACCGGAAGTTTCCGGTGATGTGATCAAATAGTTTCGGTCACCATGTCTTTCGCGTTCCTGTGGACGTGCATAAAATGTTATCACTCTATGTCCTGACAATATCAAAGTGAATTTGTCATCTTTATAGAAAAAAAAAAGCTTGAAGGGTTAACTATCAGTACTTCTCCATACCTCGCTACTCTGACGACACTGCTTCACCACGCCTATTCTCGGCATACAGGGCTGCACACACAGTTCAATCCCTGGATACAGGAAGTAAGACTAGAAATTTGGGGCTTCGTCGATGCATGGTCAAAGATCTGATCAAAGCCTGTCATGCAATCTATGGTGATTTATCATACTGAATTGTTCCCAGAGCCTTGATACTTACTGATGAGCTGCCCCAATGCCTTAATAATGTATTTTTCAAAAATTAGATAAAAAATATATTTTAACGGTTTGGCACTCAAAGATAATTCTTCTGAAAACATATGTATATGTTTTAGCACTGAATGAGTTAAAAAATTAAATACTTGTTAACCTGGTATCTTGAATTGTGTCCATTAATAAACTGCTGCCAATCGAGTGAAAATTGAGAAAAGTGAAGATTTTATTACAGTGAATTATTTTAACTCGATTCATCCATACATATGAACTCTAAAAAGAACTCCACAATATTTTATGGATGAGCTGAATATTTTGTTAGTAAGTGATTGGGTGGGTTTTCCCCTCCTCGTCTCAAGGTTTTTTTCCTCTCTTGACTTGTTATCCTTGAAGCTTTTTGGTTACGAGAGACATTTAAGCATTCTTAGGACTGTGCTACTTCATTTTTTCTCTGTTGCTCTTCAGTTAATGTTTAATTACTTGTCTCATTCTTTCCTTTGTCTCTTGTTTAAATTCAAAATCAGTTCCATGCAGATTTATTTCTTCTATGACACTTTTGGGAGAAAATCCTCAGAAGGGTGAATATTACTTATTGTCATTTCCTGGTTTTATTTTTACTTCTGAGTGCTAACTAAATGTGGGGCTGTCATCATCTTTGACAATTGCCCTCTTTGCTGCAGCCTTTTTATTTTTAGATTGTCTTTCCATCTGTCCTCCCATTTGTCAGCGAAGCCTTTAGGAAAATGTCATCAAACAACGATCATTTGCTCTGAGTCTAAACAAAAGATAATTACTGGTAGTCTAATTGCGCAATAGGTATAGCCTTTTTGTTTCCACCATCTTCCATCAATTTTCTTTCAGACCTTTTTCTTTATTAGGATTACAGGTGATGCACGTTACACACATAGATTTCACATTTCAGTGTAAAGCTTTCTTTGTTCAGTGTTATTTTTGCATTATATAGTTGGAGGAGGACCACAAGCATTTCCCTTTTCTTTCCTTCAGAGCCGCCACCCTTTATCAGGCTTTTTCCCATCAAGTAGCCATTGCCTCCCTCAGGCTTTATAGTTTGTTTTGTCTCAAATATTTCCCACCTGCTGCTTCTCTGCGCCACCCGCCCGATCCTCTCTTATCCCCCCTAAAGCCATTTTGCTTTCTGTCACCTCCACTTCAACTTCAGCAAAACACCTCATTGGCGTGTTTGCTTGAATTTTATTTTGTGTTTTCTCGATTGTTTTACTGTCTAATGTTCTATCAGCTGCCCTACAAGCTTTGGATGGAGGGTGTCTTACAAGAACTGACGTTTTTTTCTCGAGATTCAGCCTGTAAAGGGCAATTCCTTTGTTTTTGAGTTTGCATATGATGGAGACATTGGTACATAATAAATCTCAAGGATCCTGATTCCAAATTATTATTTTTTCACTTCTAAAGACAAAACAATTGACTACGCTTTGTGGTGATAGTTTAGAAGGGAATTATTTTCTCTTGCCACATGATTG
Source organism: Urocampus carinirostris (assembly GCF_059441175.1). Lineage (NCBI taxonomy): Eukaryota > Metazoa > Chordata > Actinopteri > Syngnathiformes > Syngnathidae > Urocampus > Urocampus carinirostris. The sequence continues at coordinate 13,839,414 of NC_142361.1, forward strand.
CACCACAGTGCACAATTTGTGTGGCAAGACAATTGTTGTGCCTGACCTTCAGAAAATCAAACACATTTTGTATGAATTGGAACACAGATTCTAAACTATCAGGCCCTCACAAATATTTTCTTAGGCTTAACAGTCATTGATTTTACTACTTGGGTTGAATTCCTGTTGCATACAACGGTTTACAAAAGGAGATCAGCAATGTTTATTTATTTTGATCAATCTTTGCACAATCATAATATCAATTATTTATAATATGCGTTATTCTAAGGTGCACTTTCAAATTTCTGCCCAAATTGGGGTTTGTACGTACGCCTTATTCTAAAAGAAATTTGGTTATCTCACGAAATAAAAAACCTACCAGATAACTCCTTTTATTTTCTCCCTTTTTAAATCTTCTGCTGTTAAAACACTGAAGCATGAGGCCCAACATCTTTCTGTGTGCGGGGGAAGATTCAGCACAGCCCCGCCGTTGGTATTATGAGCTGGTGGTGGATCACGTTGAGCCTTTCCTCACGGCAGAGCCCACGCACCTGCGTGTTGGCTGGGCTGCAACCGACGGCTACCAGCCCAGACCCACTGGGGGAGACGGCTGGGGTGGAAACGGCGTCGGGGATGACCTGTGCTCGTTTGGATTTGATGGGATTCACTTGTGGTCAGGTACATGTGATGTTCACAATACAAAGCGTGGATTAATTTTGTATGCAGGCGCTTGCTGTTTATAAACAATTATAGTCCATTATGCCTTGTTTAATCTTACTGTATTAGTATTGTAGTCCCAGTACAAGCCACACTTAGATTCACTTAAAAAAAACATCTGTAGCCAACACTCAAAAACATTGAAAACGTTAAAAGAAATACCCAGTTTAGGTCACAAGTGGACCAATCTATGACATGGGTAAATTGATACAGTTTCTGAATTATGTTATCCAAATACCCCCAAAATTTGTTTGGTCATCTATTTTTTTTAAACCGTGGTTTATTTTTGTAACAAAACAAATGTATTTTTTTTTTTTTATGGTTACAATTTTTATATTAATCAAACACCCCCCCCAAAAAAACCTCATTTTATGTAAACAAAAACAGAAAAAGCAAAACAAAAAAAATCTCTGAAAGTTTGATCAAAGTTAATAAACTTTAATTATTGGTCAATTTTTGTCAAATTTTGATTACGTTTTTTAACCTTTTTGCGTGAGTGTGTAGTTTTATTATCACATAAGATATTTTTATTTTATTTTTCTATGTCTTCATGAGCACTATTATCAATGGCAGATCTTATTAATTTAGGTTGTGGCATTAAGTAATTATCTTTTCTTAATGCATTTGGTAAGTAATTCTTAGTGGTTTCTGCAGGTTGCGTGGCCAGAAGAGTGCTCTCTTCCTTCCCTCATCTTCTGACGGACGAAGATGTGGTCAGCTGCTGCGTGGACCTCAGCACTCCTTGCATTTCATTTCGGGTTAATGGTCTCCCTGTGCAGGGCATGCTTGAGAACTTCTGCGTTGATGGACTCCTTCATCCCGTAGTCAGCTTCTCACCTGGTGTTAAGTTAGTACTGCAAATCTGTGTCCATAAATTTACATATTTTCAATGTGAACTTTTCTTTGGTTATTGGAAATAAGGGTTAGGTTTCTGTTTGGAGGAGACCAAGGAGAATTCAGATACCTTCCCCCGCATGGTTTTGCACCATGTTCTGAGGCGCTCCTCCCAAAAGATAACCTGAAGGTAGAAGCATGCCATAACTACCTCCTGGCACAATATGATGGGAAAAGAGAGCTTATTGGTCCTTTCAAACCCATCAGTCCAGTTACCTTCACTCCCTTACCAGTTGACATCAGCACGGTAATGTTTATCATTGTTTCAAATGTTACTGCATACAATGTTTTCCCCTTAATGTCGAAAAATATTTGCCTACTCCACAAATATTCATTATGCACACTGCCTGTGAGATACCATGATTTCCTTTCACGCCCAAAGCTATTTTCCAGTTGGTGCATTTGATTAATTATCACCAAAATCCACACTCCCCTTTTGTGTTTGACTGTGCGAATGCTTATACTCTTTTACTTTTGGTAGAATACATTTCTTTATTTTGATTAGAAAAAAAAGCCCAAAGACTAAATTAAAATTAACTTAGTTTTGCTCATCCTACTAAAATTGAATATATATATATTTTTTTTTATTTTTTTTTTGTATTGTAAATATCAATATCTTTTTCTAAATACTAATGTTTTAATAGGTGGAACTCCCCCTTCAATTTGAGGATCTCCGAGATAAAATTGCTGTGAACATTCATGAACTGTGGGTCGTGGAAAGGATTGATCTTGGGTGGGCTCAAGGAATTGTAAGAGGAAAACATAGAACTTTAACATTTCTTTATTCCTAATGTTTTATTTATTAATAAATATTTCCTTATTCGTATGAGTTTAATTTGCAGTGTGAAATTTCGATATGATTTTTCTTTTTTAATTTGACACAGGAGTTAAATGAAGAGAAGCGACTTGATCCTTGTCTGTTTGAATTCTCTAAGCTACCAGACCGGGAGAAGAACCAGAAACTCCACATGGCCCAAGACACCCTAAGGTGGGTACTGTCACTTATTGCTTATATATATATATATATATATATATATATATATATATATATATATATATAAAATACAGTGGAACCTCTGTTTTCGAACGCCTCTCAGTTCGAACAAATCGGTTCTCGACCAAAAATTTCGAGAAATTCTTGCTTCGCTTTTCGTTCAAAACATCGGAGTTCGAACGCCGGTACGCTAGGGGCGATGCTGAGCGGCGTACGAATGAAGATTGCCCCCCCCCCCCCCCCTCGAGAAGAACTGTTGTCACGGCAACGCGCACTCCTTCTCTGCTTTCGTTTTTCAAAAGCGGTGAAGGGAGTGTTTTAACTCCTAATTATGCCTCGGAAGAAGGTTGGTGCAAGCAGCAAAGTTACTACAGGTGAAAAAAGAGGAGTAGTGCCTACAAATATTGCATTTAAGAAAGAAATAATAGCAAAATATAAAGAAGGTGTGCAGGAATACAGCATGGCTTCTGCAGACAACCGCCAAGGTAAGAAATCCTACTCATAATTCTTTTCTTTGTCCTTTAACTGCTCACCACTGGTTGTGGAGACCCGGGTGCTAAATGACGTGTAAACGACCTAATTTTTTTATTTTTACATGTTCACGTTAGCGTAATCTTTCGTACGGAAGATTACGCTAACGCAAACGTACGGTTAGCCTGGGTTAGCTTCATGTTTACGTTCATGGTAAGGCTTCAAGGATTTGGAACGGATTAAAATGATTTTACATTACTTTTAATGGGAAAAAAGGACTTCGGTGATCGTACAAATCCGTTTTCGTACAAAGAAATGGAACGGATTATGGTCGAGAACCGAGGTTCCACTGTATATATATATATATATATATATATATATATTCATCCATTATCTGCACTGCTTATCCTCAGTAGGGTTGCGGGGGTGCTGGAGCCCATCCCAGCTATCTTCGGGCAGTGGGCAGGGGACACCCTAAACTGGTTGCCAGCCAATCGCAGGGCACACAGGGACAGACAACTCGAGAACCAATAAGAAATAAATACCAAAATGAAAAAGTAGTGAAAAGCTGAGAAAAAAAGAAACAAAAGGAAGAGAACAGCCAGAAAAAAAGAAAAGAAAAAAACGTAGGAAAAAATTAAATGGAGAACAAAAAGAAAAAAGTAACAGCTCGGAAAAATAAAACACAATGAGATTTTTTAAAAAAGAATTTAAAAAGTATGAAAAAAAACACAGAAAAAAAGAAGAAAAAGTTTGTTTTGCATTCAAATGATTTCCAATTATATCAAGTGAATCTTGTTGCCAACATTGTACTCCCACTAAAAAATATGATTAAGTACAGTTCTGTATCTTGCAACCGACTAAATAAGCCCCCAAAAATGTTAATACTATGAGACAAAATGTATCAGGAAAAAAAAAAAGAAATGGATATCTTGTGAAAGAATTGTAAGAACAAATGAGGTTTGTAGGCCATACAACCTTTGCAATAGTACATGAGTCAATTCATTCAAAAGAGAAAAATAATTTTGCATTGCCGGAAACTCAGCAAAATGTCAAGTGTTGGACTTGTTTGATAATTAATTATCTAGCCACACTTGGGATTATGGTTGCTCACTGTTGTTTCAAGCGTTGCTCACCGACTTTGCATGAACGCTCAGACCCATGGAAAATTAGAGGGATCATTGATCACAACCCAAGTACCTGAAGCTTTCAACTTCTTCCAGCACCTGTCCATGCAACCTGATTTCTAACGTCATCCCCACGCATGATCTATAGAAATGTTAAAATTATATGAAACACATTTTGTATTTTATCACATTGTTTTCTGTAGGACTCTTCTTGCTCTTGGTTTCCACATTGGCTTAGATGATGAATGTGCTGAGAGGAGCATACATTTTGTTAGACTCTCCAACAGGTATGTATTAATCAAGTTAACAGGTTGTAATACTGTCTTTATTTTTGATAGCAAAGCTCTAATTTGCTGTGAGAGGGGATTTGGTAGGGTACGGGACATCATCCAATGCCACTTAATGGTGGAAAAGGACAATTTCACCTCTTTTATCTGTTGTTACCAGTGTGGCCGAAGCTTGCTTTGTATTAATCCGAAAAATGCTTAATAAGTAATGGCTCATCACGTGAAAAAGTAGTGTTTTTTGTGATATTTTCTTAATCTCAAATATATACAGTATACTGGTTTGCTAAGGTGAAGAAGAATCCGTCATTTTTAACTTGTTAGGTATGAACAACCAGATGGCTACAGACCGGCTCCGGTTGATACAAGCCGTGTTTCCCTAAGCCCCGCCCATGAGGAAGCTGTCAAGCTGCTGTCAGAAAATAAGCACAATATCTGGGCCTCAGAACGTATAAAGGAGGGATGGACTTACGGCCCTCAGCAGGTATTCCATAACATGTGCTGTGTTCAGAATGCGAAAATCGAATTTGAACATCTGTGCACAGTGTAATCACATTTTCTCTACAGCACTTTTCGCTGTGAATAGAAACATTGATCAGGTTTGCTATTTTTTCCCTTAAGATTCAAGATGGGAAATTGAAGCGGAGCCCAGACCTTTTGCCATATAATTTGCTATGTGAGAGGAGTAAAAAAACTGGACAAAAATGTGTAAGAGAGGCTGTCTGCACCACCCTGGCCTATGGTTACAGCCTTGAGATTCCTCACCTCAAAAATAGTAGGCGCAAATGTTTTGCTGATTTGATGAATAGGATCAAATAATTGTTTTTTGGCAAGGGGACGTTGTATAACAATAGCAATATATGATACCAGTCATAACACGAAACAAATGTTCTAACCTCTTAATTTTTTTTTTTTAGAAGTATTATCAAACGGATGCTTTTTCTCGAGTGAAAAGTGCAGAGTGTTTCGAGCTGACAAATTGTCCGCTGTGACTCAGGGAAAGTGGTACTTTGAATGCGAACTCGTCACTGCAGGGATTATGAGAGTTGGATGGGCAAGGCCCGGCTGCTCCCCTGATAAAGAGCTGGGGTCAGATGACCAGGCATTCGTGTTTGATGGATTTGAGGTAAAGCTTTAACAGTTTTGTTACGTCCTCTGAGTAAAATATAAATGATGTATGTAATTTCTTAAAAATGTCCTTACAAAAACCCGTTTCAATATTCCCTGATTCCTATAGGCTCGGTGGTACCATCAGGGTGGGGAGCCTCTTGGGCGTGTCTGGCAGCGGGCAGATGTGGTGGGTTGCTTGGTAGACTTAACTGAAAGCACAATGATGGTCACGCTCAACGGAGAGTTGTTGTTCAATGAACGAGGGTCAGAGCTGGCTGCAAAGGACTTTGACATCAGAGACGGTCTAGACATTTTCTTTTTTTGCATTTGTCTGGCTCAGAGTTACAAGTTTCTTTTTTTCTTCCTGACATTTTAGGCTTGCTCCCTGTAGTCAGTGTGGGTGTAAACCAGGCGGTAAGGCTGAACTTCGGGCGCAGAGAGAGCTCTCTACAGTACTTTAGTGCGTGCGGGCTACAGGAAGGTTATGAGCCTTTTGCTGTCAATATGGCTCGAGAGCCTTCCCTGTGGATGAGTTGGAAACAGGCTCAGTTTAAATCAATACTGCCAGACAATCCAAGATTGCAGGTTGGTGCACAGGCAACTTTCTTTTTTGAAAATGCTTTTAATGCTTATACGTGATAGAAAACTCTTAACACCACCATTTAAAAACATTACTTTAAAAACATTACATTTACAAAATATTTAGCAACAAAAATACGTTTTAACATTTTAATTTTAGACTAGTTTGAGTAGCAGCCAATCCAATATTTGTTTGAAGTGTATTCAGCAAATTTAATATAATACAAACCTTTTGAAGGGCTGGTCGAATAGACTTAAACTTTGTACCTAAGTAATAGGTCAGGACATTAGCTTGACATTTCACAGAATGGAATTTGTAGCCTTGCTATTTCTTACTATGACTTGCCATGTTTGGCACTGTACTGTTTTAGAACATTCGTAGAACAAACAGGTACGTGTATTTAAGATTTGTGTAGAACAGAGCCTCTCAATTATTTTCTATCATGGAGTAATTTAAGGGCCTGCTTTACTTTGTGTCTACACTTCATTATCAATCATTTTACTCTGTGAATGATGCACTGTGTGGGGGTTAGATGTAAACCAAAAACTCTTATTGAGAACGACACTGCCCTCTATTGTAGTGGCGGGGCAATGTCTTCTGGGGAAAAAAGAAAAAGATCCTTGGAGTCCAACACACCCGCATCCCCCTTGACGAAGCCTGCCCCACTGTTTGAGAACCCCAGATGTGGCAACACATGCAAAGAATGGGTCAGCCTTCATAAATTCCTCAAGCAGAAAACGTTTCTGTTGATTAAAATGGATCAGGCCTGACATCGCAAGTGTAATATGCAGCTTTCATTTGTCACATGTTGGAATTAAAATATTAAGAGTTTAAATCCGAAGCAAAGAAGACACTGTCGCAACTATGAGTCCAACCACTTCAGTTCCTATTTCCCCCAATTAAAGGGGAGCGAAAAAACACTCAGCCAAATGTACTGTAGGAAAGAAATGCAGGGTGCCCTGCTGAAATCTATATTATTTTATTTATGATATAAACCGGTCACAAAGGCCCTAATATTTGTGATATATTTAGTAAGAATACCAACATACATTTTAACACTAATTTATTGCTGCATTTGGACTATCTAGGCAAGTAATTTTATTTATAATGGAAAATGAGTCCTGCGCCCCTCCATTGACAAGCTCCAAGACATATGGTGAGGGTGTTGGTGGGTAATCCTCATATTGACAACAAATTAGGGTGTTCCAGGAATTTCTTGGTTTTCTTATCAAAATCAATAGATGCAAATTAAAGTGTCAAAGGTTTGTATGATTCTGTTAAAAACATACATAAATAGAATTTAAGAATGAGAATAGGATTCCCGTTTTGCACTGACCATTTAACAGTCAATAACATGTCGACTTTTTAGTGACACATTTTTGACAGGCTTCCCTGAGAGCCTAAGCTTTTCTTGGCACCGGTTTATTGACAAGACTGATCCTCTGTATCCTGTCGGGATAACATTCAAGGTCAATAGAGTCAGTGGCTTAAATGATTCCCTATCAAGCCTGAGGGTCTCACGGGTGTTGACGCACAGCGGCGAAGAGAGCCAAATGGGTTTTTACCGTCTCAGCATGCCCATTCAGTGTGCTGCTCTACTGACCAGCCCGGTGGGGGGTATCCTGCCAGTGGCGGCCAAATCTTTCTCTCCAGGTGAGGATAATGTCACATAACATCATAACATTTATACATGTCAGTTTGAGTGATCAGTGAAATTGCAACAACAAAAATATATAAGTAGCATGGAAACACATTTGAAATTTGTATTTCTATTTACTTCCTCATGACCTTGGAAAAACTACTTTGCCAATTTTCCCTGGCGGTTCTACTCCAATAATCAATGACATCCAGCGAGGAAAGAGCCTGAAGAGGTGGACTCTGACTTTGAAGTTCTGATGAAGTCGGCCCATGGCTTTTCTAGTTCAAAAGATGAATTTGAGTACAAGGATCACAGCCAGGACAAAACGTCACGACTGAAGCAACGGTACGGCTGCCGACAAAGCAGTACTACTATATTTTCTGGACTTTAAGGCGCACCTAAAAACCTCAATTCCGCCAGAAATTTTGAAGTGCGCCCTATAACCCCGTCTGCCTTGTATACTACAGAATGTAGGGGATAAAATTAAAAATGCATACAATAATTGTGGGTATGCTTTACCATTGAAGGTTTTATTGTTATACCATATTTAGGCAATGATTGAACGCAAGCAGTGAAGGTGAGAGTGTCAATACACCAACACTAGACCAAGGAGATATACCTTATCTCATAATCACACTATTTTTACAACGCCAGCAACACCAATTTGCACAGTGGACTCTGATAGGTTAAACAGTCTCTCCACTTTTTCACAAATGAATGTTAGAGAACGGCGATAACAGAAAGTATTTCAAGAAAGTACTATATTAGCTCTTTTTCGTACACATACATATTAAACTGAGAGGTTATTGAAGCACAGATGAAGAAGTGGAGACACTGTTTACCCTATTAGAATAAACCATGCTAATTAGTTCCGTGGCACCGAACAAATAATGTGATGATGAGATAAGATCTAATGTTTTTGTTTGTTTGCCATCTACAGTACTCTAGTGTGCCTTACTGTTGTGCCTTATATGAAAAGTTGTCGTTTTTAAGTGGACTGATTTTTAGATGTGTAAAGTTAGCACCCTAACATGCTAATTTCACTGTACTTGAAAATCATGCTGTTCTTTCAAGGTTCATGCTGAAGCGGACAAAACCCAGTCTGGTCAGCAGCAGCTCTTCTTCTCGGCTCCTTGAGGATGTCCTAGTTGACAGAGATAATGCTGATCACCTTATTCAGGCCTCTAGAGTAAGAGACAAATCTTCTTATCTTACCACCATCAGTATGATGACTATGCTTGTCAGAATTTTTTGTCATACACAGGTATCTCATATTCAAACCTACATTTGAGACTTGTAGCACCCAAAACATCAGCCAATCACTCATAGCAATTTGATTGGGTGAGCAGTAGGGGTGGGCAGATCTCTGCACACACAGAGTACTGCCCACTCTGTCTCGCCCAGCCTCTACACCAAAAGTAAATATGTCCGTATCCTTCTCGTGCGCAGTATTTTGTGACATTTTTACAAAATCAAATTAATTGGTCGTGCTCAGGCTGGGTCAAACTTTAATTACCCGTGTGCCTGTGTTGGGCCGGGCTGGAGTTTTTAGGCTTGATCTTACCTATGGGGGTTGGGGATAGAGCAGGGGTCGGGAACCTATGGCTCGCGAGCCATAGATGGCTCTTATAATGAGTATGTATGGCTCGCGAGCCATAGATGGCTCTTATAATGAGTATGTATGGCTCGCGAGCCATAGATGGCTCTTATAATGAGTATGTATGGCTCGCGAGCCATAGATGGCTCTTATAATGAGTATGTATGACTCGGAGACAAAATTAATTGCATACAAACTTTCTCCATGTCATTCCAAAGTTGATTGAGTGCATTGTAGTGTATTGCACGCAATGCCAAACCAACAGTGTGAAGTCAGTGGTGCGGTCCAGTATATATAGGGCACATTTTTTACTAAAGTTTATAGTCAAAAAAATATATTTTTGTCTGTGCATCGCGAAGGAATCATCTATTTTGTCACATTTTGTATGTTTTAGAATTTGGTAATCGCTTTGACCCCTGACAATAAAACCAAGTTACTTTTCTATTTCAGTATTACTACTCCGTAAAGGTTCTTCCAAACCAGGAGCCTTTCAACGTTTTTGTAGGCTGGGTAACACCTGATTTCCATCAGAATGACATGACGTTTGACATTGATGGCCAGCTCACAGTGACTGTCACCCTCGGAGACGATAGTGGCAAAGTCCAAGAGAGGTTATTGTTTAGTAGCTTTTCTCACTGTGTACTCTGTTCACAAATTTATACTTTCAGTAGAACTGGGCAACTTCCTTTCCTGACAGTCCATTTGACACCCACAGCGTGAAGAGGAGTAACTGTTACATGGTCTGTGCCGGAGAGGCAACAGGTTTGTCTTGCAGCCGGAGAAGTGCTGGCTTGGAAATTGGCTGCTTGATTGACACCGCTGCGGGACTGCTGACGTTTACCTCCAGCGGTGTGGAGATGTCCACCTTTTATCAAGTATGTTACACAGGAAAACATATTTGGATTTGTTTAGACTCTTAAACTGTATGTATATTTTACTCACAGTTTTTTATTACATCAAAATGCAATTATTTTGATTGAGTAAAATGCATTTTGTCAATTAATCAGGTAGAGGCCAATACAAGGCTGTATCCTGCAGTTTTTGTCAAACCAACAACCAGCAACATGTTTCAGTTTGAGCTGGGAAGTATTAAGGTATGCCACTTTTTTTGAAAGTAATTTGCAAAAGACTGGGTGTCACTTTGGTCATTAACCCTGCATAAACACATTTTGTTTCTGTTTTTTGTTTCTTTTTGATTACGGCACAGTAAACATAAACAAACAGAATAGATAATTAATTAGCAAAAGGTAACAATAATTTATTTGCACACAAACAGCTGTACAATACAATAATACAATTCTGTACTTAAATATTTGCCCAGAGAGAGTAGGCTAAAGCCTAATCTTTTAAGTGCCTACCGCTGTTCCATTGTTTTCCTTGCATGGAAGACATATTCAAAATCATAACAAGAAAAAGTAACCTTACCCCACAAAGAAAAATTGGAAAATAAAGAAATGACCTTTCAAACGAAAATAGTCAAATAGTATTGCTCGTGACACATACTGTATAATACCCAAAGAAACTCTTGATATATTGATCTACTCTGATATATTTATCAAAGATACGTATAGTACATGATTTTAAAATTGTTGTGAAATTAATTAATTTAAGGTCATCATCTAAATATTTCAATAAGTGAGTATGTTTTCCGGCGGCACAATGGCTTTTAAATGTTGTGCACGAATGTGGTGCTTACTTGTATTGTATACTAATAATATGAATTTAAATTTCACTATATCTTCAAATTTTAACAGATTTTATCAACAGTTTGTACATTATTTATACCTTTGTATTCCCTATAGCTTTCTTCTACAATCTAACTAGCAATTCTATCTTGCTCTTTTACGTGTTTCCCCAAATCTCTATACAATAATTTAAATATGGCAAACAACTGTTATTTATTTAAATAATTGTTTTGTTAAATTCATCTACTTGTAACTGCAATATTCTCTGCTTATTTTGATTGTATGCTATTTATGATCTCATATTTTGTCAATTAGTCCAACAAATTTTGATTTTTGTCTTTCTGTCAATTCTAGAATGCAATGCCGCTGACAGCCGGGTTTTTTCGCAGCCTCAGCACTACTCTTAAATCTCAGTGCCCACCCAGGATGCAGGTGCAGCATCTAAGCCCTGTCTCATGGACACGGGTTCCTGACAGACTACTGAACGTTTTGGTAGACCGTCCTGATGAGCATCATGGCTGGAGAGTCCAGTGCCTTGAGCCTCTTCAAGTCATGACCCTCCAAATCCCTGATGAAAGCAGGTTTGATGAAGCTCTAGGACTCCCAATTAAAATGATTTTTAGTTCCACTGGATGAATTATCAACAAACTATTGATGCATTAATTTAGGTAATTCATTCTGATTTAAAACACTCTCATTGGCTTCTGTAGTGCAAAGTGCATGCTGGCTTACAAATAATGAAAAGAGGTGCCTTTTTTCAGTCGCATCACAGGACAATGAGTTGTGATTTTTTTCAAAGGTCGTTCAAGCCAAACAGAGCAGGTGTTCCATAATATTCTAGCCTTTGAAATGGAAAATGCAGGAGCATAAGTCCAGCCCTGTGAAAGTGCCCATTTCCCTTCTCCAAAAGCAGTCATTTAACCACTTTCTTACTTCAGTAGTAGAAGCAGTGTGAAATCAACTCCCCTTGGCTGATTGTTATAATCAAGAAATTTTACTTAATATCTTTACTATAAGTGCTCCATCTGATGAGGTTCTTGTAATGGGCACATTGCGGCATATTATCTTTACTATATAAGTTCCCCATCCAATGAGGTTCTTGTAGTGGGTACATTGCGTTATAAGAAGTATTTTGAAAGGCATATAATTCAACCTTTTTACAATATACTTTAGGTGTGTGGACATTTTGGAGCTGTCCGAGTTGGATGATATGATGACCTTCCAGTACCACACCCTCCTCCTTTACTGTGCTTTATGCACTCTGGGCAATGAAAGAGTGTGCCATGTCATCTGCAGCCATGTGGACCAATCACAGTTTCTCCACGCTATTCAAAATCCCCACCTGCCTGGTCTACTCCGCTCTGCTTTTTATCAGCTTCTTGTGCAGGTAATTTCATGCCTCATCCCTCAATTTGTACCACATGGTCTTTCCGACACTGAACATTTTTTGCAGGTACATCTCAGCAGCCATGCGAGCGCACGTCTCATGATGAACCATGAATATATTATTCCTATGTCAGACCAAATGAAAGACGTTGTCCTTCATAAAAACAATTGCAGCAATGGGAGAAGTACACTTCCTCTTGGAATCCCAAGCATTTGCACAAGTGTTTCCCTTAAACCACAGATGGGGTTCTCCAGCCCTTGTTTTGTCAGCACTGATGTGATGGGACGGGAAGTAACCAGCAGTGACAGTCCAGAATTCCCATTGGAAATCCTGAAGACCCTTACAGTGGAAATGTTGTATGCAGCAGTATGGTCTGTGGATCGTGGTGTTAGGGATGCTTCGGGTGGCACTATCGAGCTTTTGCTTGTTCCGCTTGTTAAGCTGTTCCACACTCTTTTGGTGATGGGAGTACTGACTGATGAGGACCTGGCTCAAGTTCTCAAGCTTATAGATCCCAGGGTCTTCTCCACAGAAATACAAATAGAGAAAGAGAAGCAAAAAGGAAGAGGGATGAGTGATCACTTAAATTATCCCAAACAAGGACTCCTGCAAATGAAACTTCCAGAAAAGGTCAAACTTGAGGTAAACACAGGGAATCAAATTTGCTTTGTGTGCATATTGTTACAAATTCTTAAAACAGTAGATGCTGTATATTATTTGCAAATAAAAAAAACTAATAAATTCTTCGACACATAAAATATCACAACCACTCTTTTTCTCTAGCTTTGCAACATGCTGAATTACCTGTGCGATATGCAGGTGCGCCACAGGGTGGAAGCTGTGGTAGCATTCTCAGAAAATTTTGTAGGCGAGCTACAGGAGAACCAGCGATTCCGCTACAACCAAGTCATGCAGGCGCTCAATATGTCTGCTGCCCTGACGGCCCGCAAGACTAAAGAGTTCCGCTCTCCTCCACAAGAGCAGGTAATATTACGCACACGCAAATAAATGTGTGTGTAAATGTATATATACTGGACTGTCTCAGAAAATTAGAATATTGTGATACCCACCAGTAACTGGTGCACTGACCATGGCATCACTGTCCTTGATTGGCCTGCTAATTCCCCTGACCTGAACCCCATCGAGAATTTGTGGGGTATAGTTAAGAAGAAGATGAAAGACACCAGACCTACAAATGCAAATGAGCTGTAGGCCGCTATCGAAGCATCCTGGGCATCAATAACACCTCAGCAATGCCACAGGCTGATTGCCTCCATGCCACGCCGGATTGATGCAGTAATCCGTGTAAAAGGATTCCCAACCAAGTACTGAGTGCATCAATGGACATTTTCAAATGTTTGATTTAGTTTTGCTGTTATAAAATTATTTTTTTTACTTGGTCTGAGGAAGTATTCTAATATTTTGAGATAGGATTTTTGAGTTTTCTTAAGCTGTAAGCCAAATTCAGCAATATTAAAATAATAAAAGGCTTGAAATAGTTCAGTTGATGTGTAATGAATCCAGAATGTATGACATTTTTGTTTTTTTAATTGCATTACAGAAAATAAAGAAGTTTATCACAATATTCTAATTTTCTGAGACAGTCCAGTATATATATATATATATATATATATATATATATATATAGTGTGTGTATATTTATATACAGGATACGTTTGACTTCTGTATAGCAAACAAAGGCTACTATACCAAATATTTACATTAATTTTCTCAGGTGTTCAAATACTTATTTGCAGCTATATCACACAAATACATTTTTAAAAAAGCGTGCATTGTGATTTATATATATATATATATATATATATATATATATATATATATATATATATATATATATATATATATATATATATATATATATATATATATATATATATATATATATATATATATATATATATATATATATATATATATATATATATATATAAATCCGTGTATATGAAGCAACAAAACCGAAAAAGGTTAATGGCGATACGGGGATCAATGTATATAATTCCCAAACCTAGTTTTTCTTTGCCCGGTGTTTTTTAATATGTCATTGAATTTTAAATCTTTTTGCCTCAGATTACCATGCTTCTGAGCTTTAGAGATGAAGAACAGTGCGAAAACAGTCCGTGTCCAGCAGAAACCCAACAACTCCTGCGAGACTTTCACCAGCTTCTGAACGCCCACTGCGGTTGGTTTGCCATGTCTTTTCCGGTGCTTGATTGTTTATCCTCACTGAACTCATAAAATCAGTGAGCCAAGACGAAGCTGTGAGGAAAAACTTACCATAATTATCTGCCAGTCAGCTTCATTTTATTTTACTGCTTTTGCTCAGGGATTGAACTGGACACTTCCTGGGAAGAAGGTGAAGATGCTGAGATGCCTGTAAAGTATCAACTTCTAAGCCTGGGGGCAAAAGTCCTTGGACTGAGGAAAGCGTCCACACAAGTGGAGGATGGTGGACCCATTTGTCCCAGTAAGACATGCAGAAATGAATGTTAGAGGTTATCAATTTTTACCAGGTTCGGACCGACACATAACTTTAAAAGATGGGTCACCTTGGACGACATTCCAATTAAAAAAAAAAAAAAAAAAAAACAACTGTCCCATAAGTCATTAAAATAGTTTTACTCATGAAAGCAGCACCTAATTCACAATGCTGATACATAAAGTGGATCTTGATGCCGGCAGCACGGCAGCGCAGTGGTTAACGATTTACATTCCTGTGGGCAGTTTGCGTGTTCTCACCGTGCATGTGTGGATTTCCTCCGGGCACCTGAGAAAATCAGTCTGGGTGTGGAAGTTAGCCTTACTGCTTAATAATAATGTGGCAGGTAGGTGTATTCAAACAACAACAAAAACACAATACTTAGTCAGTTGTTTCATTTCACACTTGATAGGTAAGCAGATGCCCTAGAGACACAACTATTCTTCTGCAAGCAGTAAAAAGTCAATTTTCCATAATATGTTATTCTTCAGTAGATCAACTAATCAAGAAGAAAGCTGTGATCGCAGTGGTTGTCCTGTGGGGTACATTTCATAACTTTGTAATGAA
This sequence comes from Urocampus carinirostris, assembly GCF_059441175.1. NCBI lineage: Eukaryota > Metazoa > Chordata > Actinopteri > Syngnathiformes > Syngnathidae > Urocampus > Urocampus carinirostris. The sequence goes on from NC_142361.1 coordinate 13,854,942, forward strand.
TTGAAAATTATGACAAATATCTCATAACACAGATTTTTGTTTGACATGAGGATCCAAGCGCCGCGTGCAGGTAACCAAAATTTGTCAACAATTGATGCTGCCTCCTTAAAAAGTTGGTAAATGACTGAGACAGCAAAAAGAGGATATGTATGAATTAATGGCAGGCTGTGTATTTCAAACCTAGATTTTTAGCAGGCAGGCAGAATCAATCCAATCCTCATTAACTATTTTACGATAAAACGTTTACTGCAGCTACAGCTATGACGCTTAACAAACATCAATATTAACCTCAGAAAAGAAAATTATTTAGGAATTTAGCCACAAATCATTTTATTTGTGCACAAAATACATCCTTCTTTTTTCAGTTCCATCTAGAAGTTATTTTCTATCGCCATTGTAGCTAATGCTAAAAGCCTGTTCTGTCATTTATCTGGCATACCATTTTTTTCTCGATTTAAGGCTGGAAAAAGTCTGTTTGAGAGAAGCAGATTTTTCCTTTTTTCTGGGTGTGTGATACTTCCATTACTGCCCCCTCGCCAATCATAATTTTGAGAAAAGTGACCATTTTTAGGGCCCGATAGTTGGCACTAGCCCCGCCAACCAAAATGTGATTGGCTAAACCAACAGCTTTGTCGACACTGATGTTATGCCTCAGGGCCTGTGCCGCTTATTGTGAAGGCTTCTGGGTGATTTCTGACCCTGGCAAAAAGTAATGGCTGAAATAGTATAGGTTCAAGCAGCGCAACCAGGGGAGAAACAATGAAAGGTAGCTGACAATTTGGAATTATTTAATTAGTATACGTGGACAAAAGAGAAAAAACATGACCCGATTTAAATATTTTTAGACCAGCAGAGAAGGCCTTGCATGCCCTGACGGCCGACCACTGGTATGATTGAAGGTCTTTGACTCACCATAATATCCCCTTGTATGCCAGCAAAGCTATAATTTGAGGTTTTCCAAAAGGATATAGATGATAGCCTCTCCCTGCTTTTTGCTTCTTAAGGATCTCTCAAGATGTTAATCTCTGAAACCATGTTACGCTGGGCTGAAGAAACAGAAATGGAGGATCCTGTCCTGGTCGGGACTGTATTCTCGCTGCTGCACCGCCAGTATCAAGGCCTGGGTGGGCATATGGGACCCCCACTTTCCAAAGCTTATACGATTAGTCATGCGTCCGTGGATGACACCATGACACTTCTGTCCTCTCTTGGCCAAATCCGTTCGTTGCTGAGCGTACGTATGGGGACTGAAGAGGAAAAGCTGATGATTAGAAGACTCGGGTAAGGGTTGATTATTTTATTTGCTCTTTTAATTTGAAACAAAATTGTAACTGTCATTTTGTCCCTGGGACAGAGACATCATGAACAATAAGGTTTTCTATCAGCACCCTGACCTAATGAGGGCATTAAGCATGCATGAGACAGTCATGCAGGTGATGGTCAATGTACTCGGAGAAAATGATTTGAAGGTCAGTCCTATAAAGTACTGTGTATGGAATTTGTGTTTCAGAATAACATTGAGATCATCATACCTTTTTGTTCAAGCAATGTTTTTTTCCTGGTAGGAGATTTCTTTTCCGAAAATGGTGGCCAGCTGCTGTCGATTCCTTTGTTATTTTTGCCGCATCAGCCGACTCAACCAAGGAGCCCTTTTTGACCACCTGAGCTACCTCTTAGAAAACAGCAGCTTTGGACTCGGTACTATATGAACAATTCCCTCAAATTTGTCCATAAAAGGGAAAAAATATAACAAAAAAAAAAAGATTACTCCGTGTCTTAAAGCAAAACACATGACATATAATGAAGTTTACAAGGTCCAATCCTTTTTTTAGAATTTAAATTATTTTGTTTGCTAAACAGTAAAAGACTACAAAAATCCAAGTTTTTTGTTTTGTCTTTTTAATAGAAGCCTCAAGTAGATTTCTATAAACACATGTTGAATTAATGATTGTGTGGAAGAAAAGTTATTTCAAATTTTCCATTTTGTATTATAAATATGAATTAAAATGTATGCTGTGGCCCCCTAAAAAACGGCCAGTGTGACAAAAGCAGCTCCTAGGACCTACGCCTTACTTACATTATCGTATTTGTGCAATGATCGATAAGTCAGATAATACAGCTGACCGCAATCACACAACGTTGGATGCAACAGGAATCGAACTCGGTGTGAGTGCCGGAACCTTACCACTAACAAGTCAAGTCAATTGAGAAATCAGAGAGTCCTCCTGAAAAATATAAGTGAACGAATTATTTTGTATTTCAGATAAAAGGCATTAAATAACACACATTGAAAATCTTAAATTGGTATTGTGTTAGTAGTTAACATTGTTATTAAATTATTTCAATCACGGACGCACATATTCAACAAATTTTGCCATATGCAATGCTTAGTTTGAGCTTAAGAAAAGGTGAAACAAAGCCTCATATAGATTTTTAATAAAAAATGAGGAGGGTGTACACAAATAAATGGGATCTTTTTTTCCTTCCTCATCAGCTTCACCATCAATGCGTGGCGCGACTCCACTTGATGTGGCAGCAGCATCTGTAATGGACAATAATGAGCTGGCCCTTGCTTTAAGGGAGCCTGAACTAGAAAAGGTGTGTTGATGGCTCATCTCAAATTTCTATGAATCAGTACATTTTGTATGCTTTTATCAGTGCAGTGCTTAGAAAAACTTTTTCCAAGTAAGTCATTGGGTTTTTTCCTTCACTCTGCTGCCAGATTAATCCGAACGGTAATTTCAAAATATTAACCACAATTATAGCCAACATACTGCTTTGCCCAATGAACCTTCTTTTTTTGCGATGGTCAAGCAGTGCATTTAGTTACATATCCTGCAGTTATTATTTCCAGCTCCAATTTTTTCTCGTATGCAGGTGGTGCACTGCCTTGCTGGCTGCTGTCTAAAAAGCTGCTCGCTGCTTGTGGCCAAAGGCCACCCTGATATTGGATGGAACCCCGTGGAGGGAGAACGTTACCTGGACTTTCTACGCTTTGCTGTATTCTGCAATGGTATTTTAAGTGTTGCTGCAAAGTGCTGTATGTCTTTTGTCAAGGTTGGGTTATTGTATCAAAATGTCAAATTCAAATAAATATGTAGGTACTGAACTGTAAAACTTCCTGTGAACTCCCGTTAACCTTTCTGCTATTCTAATTGCTTTACTTTCCCAGTAATTACTTCTGAATTGGCTTAGATGAAAATAATAATATTGTTCTACTAACAAACTGTTTTTGAATACCATATAATTCGGACTATATTGCACACCTGATAATTAGAAGCAACCAGTACATTTTTAAAGGAAAAACCAAAATGTACATACATAAGCCACACCTGACCATAAGCTGGATATGCCCACATTGAAACATTAGATATGTACAAAGAAAGACGGTACACAGAAAGAGTTTTATAAATATACGGTACCTTAACCCCTTAACTTTCCGACAGCCCGCTGGTGGGACGCCGGACCTTTAAACATACACGTGGCTGTACGATGTCACTAGTCACTGAAATATTACAATCAGTCTAAAACAAGACACCAGGAAACTATAAAGCCAGCATAACTTACGAATATGTCCTCTGGCCGTCTTTAAATGTCCGGGAAAATGGCTTTTTTTACATCAAGGACAATCCATAAAATCCAACGTGTAAAATATTTATTCCAAAACACGATAATGCCGACAGATAAATAGAAAGGCACCTCAAACATTTCAGCTTTGTTGGGCGTTGCTTCTTGTAATCTGTTCGTTTCGCCACATTAATTCTGTTTACAAATAGACTGACTCGTACAGTTATTCCCAATACGCTAGTTAGCCCTCCCCCTTCGATTGACACCTTTTCCATGGTAAGGGTCTGTTCATGTTATTTTTTTCATGCACAAAGCTCGAAGTTGCATTAAACATGCATCTTCCTCTACACCTTTGCTGCTCAGGTGCCCCTGGCATAAATTACCTGCATCATTGCATAAGCTTAGGGTTGAAAGCTTGGGAAAAAAGTGCAGCTTTTTTTTTAACTTGAATTTATCTCAAACTTTTTTTTTAAATGAAAAAAAATCCATAAAAATGTAACTTGTTTTCTATGAAAACATGAATACTTAAAATGGGCAAAATAATTATGTTCATGTTTTCATTTCATTAATGAATAAATTGTCCTTAATTGTATGCTAACTGGACTGTGCAGTGCACACACAAATACAATTTTAAAAGAAGGTGACCAATGATACGTGTGGAACTTTGTGCTCTTTGACCTCAGGTGAAAGTGTGGAGGAGAACGCTTACCTGGTTTTGAGACTGCTGATTCGTCGGCCTGAATGTTTTGGTCCTGCCCTGCGAGGTGACGGCGGACATGGCCTCCTTGCAGCAATGAAAGAGGCCATCAACATGTCCAAGGACTCGTCTCTAAACGGACTTTGCGTGGCCTACCAGTCCAATGCAACAATGTATGTCAGCATGCATCCATTTATTTAGATTGCCTTTGCTCGTCAATTTTGTGGGTGAGCAAGAGCTTATCCCACCATAGTTTGGTGAGAGGTATTAGGTTTACTATGCAAGTATTGTGATATCTTGGTACTAAAAAAAGCAGTCATTGCTTTGCATATTACAATTCACTCTACCACTTTACCTTTTATCTAGTGGTTGTTTTTTTGTCCTGCAAGAATACTGTATTTTTAGCACTATAAAGCGCACTGGATTGATCATAAGGCACACCCCCAAAAAATAACAGTGATGTATTTTTTCATATATAAAGCACACTGGACTATAAGGCGCGTGGCATTAAAACTACAGTCAGAGATAGGGTTGCATAATACAGTTTAATTTGACATTTATTTCATAAAGCATAAATTACCAATTTGACATCTAGTTACACCACGGAAATTAATGTATTCATCCATGGTGTCTTCACTCTGAAGCGACCCATTTTGACCAGCTTGACAGCTAGTGAATTATGTGCACCAACAATTAAGGATTCGCAATAAGCATTTAAAAAATTTCGTCTGAGCTGCCACCCAAAGTTCTGCATTCTTCAATTTTTTTCCTCCTAGCAACAAACTATTAACTTGTTAATTAAAAAAGGGCTTTGCAAGATCCCTCTTTATGTTTGTCAAAGACAGAAGAGTGACTTCACACTAGCACAAATAATTATGGACCAAACATTATATAAATTTCACAATAATTTACACAGTTAAAAAATACAAACCATTGGATTAAGAGCGCTCAAGTGATTAACAGAGCCTTGAAAATTGGCTAAAAAGTAACAAATCATATTACTGCATTTTTGTTATTATAAGAACCCCACTCATCATTGACAGAAATGTATCCTGCATTTTTGCACGATTAACATGTTAACCACAAAATGGCACTCGAAGACCACACTATATGTTTCTCCCCCCAAAAAAAGTTACCGTATGCAGTATGATTTAATTGTAACTGCATTTCCAAAAACATCCACCGTATTTTCCGATATATAAGGCGTACCGGATTACAAGGCGTACTTTAAAATTTGTAGCTATTTTTTTTGGGTGCAAATCAGTCTGAAAAATAAGGTCTTTATATATAATACTTCTGCATAAAAAATAAACTCTTCTTTGATTGTAACCGGGATTATCAATATTTAGGGAAAAGCATTTAATGTTATTGAAAATGTCCTTATAATGGCTTCGAATTGCGTCCTGTTATAGCAATACTGTCCAGGAAGGTGATTATGACCAAATTCATATGGGGCACGCCATCATGACCTTCTATTCAGCTCTCATTGACTTGCTTGGGCGGTGTGCTCCAGAGATGCAAGTGAGTGTTTTTTTCAGACTTTACTTACCATTCCTGGTACTAATATCCATTGATGCTGCCAGGAATGACGCCTACTGGGTTTTGTTGATAAAGCATTACGCTGTTCAAAAAGGATAAGTGACAATTTTTTGACGGAACTCCACATGTTGCTCACTTCTCTATGAGGAAAAGAAAAAAAGGCTTGTTTTCAAAAATTTCTCGTCATTTTAAGGATCATCGTAAATTGGATATTTTATCAAAAGCATTTATTTATTTTCATACACATTACCTGTATATATTTTTGCAGTGTAGACCTGCGAGAATGGTAGAAAAAGTACACATTTTTAGTATTTTCTCATATTTTACATTGATAAATATGGTTCTTATTTTACTTCTTATTTTTTCTCGTTATAAGTCGAGTTTTTGCCAGCGTGAATATGCGACATCTGAAGGAAACAATATGGAAAATAAAGGTACATTGTCTATTATAAAACTTGTTTCATTGAAAAAAAAATTGAATAACAAGCAAAAAATGCGTGAACTAATAAATAATAGTTTAATAGACATTCAAAAACATTTCATGGGAAAAATTATTGACAAATGTTCAAGAAAGGTGACTTACTTCATCACATGAATGAGATGAATTCAGGCTTGCATGTTGGATAATTCAGACAAGAATGCGCAAGTATGTCAAAAGAAAATTATGCAGTTTGGTCACCTTGAGTCTCCGTACATTGTAGTCTTACTTTTGCTTTGTAGCACTCATTTTTGGCATACTACAGTAACAATTAGTGGTCAAATATTACACAGTGTCCCTTCAAGAAAACAAAAAGTTTAACAAATAAGGAAAGTAATATTTACAATAAACAGAATTGTCTTCTCATAGAGACATGACATACTGAGGCATTCACATATTGATGGCCTGTCAAATTGATTTTTTGCACAGCAGTGGAAGGAATATTGTCTTTCTGGCATTAATCAATGGGCAGTAAATACACTGCGCTGTACATGCGGTAATTTGTACGGTTAGAGTATTAGTCAAAGCTAAGTGGCTTAAAATACTTTTGTAAATAAAATATATTTGGTTCTGTTTACATGTTTCCCGATTGTGTGTGTTCAAAATCCAGCACATGGTCCGGATCATCACACATCCATTCGTCAAATATTCAGATTACTCATTTGTTGCAGTTGATTCAAAGAGGGAAGGGAGAAGCCATCCGCATGCGGGCCATTCTGAGGTCACTTATTCCTATCCAGGATCTAGAAGGAGTCATTAGCATTTCTTTTCAAACCCCATCATTGTCAAAAGGTTGAGTGAAATCCCCTAAATATTAAAATCCTCTTTAGATTAAGTCTCATGTTAAGAACCCAGTAATGAGGTAATGTAATTTTGCAGATGGTTCGGTGGTTGAACCCGACTTATCGACAGTGTTTTGCCCAGACCACAAGGCGGCTATGGTTCTGTTTGTTGACAGAGTGTATGGGATTGGTGAGCAGAGTTTTCTCATCCATCTCATCCAAGTTGGCTTTCTGTCTGACCTTCAGATAGCTGTCTCTCTTGACACAGTGAGTTTTCTCCCCTTATTTTTTTTTAATGTGTTTGGCATGTATGGTTTTGGTTTACCGGGAAAGTATGTATCGGTTATAGTTGTAATGATAATGAAACAGGACTGTAAAAAAACTGTCTATTATATATTTTTTCCATTAGACAGAAAAATATTCTTGACCAAATCATGTCATGTCCTGAATATGCAAAGACAGGCCTTGCAATTCACACCTAGGCCTTCAGTAGGCTGAATCAATTCAACCCTCAATAACTATTTGACGGATAAAAAACATTTACTGCAGTTACAACTGTGACACATATTAAAAAACACAATTAATAACCTCATTCATTTGCGATACTATTTAGGAATATAGCCACATTTTACTCACCCCAAATCATTTTACTTGTGCACAAAATCCAACCTCCTTTCTTTCCTCAAGAATATTTCAAGTACTCTGTTGTACAGATTTTCCGTGCGTTTTAGTTCCATCACAAAAGTTATTTTTTATTGCCATCAAAGCTAAAGCTGTAAATTGATCCCGTCGTGTCGTATTATGGCATACATTTGTATTTGATTTAAGGTTGAAGTCTGTTTGACAAAAGCAGTGGACACAGGGATACTAAAGTTTTCTTCACCTTTTAGTTGTGATCCTTCTGTTACCGCTCTCTACCCAATTATAATTTGTGAAACCGGGGGCTTTTCATTACCCCTTTTAAGAAGGCACTAACTTGCCAACTCATAATCTGATTGGCCGAACCAAACCCTTTTTAGTCACTGATGTTACACCTCAGGGCCTGCAGAACTGTCTGTGAAGGTCTCCGGGTGGATTTCTGACGCTTGCAACAAGTAGTGGCTGAAATGTGATTGGTTTAATGCTCAAATTTGTAAGCACACACCTGGAAACAGGCACAAGCAGAAGAGAAGCAATGAAAGGAAGTTGACAGTTTGGAATTGTTTAATAAGTTTTATGGGCAAAATATAAATAACATCAGATGTTTCAGATATTCTTTAAGGACCCGCTCGGGGTGGCGTGGAAGCTCAATGCAGAAGCAAGGATAAAGGCAACAATCGGTCTTTTAACCGGTACATAGGAAAGACAGAAACATAAGGCAACAGTATCTTAATCACCAGATACTGTTGTTGTGGTCCAGGGGCAGGCAAGGTGTTAGTGATCCAGCAAACTCTGATTGGTGACAGTGACAGAAGTCAGAATTTGTGGTCGTTAAGAAAGCAAGGTTTGGGTACACTGAAAGTAAGACAAGGCTGAGACAATGCTAGAACGAGAATAGCTATGAACTGACAAACCTGCTCAAAAACAGGAGTGCTCAGGGGATGGTGTAATAATAGTCTGTGGTTTGCAATAATCTGTGGTCTGTTGTGATTAAGGGCTATACTAATAAACATGACTTGACTAGACTTGAGAGGTGATTAGGGTGCAATCAGGGCAAGAGACACTAAGCGTGAGTGGAAATCAGAGCCAAGGAGGATGTGACCGAAAAAGGCATCGATTACTTCAGCTGTGCTACGTTAATGGAAAAGTTTTTATTTTTTTGTAGATGTTAATTAATATCAAATGGTGCCATAAGTGCCAGTGTGGCCAAAGCATACCTGACGTAAACTAAATTCCACGTGTAAAATAGGCACCAGAGGGGCCTAATGTTTTTGCCAGAACCGATACCTTTAACATTGAGACATGACAACAATATCTTGCTGCAAATTTTATATTTATTGCAGTATTGCTGGTATTGTACCCCCTAATATTAGCTTTTATAGATATCCTAGTATTTTTCTTTATCCATACATAGAAATAATGGGTTCATTTAGTTATAGACAGATTTACTTTTAACAGCAACGTTCGAATGTGCTAATAATAATACAATACAATTCAATTTATCATAAATAGCGGTTCGGTTTTCGATTAAACTACTGTTACGAAGGGAACAGGTGTTCCAACATGTGCCGAGAACCAGCTTGCCCACGTCGCATAGATGAGTGGTTAGATCTTTTGTAAGGTAATTTTCTGACAACACAGTGCAGTAGCAAATAGAGCTATTTTTTTTTGTAGGATGACTTTGGATCCACTGACATGGCCTTGGCTCTCAACCGATACTTGTGCTCAGCTGTGCTTCCGCTGCTTACAAAGTATTCAGCCCTCCTCCTTGGTCTTGAGGAGCACACCACACTTATGGATTCTCTTATTCAGGCCATCTATAGCCTCTCCAAGGCCTCAAGCTTGACTAAAGCCCAGAGGGACACAACAGAGGATTGCGTGTTGGCTGTGTGCAGGTATAAATGTTCTGAGTGCTCTTGATTTTTTTTTAATTGAAAACACAAAAAAACTAAACATCATATGAAGTAGAACCAGCCAATTGGAACATTTTTTAGTCCCTCCCAGTGCACATTTTGTTTCCTGGTTGTTTGTAATGCTTTGATAAGAATTGTTTGACATGATACAGATATAATTTTCTAATTACAGAATCACACATTTGATCAAAACTTTGCTAATGACAGTTTTTAATTAGATTCCTCATTCTGTAATGACATGATCAGTCCATAAGTGGTGATTCATCATGCAACATTATGCATATCCAACTAATGGCACAGTAACTAAGTACAGTTCTGCATATTGACATGACTTACTTTGCAAGAATGTACCATTTTTTTCCCCATTTTCACCTAAAAAGTGCCCCTTTATGACTTGGTGCGCCTTAAATACCGCACAATATGGTGGATTATATTGGAAATGCATAAAGTATTTATTTGTCTGCGTTACAACACAAGGTTTTACGGTATACTTCTGTATTTAAGCAATGATTACTCGAGTGATAATCATCTCTGCCCCGATTGCAATTGTATGCAACGGTATTCGAGTCGTGGTGGGGAGGATGCTGACACTTTACAGTTAGACCTCCAGTGGTACAGAGACATATGAAAAGGCACTATAGCCTATGTTATCTATGTTATGGGCGACCGCCCCGAGACTGGGAGGTCGCTGGTTCAAGCCTCGGCCGAGTCATAACTAAGACTTACAACTTTGGTACTCATTGCCTCCCTGCTTGGCGTTCGGCATTAGGGGTTGGAATTGGGGCGTTTGGTCCCAACTACCAACACATCAGTTGGGTTGAGTGAGGGGGCTGGGAATCCCCTCCTCTGTATCAATCTCCCAGAAAGAGACAGAAATGTGAATGTGTTCTTGACTCTAGCCACCTCCCACTAGGGGGATATGATATATATATCATCTCATCTCTCATTAGCCGTACCGCTTATCCTCATTAGGGTTGCGGGGGGGCTGGAGCCCATCCCAGCCATCTCCAGGCAGTGGGCAGGGGACACCCTGAACTGGTTGCCAACCAATCGCATGGCACACAGGGACAGACAACTCTTTCGCTCATTCACACCTAGGGACAATTTGGACCGGCCAATTCACCTGAAATGCATGGTTTTGGAACGTGGGAGGAAACCGGAGTGCCCGGAGGAAACCCACGCAAGCACGGGGAGAACATACAAATTCCGCACAGGAAGTCTGGAGCTGGATTTGAACCCACGACAAGTTCCCATGACATGAACTGTGCCGCACAAGCGCTAACCACTGCGCCGCCGTGCTGCCATATATATTTAAAAAAAAAAAAAAAAAAAAAAATATATGTTATATTCTGGTAGGTTAAATGGTGTCACCACTTCTTCACTTGTGCGTCAATAACATTGCAAAGGAATGAAAACAGAAATTATTTTGAAAAATACCACACAAGCTCTTTTACATAGTATACATATTAAACTAAGTAATATAGTTGACGCACAGTGTAAGAAGTGGATGTACTGTTTAACCTATTAGAATGCACTATGCCATTCAGTGTTCATGGCGACGTAAAGATAGTGTGATAAAGAGATACGCTTTAATGCCGGTTCATATGTCATCTGTATCATTTAGGGTACCACTTTTATACCCTAAGTACTCGTCAATGTTCAGCCACAGGTCTTTCACTTTTCTAATTTGTGGATTCGCCTTCATATTCCAGAATTATTTTCTTACTGATGACTACCTGCATGCACATCCAGCGTGGCCCAGGCAAAACTGTAAATCCTTCCAGGGTCAGATACCTCCCTGACCACACAAAAAACTACCTTTAAACAAATTCATGTGCACGACTCCATGGACTAAACAAGAATAACATTCAATGACAGAAATTCATTGTTTTGTGATTTTACTCAGCTGTACTTATTAATCATTAAACATTGCATTACATACTGTAAATGTATGAAAACCCTATGGTTATATACATGTTGGTAGCTTTTATTGTAATCTCAAATGCATGCGCTATATAATTTGGTGCGCCGATTATTACGAAAAATATGCAACTTTGTTTTTATCAAGATTTAATTTGGGAGATGTATCAATGTGTCCCAATCGACTGTTAGCTAACATATTTGAAATCATATTTCATTTCAATAAATCATTTGTATAAAAACCAATTAGTTTTTCTGTTAAAATTATTTTTGGAATATTATTGTTTCTTTTCAATAATAACTCTTATCTGTTTCACTTTTTATTCATGTTTTTCACATCATTATTTAAACAAGCAGTTATGAGTATAGTATAAGTTGCTCATGTAACCACAAAGGCATGCCGTTTTTTTACATGGTTATGTTTTACAAACTCACTTTTATTTCCTTAGTAAACTCCAACCGGCTTTGATACAGCCTCTCCTTCGGCGTCTATTATTTGATATCCCGGAAATCACAGACCAAAGCAAGATACCAATAAAGGTAACTCAAAAAAGGTGTACCGTATTTTCCGCACTTTAAGGCGCACCTAAAAGCCTTTATTTTTTTCAAAAGCTGACCATGCGCCTTATAATACAGTGCACCTTATTTATGAATCAACATTAATTTGCAAAGTCTTCCAACTAACTTGCAGCCGCCGACTAGATTTTCCCCCGAACGCCAAATAGTACGCGGCGTATGCTGGGATTTATTTATGGGCATTTCATTGGCTAACCAATGTGTCAATCATCATTTGAATCGATCACTATTGGCTAAAGTTATTCGGAGGTCAAGGGACGGATCCTTTTTATCATTTACAGGCTGGCTTAGGCTTAAACGGCAAAACAAAGCCTGCAATTGGCCGAAAAAGATGAATGTGTATAGCACGTTGGGTTGACGGCATAGAGAGCATTTTTTACTATTCTGTATTTGTAAATATTTTATTCTCCTGGATTTACTACACTCACGGATATAAGAGGACATTGGCTGCACATTATTATGAACACAACGACTTCGGTGAGCTACTCCGGGTTTTATATTATCCCTGTATCTTGTTTCAGACTGAACTCGATGTTTCTGTGATAAGCGGTGCAGATAATGGATAGAATAAAGTGTCTATTTTAAAATTAAACTCAATTCCAAGTGTTTATTGTCATATGCACAGTAAAGTTGCGAGCGAAAAAGAAAATGGAAACTAAGGAATGGTTGGCATCTCTTGAATCCCAAGACTTTAACCTTCCGAATGATGGAACGATGCATTTGAGTGACATCGTACGGAAACACCGCATTCGCACGTGTTCTCGACACGTATTTGCGTCTTTGCAAGCTTTCGGAATGTTAAAGGGGTAATAAGTTTGACTGAACTATATGACTGTTTTGTCGACGTTCCCATTGTAGCGCCTTATAATCCGGTGCGTCTTATGTATGTCAAAAATAGGACCAAAAACTATTTTTTTCGGGGTGCGCCCTATAACCCGGTGCGCTTTATAGTGCGGAAAATACGGTAGTTTTACAGAAAATGTGTTAGACAATATACTTTATAATAATTGCTATTCACAGCTTTTGACCAGTCACTATGAGCAAAGATGGAAGTACTACTCATTAACTGGCGGGCAGGAAAAGAAGAGTCTGGCCTCAGAAGAGGAACTGCACTTAACTGTAAAGCTTTTCTGGGCGGTTTTTAAGGCCTTGGCGAAGAAGGTAAAGAAAATTTGACTCTCAAAATATATTTGACAACAGAGCTCCCCTGAACCTAGAAATGTGCTCTAGCTGACCAAAGAACAATAAAACATGAAAGAATGCCTTTCAAAAGCACATTATTGTTCCAAATTTTCCTGACATCATACGTCCTTAGACATCATGTCGAGGCGTCTCAAAAGAACAATCTTTCGAGTAAAAAAATATAACTCCTTGCTGTTTGATGACTGACACTTTACTTTAAGATGTTAGTACCAAAATGAGCTTACCTTGCTCATTGCACAATCATGTACAATTTGCACAACTCCGAACCTTTGGTTTACAAGGTACTATTTGCACTTTATGACTTATGTGTCCGCACTCTCTATTTATCTGCCATACTGTCTACATGTGTGTCTTAGTGTTGTGTGTCCTAGCATAGCTTTTTTTTTTTTTTTACTGATGGCTGAGAGAAGCGTAATTTCAATTCTCTGTTTATGCTGCAGAATTGACAACAAAGCTGTCTTTGACTTTGACTTGACTTTTGCCACATGTGCGGTCCCTTCTCAAGGTTTCTTCATTTTCCTCATGTTGAGGTTTTTGAGTTTTTCCTTGCCCTCATGTTGGTTCCAGATCAGGGGATGGTGTAATAATAGTCTGAAAAAATAGTCTGTGTAATAACCTGTGAAGCCCTTTGAGACTCTTTGTGATTAAGGGCTATACAAATAAAAATGACTTGACATGACTTGACTTGAAAAGGTTCCCTTTTATCAGGGCTGTCAAACATGTGGAACGGATCAGACCCGACTAGGGATTGAATCCGGCCTGCGAGACAACCCAAAGAGAAGCGCAAGGGGAAAACTAGCTGCTGGTTGCATATGTTTAATTGATGTTGCCAAAGCCAGGCACCACTCAAAAAGACGTTGAAGTTGTATTTCTTATTCTGTCTCTCTCCTCTCTGTCTTCCCCCTTTTTTTCTCTTATCTCTCAATCTTTCTCTTATTTGTCTATCTTAATCTGTGTCTCCCTTTCTGTTTTTTTGTTTTTATTTCCTTTTTCTCCCTTTTCTTTTTCCCTTTTTTCTCTCTTTCTTTCTCACGCTACATCTTATTTTCTCTCTCTCTTTCTTTATATTCATATTTCTTTCTCTGTCTTTCTCTTTTTATTCTGAAATTCTCTCGTACACTCTTTTTCTCTTTCTATTGCACTTTTCTTATCTCTTCCTTTCTTTCTCTCCTCTCTCTTTCTCTATCTTTCTCTTTTTCTTTCACTGTTCCTCTCTCTTCTCTCTCTTTCTCTTTCTCTCTTTCTTTCTCTATTTCACCCTTTCTCTCCATCTCTCTTTTATTCTATCTCTTTGTCTTTCTCTCTTTCACCTTTTCTTTCCTCCTTTTTTCATTCCTCCTTCGTTTGTTTGTTCGTTCCCTCCTTCCTTCCTTCCTTCCCTTATTATTTCATTCCTTCTTTCTTTTGTTCCTTCCTACTAGTTCGGCCCCTGAAGAAATGTTATTTCTACCGTGTGGCTGCCGAGCTAAACAGGGTTTGAGACCCCTCCCTCATTGTCACTCTTTCAAATAAATGATTATATGTAGTTAAATATTTTGTTTCCAACCATTCTTCTATTTTAAAAATGTAATTGCACCTTATACTTATTTTCATACACAAATCATGTGCCTTGAGCTAAATATCACTAATTGGATAATTTATTTTTTTCACCTTTGGAATTAATCCAAATTAAACTAATCCATGTTTACAGTAGATTTATTAAAAGTGAACCAGAATGCTTGGCTACAGTGTAAAACACATCTGTTGTATAAATACTTACAGTCCCCGCTGCCCTTTCCTCAATTAACTTCTCTTTTTTTCACTGCACCAACTTTATGTTTACGTTCACAGTCTCCTTTAAGAGAGCAAGCGACCCTACTCGCCATGAATATCACACATTAAGATTTTAAGTGTCCATAAATGTAGCCGGAATTTTTACAATTCTCTCATTTTTTTATGATTACTAATGTAAAATGTACAGCAGGTTAATGGACCATTCTAAATTATGCATTGATTGTATTTACTATCTACATTTTTCAACAGCAATTTGAGCAGGAATTCTCAAAATTATGTGTCCATTGCCTGTGTGCAATGGCTGAGGCTCTTCCTCCTGACCATATGGACCCAAATTGTAGCTTCTGTTTGGACAAAAACACAGAAGGAAACTTTGACCCGCAACCTGTGGAAACTTCAAAGTATGTCACATTTATTCTTCTCATTTTTATGTTTCATCATAATAGTGCATTGTGAGAGCATGGTCAGCGAATTTAGATTTATTGTTTTAATTCATTCCTTCAGCGTGTCTGTGCCAGAGCGACTAGAGTTGGTGGTGAACAAATATGCCGAGCACACTCACGAGAAGTGGTCGCTAGATAAGGTAGAAGAAACTCATTGTCCCCCTGTTGAAAAAATAAAGTGTGTGCGAGGAATGCATTATTGTAATGTCCGCATTGATTTCTTTGCCAGTTTGCCAACGGATGGGTTTATGGAGAGCAACTGTGTGAGAACACTAAGGTGCATCCCCTCCTTAAGCCCTACAGAGCCCTGGCAGAAAAGGTACAGGGTTCATACGGGTGCCTAAAATCCTTGAAAATGCTTGAATTTTAATGTTGTGTTTTCGAAGATTGAAAAGTGCTTGAATATCGGGTGAATTGCATGTAAATTCTCAAAATTGTTGCAGTGTTTCGCAAGAAGTCTACTTAAAAATGACGCCAACTCTGCTCTCAGGTGGTTTCCTTTTGTCATTTTATTTCTTCTTTCTTTATGATTAAATGCAGCTGACAAAAGTTTGTATGGCATTGTCATATGAGGCATCATCACCCCTTCCTGTCTTGATTGTCCTATTTGAAACACCTTTGGCAACTTCATTGGCGCCAACAGCCCGGACAAGCTGATTGTGGCCACACCCTTCTCAAGCCCCTGTCTCCAGTTCAAACTTTGTCAGATCATTGCGAGCTGTTGTGTTTACACTCAGTGAACGTTTCCATCCGACTCCGTCCCTGTTAAACCTGTTTTCTGCCTGATCCCTGTTTTCGACCCATTTCTGAACCTGACTACGCCTGTTCTGCCTGCCGCCCGCCTACCATCACTTTTACGAACTCAACATCGCCTCTGATCTCCAGCCCTAGTCTAACGACGTGCCATTCCCGCCTGCCTTCTTCCGACACGGAAGTGTCACCCCCGCCTTGCTCGATTCCGCTCTTCGCCAGTCCTCGGATCAAGCAATCAAGCAAGCCTAAATCTCACTCTCTTTCAATAAAACCTGAGAAACGCATGCAATTGAGTCCTGTGTCCGTTCTGGTCTGTACCGTCCAGAGCAGTGACTGTACTCGTGGTTTGTTGCACGGCGCCTTCAGCCCATTGTAAACGCTGCAAAGCGAAAGGAGGCTCTGCGTTACTTTGATCTCCACTCGGAGAATCGCGTGCTGAGTCTATGATTTTGGTCAGATCATTCTGAACAGGCGTAGTCAGATTCAGAAATGGGTCGAAAACAGGAATCAGGCAGAAAACAGGTTTAACAGGGACGGAGTCGGATGGAAACGCTCACTGAGTGTAAACACAACAGCTCGCAATGATCTGACAAAGTTTGAACTGGAGACTGGTGGCCACACCCTTCTTAAGGCCCTATCAGCTTGTCCGCTCTGTTGGCGCCAATCAAGCTGCCACAGGTGTTCCAAATCGGACAATCATGACATTTCCGTGTTATACCCAAGAGGAGACGTGCATGCTACACCTAAACTAGGCACTCTGAAATGTGAAGTAGTGCAAGGATTACATATTAATTATGGACATTTATTGTGGCCATGCAAAATAATTAGGGTAGTTTTTCCCAGTAGTAAATTCTAATGGGATGAACGTCCTGCAACTGAAAATGTAAGCTATGTATTTCGGTCATTTCCCTGAAACTTATATCGGGAGTGATTTATCTGAAAAACAAATATATCAGCAATTTATTCAAGATCTAAAAATAATATATCTTGATGAAGGCAGACATAAGATTAAAAAAAACCATGTATAAATCGCAGATATATTTGCTGTCCTCTCAAAATAAACTATTCACACCAGATTTTTCTTTTAATTGTACTAGAGAAATTGGAAAATTGGCTTTGAAAGTCCTTAAAAAGTGCTTGACTTTGGCAATGAAAAAGGTGTATGGACTTTGTGGAAGTAAAATATGATGCTCACAAAAGGCACATGCGTAATTTGCTGCATAGAAGATAAAAACGCCTCTGTTCTGAAACAATCACTTCTTTGACTCCCTTCCCTTCTGCTAGTATAGATTTTGCTTTTCTCCACTGACAAATTTTAGTTTCACACATGCTTCATGGTTCTTTTGCGTGTCTTAACAGGACAAGGAAGCATACCGCTGGGCCATTAAGGAGACCATAAAAAGTATGCTGGCCTTTGGGTGGACCATAGAGCGCATCAAGGAGGGAGATGTGTTTGGCCTGAACACCTGTGTGAGAAGGATTTCGCAGTCCGGGCAGGTACTTGTGTGAACCCCAAGACGCTGCATTTGGAAATGTCACCTATTCCCTTTGTGCTTAGGCAAAAGCAAAATATTTGGACACCCAAACTCATTTAGTGAGTGGAGGTGCCGCATTAAGTTCAAATAAATGAAAAGTACTTGCTTGTCGCATCCACAAAGTCTGGGTATTGATACTGAATAATGGGCTAATATAAGCCTTAAACAGTATCAGTTTTAAATGGACTACATTAACATTATTTTTCTATATTGTCATATATACTGTATAGTATTGTTACCTGCAATATGAGCATCGTATCTGAATTTAAAAACTTGGCTCAAAAGACTTTTGTGGTGTCATATTGTCCATGTTTTAAGTTTTTGATTGTATGTGGATATTTGGATGTGTATTTTTGTAATATGGGCAGCCGAACAGCTGTAGGCTTTTTCACTTATTTCGACAAGCTGTGATTTTGCAATTCTTTGTGTGAAGATTACTCCTGCAAGTGTATAAACCTCATCTTAATCAAATAGTAAACAAAACCATTCAACATTATTATAAGCAGATACATTGACGATGTAATGCATGTACTTAATGCTCACCTTGACTCCTTTTGAATGTTTTGGTAAGCACAGTGTCTGAAATAACGTGTGCTGGGGCATGCATCTTTTACGTCGGGCGTACAACTTCCAAAACGTCTCAGCCCGGATGGCCAACAACTTTTTCAAGGGGAAAAAAAACTAAATTTGTTTTTGAAATCAAACGTTTGCTTTATTCGGATTTCGAAATCTTTGTAAATTTCGGAATTTCGATTTGTTTGGCAATTTGCATACTCGGCAGCCAATCAGAAGCCTGCATCGAATAATTTCGTGCTTCTGGGCTTTCCCGAGCGTTATAAGGTCGTGCATTTGAATATCGTTTTTCAAAATTGACGCACAGAGAACACAATAAAAATGGATAAGTGGTTAGGAAATTAATTGTTCATGTTGGTTTTAGGCTTAAACTTTCAATCTTGGGCGAATAGTGTGGAATTGCATGTAATGCATTTTCTACATGCTTTCAGTTGTCGTTTGAAGGGGCCTCAACCTTCAGCCCTAAACCCTTTGACACAAGCAGTGTTACATTATCGTGGGATCAGTGTGTGAGTAATCACAATTACTTTCCAATGGTCTCAGCTTCTTGCACCCTTCACACTTTTGAGCTGAGTTTTCAATTCTGTCTTTACCCTAGTCCATGGCTGAAAAGTTGGCAGAAAACTACCACAACTCCTGGGCAAAGCAGAAGAAAATTGATCAAGAGAGTAAAGGTACAAATGATGATCATATCTTGGGATGTTTTCTTCATCATTCCTTATAAATATGTCCTCCCTTTTGTTGTTTCACATTTGAGTTTTTTTGGCTGCACATTTTCTTTAGGCTAAGAGTTTAATGACTGTAAAAATTTTAAAATTAAATAAATCATGCTCCAATCATTAAGATGAGGGATTTTGGGTACGATCCACAGACCCAGGCAATCAGTCAATACTATACTTACAAGGCAAAAGTCTATAAGGCAATTTGGAAAGTATTTCTAAATGGTTTTAGTATTAGTCTCGAGAGCTGCTCTTGTTTTCAACAGCTGCACTTGAAAGATATCAGCGTTTGACGGGAAAGCAGCAGGCAGTCCAAGTTCAATCCACTGATACAAAACATCCAACATCAAATTTTTTTCTTTTCAAAAAGTCAAAGTAAGACGTTTCTTCAAAGGCGTAGGTAGTTTTTTTGTAGAATAATAGACATTATTTTTTAGATGTGATTATCTGTAGCTTTGAATTCCTCTAAGACTTTTTACTTTTTTGTTTAAGTTGAATATAAAATATTCCATTTTATCATAGAATCTACAATTGTATGAATGTGTGGATACTGCAGCTTCTTACATACCACAAAATGGCAAATTTAAGAATATATGTATTGTGAGAATCAGAAGTCTTGTACAGACGCTGCCCTACTTACGAACGGGATGATTCCGGACGATTGTTCGTAAGTTGAATTGGTTCGTAATTTGCTCTTTGCTATTTTTTGTATGTTTAAGGTTTATATAAGTAGTTTTAAGGCTTGTATAAGTAACTTTGTTTTGTTCTAAAAAAAATAATAATTTAATGAAATAATATATCTATAAAGATAAATAAAGCTAAGTTTAACTTACTTTTGGAAGATGGAATTCAAGAGGTCTTCCTCTGTGTTAGAGGGTGAATAAAAAAAAAGCAATCCAACCATTTCTCAACAGCATCAAGGTTTCTTATTCCACTTTCATTTCAAAAGAAACGGCTCGCTTCGTCTTTAGACTTTATACCAACCATATTAAATGGATGCACAAGATATTAAACGTTAGAAATGTCAACGTTTTTAGAGTGCTGGAGATTCAATACAGAATGTTTACACACAAACTAGGAGATTTCTTCTTCCGCTGAATGCTGGGTGACCTCTCACAGCACCACCACACGCTTGTAGCGGTGGAAAGAAGAACTACAGTAATGTCATGTACTCTGAAAAAGATGCACACAATACAAAATCTAATTTACAGCAATGTCCAGATATTTTTCGACATGTACATTTTTTTTCCTATCTACCATTTTTCGTAAGTCGAATGGTCGTAAGTAGGGGAGTGTCTGTATTGTCTCCTTTCTTTAATGAAGGCATATTTTCTCCTGCTGTCGTACGTCTCAAATGTGTTAAAATAAAATACTACATAAAGTTTTATTGCAAAATGAAAAAAAAAAGAGAAACACATTATTGATTTAGTTTGATTGACAGGTCTCATCTGATTGGACTGCATGAATGTCCTTGACGGTGTCCGACAGCTTCACTATATTCACAGTGTATAGAAGTCTGAGTTTATCAGCACTTTTAGATTGCAGATATATTTACAAAGAAGCAAGCCACACAAAGGCCGTCATTTCTTTATCTACTTTGACTGCTGCTATCGTTTGATGAAATAACCTTGCTACTTAGCATATGCATTTGTTCCCAATTTAGGATTTCTCATTTAATTCAAAGGTGCTAGCAGAAAGAGTGCTGTATAGAACATATATGACACAAATTTAATGAACTAAAACAATAGATATAATAAACAAATGAAAGACTCAATAAACAAAATAACAATCTATGAACTCACTAATGTAAAAATATGAAGTATTTGATGCTTTGATAAATTGTCTTGAAAAAAAGTTTTTAAAAAGGAATGGTGTTGTTGTTATTATATTTTAAATAATAATATGTTGAGCAATTTTTAAATTAAGTAATACTTTATTTTCCTGATTTCAGATTTGCACAAGGACAGTTGCCCTAATTCAGATTTCTTTAGAAATGCAAAATATTGCTGTCTAGTTTGAAAAACACAGACATTGTGTTTTATTACTGTAGATGTCTGGATCCTCTAAGACTCTATTGTAAAACAAGAGATATTTACCCTCCTGTGTCCACACTAATTTCATCGGCCACATAAACAGAGCACAGACTAAAGTTCCAACTAAACTTTCATTTTTACAGCAAGCTTACAAATGTTTGTCTTACTCTGGATAAAATATCTGCATGAAATAAGAACACAACCTCTTTGTTTCTCTGCAGGAAATAAATTGAAGAGGTTTTTGCAATGGTTTCTCAAAGAGAGAAAAAAGATTGATCAGCAGGGTAGGGCACGTTCCATTTTCTAGATAGTCACAGCAGGCAATACCAGTTAGTGAAAGTCCCGCTGAATCTAATGCGCATTCCTATCTCATACAAAGTGGGCCTGGGAGTGGCAAAAATATCTATCTTGGAGCACATTGGGTGTGGTAAGCAAAGAGGTGAAGTTCTTTACTTATTTTATTGTTTTTTGACCCTTGTGTCTCCCAAGGGGGACGTGGGCATGCCACTCTTGTGCCCTTCCACAACCTTACTGAGAAGGAAAAGAACAAAATCCGGCAGAGAGCTCAGGATGTGCTCAAGTTCCTTCTGCTCAACGGCTACACAGTGTGGAGGTGAGGACAGCTTCGGCTCCTGGCTGCCAAAGCAAATTCCCGCATTCAGAGCCGAATACCAATGAGGCTGTCCTCATTACTTTTTCAGTATGGTGACAGCATCTCACAGCGTCCTTATTTTTTAAAAGAGTTTGAAGGTAGAATGAAGGATTGTCTTTTTAGCAGCCTTGATGTGCAAAACAAAATCTGCGAAAAATAGATGCCTGCCTATGAAACATAAGTGCATTTGAATGCCAGTAAATGGTAACAAACCAATCCTTTCAATTTGAGAAAGCTTTGGTCTGGCTAAATGAAGCTCCCCCTGTTTGGTTCTTAACTTAACTCAATTTGTGTTGTGGCACTAAACATTGACCCATCAGAGGAATACAATTACATTTGTAAAATGTAATTTTCTGCAATACTAAAGGTGCTGTTCAGAATTTTGGAAATGTGTTACTCTATGCCGTCATCTCCTGGCTTAAAGTCATGATCGCAGCTCATGCATGATCTTTTCTTTTTCAATCTTTTTTGGGGTTTAGGTTGACATTTGGACTGTATTTGAAAAAAGTATATTATCTCACTTTTACTAATTTCATGCTACACCAATTGTTCTCAAATAGTAGTTAATTTTATTTTTTTCTGCCCATTTTTCAATTACACAATTACAAAATAATGCAATTCATTAACATTATAAGTCAAGTCAAGTCAGGTTTATTTGTATAGACCTTAATCACAAAGAGCCTCAAAGGGCTGCACAGAACACAGATTATTGCAAACCACAGACTGTTATGACACCATCACCTGATCTAAACATTTTAAGCGACAACGAAAAATTTCGAAACAATCAAACACACAAAACAAGTACATTTAAATCTCGACGCAGGTTGTGAGGTCTTTTTCCTATCTCTTCCCCGCTTGGTTCCTTGGACTGCTTACAGTCATTTGTTTAGCAAAAGGACACATTTGAAAAAAACAAAAAACAAACCTTTAGTAAATACCTTTTACTTCTCATTGCAGGGATCGCAATAAAGCCGAGTCGGATTTTCCAACCGCAACCAACAGTTTTGGCCACACTTTACTACAGAGCTTGCTGTCTTTCACAGAGAAGGCTCAAGAACACATGTCGGAGCTGGGTAACACTTTCTGTTTAAGGTTGAATTTGAAGAATGAATCTGATGTTTTTTTGGGGGTGGATATTTAAATATCTGGTCACACTGCACAATATTATTAGTGTTAGGCATGTTCTGACTTTTCTAATTCGGGTTATGTTGCTGCTGTGTTAAGCCAAAGACCCTTGTATTGGCATATTATGATGACATCACAGCCCGTGCCTGATGTAATTTTTTAAATATTTTGTCGTGCACATTATCATATTTTTCATTCATTTACAGATTGTGACATGCCCTGGGGTAGTTGAGATTCGATGTATCCCCAGCATTGTACAGAAAAGGCTGAAAATATTCTCTGCTGTAGAAATGTTACCTCCTTTTTTCATTTAAAAATTGTGTCAATATCATTTTTTTCAGAGGTGATGCAAGCCAGAGGACAGACTTCAAAAAGCGAGCACCAACACCATGTTCATGTCTTCCTCAAGGTTTACTTTTTATTGAAAAAGTCCACATTGTATGGAAGTTATCACATTTTCTGTTTCTCCTAGCAACAATCAAGTAATAATACAAATTAAAGATGAAGGGCATACTTTGCACTTCAGTTCTATGCTATCAGTCACAAAGATGAGTGCTCGATTAAATAATAGAAAAACTAAAACTGAAAATGTTTGAAATGAAAGCTTTCCACGATTGCCTTTTTGGCACTGATGCAGACGTTCTAGTTAAGATTTGCAGTTTTTCATATAATTAATCGTGTTAAATTGATGATATGGGTGACACCCCCACATGAAAAATCCTTTGTGGCTGTGTAATTTATTTAGCCCTCGCAGAGATCAGTGCAGGCATGTTGATTCCCATCATGATATCGATTAAAGCTTCCCACACCCTTCTTCCAAAGCAGCAAATAGAAGACATACCTAAACTGTCATGCTTAGCATATCTACTCTGCAAATATGCACATACAAGAGGTTTTGCCGGGCCTTCACAAATATTTTGATTTTTAAATTTGAACTTAATTGTCACACATGCTATGTACAACATACAGCACAGATTAAATTACTCCCTCTTCCCCCGTGCAAACATGCAGTAAATAAGACCCCAATGAAATCAACAACAAGATAAAAATGTTTGCATATAAAAACATATAAGGTTTGGAACAAAAAATGTGCAAAGTACCTCAAGGTTTCTTCATTTTCCTCATGTCTAGGTTTTTGAGTTTTTCCTTGCCCTCATGTAGGTTTTAATCAGGGGACGGTGTAATAATAGTCTGTGGTTTGCAATAATCTGTGGTCTCTACAGCCCATTCAGGCTCCTTGTGATTAAGGGCTATACAAATAAACATGACTTGACGATAAGTATAAGTATGGGAGCAGTTTTTCACCCATTCATGAACATATCTCACTATAATGTTGAGGACACAAGTGAAGTGCAATCAATATTGTGCGTAGGATACATTTTTTGCTTCATTTAACCTATTTTTTTTATCCTTTGACAGGTTATCATTCCACTTTTAGAAAAATATACACAAGGCCACCGGCTGTATTTACTGTCTGTGTCACCCTCTTCAGACATGGACAGAAGCCATGCCTCCCAAAAGGAAAAAGAAATGATTGCCAGGCATGTTTTACAACTGTTTCCAATTGTTGTTGTGATTGGCAACCGTTTTTTTTTTCTTTTTTGCATCTGTTACTTTTGTCCTCGTGTTTCACGTCTTTGGCTTTATTGTCTTTCCTCTTACATGCAGCTTGCTTTTTAAGCTTACAGCTCTAGTGAGACACAGGCTCTTTCTCTTTGGTAAGAACCGTGTGGAAATCAGCTTTTATCCACGTATCAGCTCTTTGTTGAATCTGTGCCTTTCACTTTCGTGCTTTGCATATTATAACAGAGCTACCAAGTACTAGAAATATTCAGTAGTTTACTGCGCTACAATATATATTAATTCCAAAAACTCATTTTCTATGAAAACTACGAAAAAAAGAGCGATGTTAATTTTTGTATTGAAAATGTTGATTGTTACAGATATGTTTATTGATACAAAAAATAAACAGTTATAATCATATTAAATTCATGAAATACGGTTAATATTAATAGCATATTTGGTGTTTGCAGGTTTTTTTGTGATAACATTGTCTAAGAACAGCTTTTAACCTAAAAATGGAAATTTTAAATGCTACTGAGAGAAAAAAAAACGAACCCAAAAATTAAATTTCAACCATTCTTAAATATTATTTTCAATATTTGGCAGCTCTGTTATCAGTGTAACACTGTGTATTTCCTCTACACATAATTAATACTGTCATCTAATAACCGCTGTGCATGTTTGTGTGCATTTTAACTTCAGGAAGTGAAACTTCATCTATCACAAGGTGCCTCCATGTCTTGGCCGGGGCATTGGATGCCAGGTAACACTTTACAATCACTGTCACCATACATCCATTTTCAATATTGCTTGTCACACCGATGTCCGTCCTAGCTGACTTTGAAAGAGAGACATGAATGAAAGGAATAGGATTAAATGGCAAAGCTAAAACAACAATTTGGAGTTTTCCATCAACCTAACTTTTGCCTCTTTGTAATTTTGGAGAAAACCGTTAAAATTCTGCACGGATTCTGAATTGAATTGTTCTTATTCTCATCGATAACAATCTAGTAAACATTGTTTGCAACCAGATTAGACATGGCGCTCCAGGGTAAACCTGTAAAATAAAGAATTAAAAGAGAAAAATAAGATCTAAAAATGTTTTGATTATAATTGGAGAACTATTTTGCAAGGTAGTGCTTGGAGAGGTACATGTGGTGGCCTCCATGACTTTACTGTCTTATGTGTTATGTACCTCTCCAACTGTTGCATTTAAGACAAAAAAATTGATTCACTCTGCAGGCACTTAGCCACATTTGTGGATTAACCAGCTCTCCTCATTGATCCCCCTACCATACATTGATGTAATTCATAAAAAGCTGCAGCATGACAGTAGAAGAAAAGCAGTGGTTTAATTTGTCAATATGCCAGTATTAGTTAAACTAAAGACATTTTCACTACTTACACAGCTTGTATTAAGACAACAAAAGCAGTGGTGGGCCGTCATGGCCAGCAAGGCCTTTCTCTGTTGGCCTGAAAAATATCTGATAGTCGGGTGTAGCTTATGTATGTACATAATGTTTTTTGTCCTTCAATAATGTACTGGGTGCAGCTTATAATAAGGTGCGCCTTATAGTCTGAATTTTACGGTAAATGATTCCAAATGTTCTGCCAGACTCCTTTTATTGCTGCCCCGTTTGTGCTGCTTCCAGATGTCTGCTTTATATATGAGCATTTAACTAATGACATTTCAGTCATTACTTGTTGCAAATGTCAAAAATCTACCTGAAGGCCTTCACAATTAGCACTGCAGGCCCTAAGGCATAACATAAATAACAAAAAAAACTTTGTTTAGCCAATCAGATTCCGACTAGGGGTCGGTAACGGAAGTATCACAACAAAAAGGTGAAGAAAAACATAGCATCCCTTTGTCCACTGCTTCTGGTGAACGGACATTTTCAGCCCTAAATTGAATAAAAACTTATGCCAGAAATACAGCAGCATTAGCTTTGTTGGCGATAGAAAATAACTTATTGATGGATTTGAAACTCATGGAAAACCTGTACAAGTACAGAATAATTGAAATCTCTTTAAGATAAGAAAGGGTCATGGATTTTGTGCACAAATAAAAAGGAGCTTTGGTGAGTAAAATGTGGATGGATTCTGAAATAATATTGCAATTTCATGAGGTTGTTATTGATGCTTTTTTATTGTGTCAGAGCTGCAGCTTCAGTAAATTATTTATCGGCATTAAAACGTTATTAAGGGTTGGATTGTGTCAGCCTACTGAAAGCTTATGTGTGAAATGCATAGTCTGCCACTGCTCAAAAGTCACAATGGTTTGTTCTCTTCAATTGTGCATTGGCAAATGTAATTTAATGACTTTGAAATGAATTTTCTTTGGGGCTGACAGAATCATATCATTGTTTTTGTTGTCTATTATGCAACAGGATTTTTATAAATTCTGCTCGAGATACCATCCAGAAGTCTTTGCATTCATTTTTCGAAGCTGCGGCTTCTGATCTTGAAACAACTGTGGATCATCTCTCCTTCACCTCCATCTCGTTGCCTCAAAGTCGCACTCAGCAAGCAAAAGGCGCCGTCAGGGTTGTGAGCTACACAACCTCGTTGCTCCTTCCTATGCTCACTTCCCTGTTCCAGCATCTTGGAAGCCAAAACTTTGGTGTTGACCTCCTAGGTAAGAGGAAAAAGCAATGCACTTTTTTCCCAAATGCAGAGGTTATGACCAACTGCAACAGATTGATTGCCGTTCACCGCTTTTGATGTCAATTATCCATTTTTTAAGTCATTTCAAAATAGTGAGTCTGTTTAGTAGGCTTAATTGAAAATTAGGCCTAATGTGAATCTCACAATCGGAATAATGCCACAAATAGAACTTGTGAAGCAGTGAAAATGCTGCGGATGAAATTGTGAGGGTCTGGGGGGGAAAAAGATTAAAACTGCTGATATTAGCTTCAAGTTTGCATACCTTTGAAGCAAGCTCACATTAAGCGGTTCAGTCATGGCCATGGAGCGAGCAGCCTGAGCCAATTGTCTCCTTCGCTAATATGACCTTCCACAGGGATCATCCATTTTCTGCATCAGTACTTGTCTCACTAGTCCATTTTCTCAGTAATTGTGCAGGCTTACCTTTCTTTAACTCAGTGTCCTTGGAGTGTGTCCTATGAGGTCCTAAGCGATTTATGCGTCACCTTGTCTTTTCCAGTGGGAAGTGTGCAGGCGTCCTGTTACACGATGGTTAACTGCCTCCACACGCTTGGCACCAGCAGTGTCTACATGGAGAGGTACTGCCTTGTGATGCAACACATCCTAAAATTAACAGTTGCTGGGAAATATTGTTATTATAATAGATACAAATTTTCTTTGGAGGCCATACTACCTAATTGGGTAAAAGCCAAGGTTTTAAATCTTAATTCATTTCAGAATCTTGGTGATACAATACTGTATTTCAGTGTTCCCCAAACCCTTCGGTACCACGGACCTGTTTAAAGTTTTCCAATATTCTCATGGTACGGCCCAATAATAACATCAACAATGTGGTACCATGACTAAACATAGTGTGATGATGAGATAAAACCCAATGCTTTGCCATATGTTCGATTAGAGGATAGGTTCTGATGTAGAGCATGGCAATCTGGGTTCTTTATTCTCACTGCATCCAATGTGTTGCAATTGTAATCAGCGATATATTTCTTTGATCAATCAATGCACACATTTGCTATTTATTTAATTTTAATGGACTTCTAACACAGTAGTTTATATTCCATGTGCCTTATATATGGAAACAAAACTCTTAGAATACCATTTTTGGTAGGTGTGCCTTATAATTCTGTGTCACAGTGCTCACACTGATGATATCTCGCAAAATCCGTAATTTCGTGTTACTTGGCAAGTCACATCATTTTTTCGATAAACCTCATTGCTGGTGAATATTTCTGAATCAGATTTTGGAAAAAGACTCCAATCAGTGTGGCAGAGGGGCTAGCAGATGCTTGGCACATCCCTATCTTAAAAGCCCTTAAATTCGCCCCTAAACCAGATTAAGAATAAACATGTAAATTTGTAACTGTTTATTTCTATCCAGGCTGAGGGCAGCAGCAGGTGCTTGTCTAGCAGCGCTGACTGCTACTTTTCCAGTATGTTTCCTCGAGCCAGCTATGAATTTCAACAACCCTCTATCCATCTACAACACCATGAGCACACCTGAAAGAGATGGTAATTCATTTAAAAATTCTGTATTCTCCATACTGTAAGGTCAACCTAAAAACCCCAAATTGGCCAGAGATTTGAGCATGCGTCTTATGATCTGGTGCGCCACACATGCAGACAAAATTGGAAATGTGATACCACGGGGATCACTTAATCCTAAGGGGCCGGTCACACAGACATTTGCGGCTGAATCACGGCCAGAAATTTCTGCCTTTGAGGCGGACGCTATTGGACGCATTGAGATCGCCATTCAGACGAGATACAGCTGTGCTCAACACGAGGTCGGAATTTCGCGCGCGGGTGGCAGCGCGAAATAGTTTTGTGCTGCTCAATTTTTCAGAGCGCGGGTACACAGCCTTTCACGAGCATATTGAGGCGGAACCACGGCCAGAAATTTCTGACCGTGAAGCAGATGCTGTTGGACGTTTTGAGACCGCCATATAGACGAGATAGAGCAGTGCTTTACTCGCGGTTGGAAATTTTCACGTGGTTGGCCGCGCTCAAAACTTTTGAGCTGTTCAAAAGTTTGAGCACGTGTTAAACCGCGTGCCGCACACGTGGTCAACACGAGGTAATGACGCGGAAATGACGCGGAACGACGTGCTCTGGCCGCGGCCAGGGCGTGGTTACACATGGGTAGGACGGGAAATTTCAGCGGGTAATCGTGGGTGGCGTAGGAGTTGGATTTGGGCACAACACCGGCTCGAGAGCTTTTATACCCGTGGTCCACATGAGAAAATGACGCAGAAATGACGCGATGAGGAAGCGGAACAGTCGCCGGCGTGTTTTGCGGGCATACCACCGATGAACAGCGGGTTGGCCAATTTTGCGCATTTTCCATCGCGGGCAACCACGGGCAAAAAAAAAACGCAAAATTTTAGCCGTGATTCAGCCGCAAATGTCTGTGTGACCGGCCCCTAACCATGAGGCTGCTCGGGATATAGATGGTTGTTCACAATATACAGTATAACGTTGAATGCAACAGGAATTGATCCCGGATCGCGGCAGGAAGAGCACAGAGATTTTATCCTCATGGCTATTGGGGTAAAGATCACATATTAATAGGCTTAGGTTATTATCACACTATTTTTAGTCACGGTACCAGATATGTTGAATTAGAAAGAATGTTGTTTCACTTTTTCTCAGCCCTAACTAAGGATTGTAAGTTATGAATGATTTAAAATCGTGCAGCCAACGGGTTTTTTTTTGTTTTTTTTAGGGTGGCCAAGTTATTTCCCATACTGCTGTTCTCTTTAATCCGTTCATGCCAACCTAATTACTTCCCAAGATGCCTTTCTCGTCATTCAGTTCAGATTTTGTACGCTTCGCAGAGACTTCGAGGCGGCTGGTTCAAAGTCTTTCAATATTTTTGCAGCCCGGCCCAATAATAACATCAACAATTTGGTACAGTAACTAAAAATAATTTGATGATGAGATAAGACCTAATGCCTTTCACGTGTTGTCTGTATGCTGTGATCTGGGTTCGATTCCTGATTAGTGATACGTTGTAACTGATCAATCAAATCAATTTTTTTGATCAACTGTGTGTCTTTCTAAATTGCTCCCTTTTTCCTACTCTACCAGAATTGGGATTGCCAGTTAATGTGGAAGAAATATGCCCCCATCTGCCTTTACTGGAGAGAGCCATCGAGGAAGTGGAGGAGCTGACAGAAGCCGGCGCGGCCGCTCATCAGGCAAAATATGCCCATGTTACGGACGTCACATTGCCGATGCTTTGTGCTTATGTGGCACGCTGGTGGCGACACAGCCTGGTCCTCACATCTGTGACTCCTCAGCATGCCAGTGACCTACTGGGGTGTATCCTTCGGATTATCCACAACCACGTGGGCTCCAGCCATGCTGACTGGATGAGGCAGCTGGCAGGTGGTTTATTTGCCTCTTTTGGATGTTAACAGAATTTTGATTTACTGGTGTTATCCTTGCAGTGCTGATTTTACTTTGTTATACCTTAGTCTATTCCCAGCCAATCATCTGCAAAGCATGTCCTGAGCTTCTGGAAAGCCATTTCTTTCCTCTTATGCATAAGCTGAGGAAGAGAGCAGAAATTTTGCTGCTCAAGGAGGAACAAATGAAAGCAGAAGGTTGCGGTGATTCAGAAGTTGAATTGCAGATACAGGAGAAGTTTACTATTTTGGTGCGAGACCTCTATGCTTTCTATCCCATCCTCATCCCCTTTGTAGACTCTAATCGGTAAGATTTGCTTCGAAGGAGACTTAATATAATTATATACTATCAAATCCCAAAATATATGATGGAGTGGAATACTTGTATTGTCACGATTCATAAGTAGAGTTTAAGGGCTTCTATTAAACCAAAATACTACTGTATTTATTCGTGTGTAACCCGCAAGTTTGTTTGTGTGTTATAGACGAGGTTTTACGGAATACATTACCATATTTGATCAGTCATATAATATCGCTGACCACTTTTGCACAACATTGAATTAAACATTGATTCAGTGGCAAGAAATTATTTTAATCATGGCCCATTTAGTGACGTGATACCGTGAGTAAAAATAGTTTGATGAGCCTTTTCTTGTGTTTTCTATAACCCTAGTAGTCAAGTTTTGTGCACTCAGCACCATGATCTGTGCTCAATTCCTATTTTGATCTATTTCAAAACAAAATTTGTGACTTATAATACTTAGTTTGGTCTAAGAAAAAGTGAAACAACATTTTATGTAGATTTTACATAAAACAAATTAAGAGCTCATCAGTTGTTTACCTTTTAAGTTCACAATTTCTACTCGTAAACATGTTCTGACATTTATAAAAAAAAAAAAGATTTCTTACTGCACATATGTTTTATGCAGCACTTTTAGTTGCATTTTGGTGTCTGAAAAGTGCAATACAGATAAATTGTTGTTTGTTTACACACATAAATGCGATAATATGTACTTTTCCTGCATGGCCAAATTTGAAGTCACACCAACTTTCCTCTGATCACTTGTATCTTCAAAAAATGAATGTATTATGTGATTTGAAAAGTATTTAAGTAATGTGGCTTGCTTCTCTGCCTATTATTATCCAATGTGTTTCAGTGTCCGTTGGCAGCAAGTGTCAAACCCTGATGCTGAGCAGCTGTTCTGCATGGTGGCAGAGGTCTTCATTTTCTGGGCCAAATCTCATGTGAGTTTGTCAAACAATGATATCTTTTGTCACAGCTGCGTTTTCTCGTATGTCAAAATGTGTTGTTGTCCCACAGAATTTTAAGTGGGAGGAACAGAACTACGTGGTGCAAAACCAAATCAACAATCTGGCCTTTTTGGTCAATAACAACACATCAAAAGTAAGCTGAGTGAGTTCCTAAATGTAGCAGTGCAGTACCTCCTATCATTCCAGATGCAGCTTGACTACGGGAGAAGGCGGATGAAGAGAAAAGGTGATCGTTATTCCGTACACACGTCCCTCATTGTGGCTTGCGTGAAAAGACTTCTCCCGGTGGGGCTGAGTGTTTGTTCTTCCAACAACGTGAGTGTCATCATGTCTGCCAAGAGCGCTTTCGCTCAGGTTAGTTGAAAATGTGGGCGTAATGTCATATTATCTCTGCATGGGCGATGATTACCACCATATTTTGTAGATTATTATATTCAAAAGAAAACAATCATATGACAAGTTCTTCTTACTGATGTGTCATATCAATTGACTAGATGAATAGTTTTAAAGCTATATTGGTAAGATCAGATTCAAATGGTCAAATGTGATCGATGGGCTTTACCAGTTTGCCTACACACTGACAGGAAAAATGGGACACATGAGACTAGAAATTTAGCATCCAAAACCATACAATACTTGCTCATCATTAGATGAGAGTGCGTCCTAATGAAAACAAAATATTTTAATAAATTGAGTTATGAAAAGTAAGTGTTACTAATTTTTATTCTTGTCTTAATTAGTATTTATATTTGATTTTTACAGAAGAAAACTGAAGATGAAATTCGTGACCATGTGCAGGCGCACCTTCTTCCTTCTCATTCACAGGTAAAAACTCATTTTGTTTGACTATACTGCCACCACTTTATTTGTTTCCTTGCATTTTTGTTTGTTTTTGTACCACAAATGGTCCCACTTGCCTTTGAGGGTTCTGTCTTTTAAATGTAGTGCTTGTTCGTTTTGTTGACGTCTTACATGCGAACCGAAGCGCCCGAGTAGTCCTGATTTTTAATTCAAGTAAACAAGAGTGCAGTTAATTAGACTTTAAAACGATCTTGTAGCCTGCAACATCCTTCCTTTCATCACGCAGTGACTTGATTGTGTCACACAATTTCAACCAAACACTATTGAGCATGCACTGTTAGTTTGCTGTAGTGTTAGTTTACTCCAGCGGCAAGTACTTTCAGCAACCGCAATTCCAGAGATTCACATTGAAATAAATTAATGTGTTTTTGTTGTTATCTACCAACAAGAAGTCATCAACAAGCTTGTACCGCGATGATTTTAATCCAGAATCTCAGACTACACTTTTTCCTACTGCTGGCTTGGAGGAAACTGTGGACAAGATCCTGGGCCTTGCCCGAGTCCTTCATTATCTTGAGCAGGTGACCACTCAAACAGCGAAAATCCATTTTGATTGAGTTATAATACTGAAGAAGGTATGGACCTACAGTGCCGTAAACATGTATTTGCCCCGTCCCTGAATTATGTATTTTTGCAGATTTATCCCTCACAAAGGTTTCAGTCACAGTTACATTGTGATATAACAAAGGGGGTCAATAACTTTTTCACATAGGGCCAGGTTTTTATATCATTTTTTTGTGCCCTATTAAATTGAATCAACATTTTGTAATTTCTTGGGTTGTCTCTATGTGATATTAAAAAAGGTTTGATGATCTGATCTGAAACCATTATGAGTGCTAAATATGCAAAAAACACAGAAGTCAGGAAGGGGGCAAACACGTTTTTACGGCACTATATGTCTTAAGATATTATTATTAAGCAATGCTAATTAATTTTACTGTGTTATGTATTTACACTGCAATATATTTTTTAAAGATGCCATGTGCTCAAATTCCATTTTGAACTCTGATATGACACTGAAAATAGTAATAATCATAAACAAGCCTTTTATCTTATCTCTCTTTGATTTTGTATTCAGGTGGAACATCCGCACAAGCATAAAAGAGCAACATGGCACAAAGTATTGTCCAAGCAGAGAAAACAAGCAGTAGTGGCCTGTCTGAGGATGGCTCCTCTTTACAACCTGCCCAGGTACAAGCACCTGCAAAATGTAGTCCTCCCTCCCGTCCTGCCTTTTGCATCCCTCCTGCTTATGTTGTTGTCATATTTTCATCCTGCTGCAATGTTACTCCAAGGTTTTTGTTCTTTTACTTGGGGAGACTTTCTTAGATATGTTGAACTTGAGATATTTTATCTTCTTTAGTCAGAAATTGCAAGGAAAATCCTTTGTTTGTCAACAGCTGCTAATAAACATTGTGCAATTTGAGCAAATGTTGGGTTAAAAGTTTATTTCCTTAATCTGCTACTTGCAAGCGCCCGAAACAAACAGGAACATCTGCTAATGAGTTTGCTGTCCTCTCAAACAACCCATCTTGTTTCAGGCACAGAGCCATCAACCTGTTCCTCCAAGGCTACAATAAATCCTGGATATTAGCTGAGGAACACAGTTTTGAGGAGAAGCTTGTGGAGGATTTAGCTGTAAGTGTCAGGTTTATGTTTTGTATTCGTCATATACAGCATCAAATGCTCTAGAATTAATACCAACAAAAGGACCCAAAATCAATTCTAAAAGGTGAAATATAACCTGATTCTCTATACATGAACCCCCTGACAGGCTTTTCCCCCAAAAAAGTACATGGAATGGCGAATTACAGTATCTCTTTCATTGTTTTCATAGAAACTCAGTCTGACAGAGCTGACAGTAGGAAGACAAAAGCGTGAGCGAGACTGCGCCAAACTGATCGATCCCCTCCTACAGCTCATCACACTCTTCAGTCGCAGTGCCTTGACAGAAAGAAGGTGTTGTCATGCAACAAGATTCTGCAAGATTTTTTTTCGTTGTCTTTAGAGTATGTATAAACTGATATGAGATCCTCTGCCTTCCTTTTTTAGTGACCTTGAAATTGACTGGCTTTATATGTCTTACGTGGACATAATGGCAAAGGTAATACAATAAACACAAACAAAAAAATTTTTCCACAGCAAATAATTTGCACAATTTTCTTATTTTACTCCAAAACTAAAAAACATATATTAGTTTGTTTTATTTGCTATACTATTTAACATCGTTTTTTTAATTATTATTTTCTATATTTTGCAATTGTTTTGTGAGTAAAATGATAAAAATTATCCTAAAATTTGCAGGCAGTTGGAACATTTATCTATCTACCAGTATATATCTATATACTGAAGCCATATTCCCCTAGTGGGAGGTGGCTAGAGTCAAGAACACACTCACGTTCACCAAACATTCATTCTCCTTCGCTCTTCCTGACCTGACACCGGATATTAAGCAAGGGGGTAAGGGAGCGAAGTTGCTCTGCCATGCAACCCTTCAACTTGGTTCGACAGCATACACTGGTTTTACCCCCTCCACATCATATGCGTCAATATCAGCCATTCTTAACTATCCTTCCACATTTACACCTATCCCTAGTACACACCCTTGCATTCATTAAATTTACTGTCTTCACATCCAGAGCACGTTTTACCCCATTCATCCAATCATATTTGGGCCTTCCTCTCATTCTATTCCCCACCACTTCTGCTTTACATACTCTTTTAGTCAGGCCTTCATCCATTCTTTTCATATGTCCCAACCATCTCAGAACATTTTAATCAACCCTTTCAGCAAGCTCTCTCAGCACACCAGTTATTCTCTTCACTTCCTCATTCCTTAACCTATCCAGTCTTGTCACTCAACGCATACTACGCAAACATCTCATTTCAAAGACATTTAATCTATTACGCCATTTACTCTTAAAACCCCACGTCTCTGAGCCATATATCACTGTTGGTACCACCACACCTTCATACAATCGTCATTTTACATCCATTCCTTGATCTGTACATTTGAACAATCCATTCAGCACACCCATTGCCTTGCTCTCTTCACCCACCCTATTCACATCCTCCTCAAAACCAACACCTGCTGCCACACACAAACCCAAATACTGAAAACCATCTAGCTACTGCAACTTTACACCATTTAACAAAATCTCTAATACACCTACCTCACCACCTTTTGAACACCTCATTACCTTTCTCTTGTCTGCGTTCACCCCATGTTTCCTTCTCTTACACACTATCAAACTCCACTACCAATGCACTCAGTTATGCTGCAGTCAGCCACCAAAGCAATGTCATCTGCAAAAAACAGCTGACTTGCATGCAACCCACCCTCACACACTATACCTGCTCTCCCTGTTCTTACACGCTCCTCACAAGGCTCCTCTCATCAGTGAAATTTAATAGCTCGATAAAATACGCAGACCATTTTCCATGCACCTTTTTCCCTTCTACTAACAGCCTGCCATTCTGATCTTTCAAACTCTCCTCCCGACCTTACCCTTCCTTTTTCTCAAAACTCTTCACTTCCTCCCCATCTGCCATTTGCTGCCTTTTTTTCATTGCTTATCACTCGCTTTACACAATTTATTTTCATTCTATACGTCTCATAAACTTCCTGATCATCACTCTGCAACCATTTCTAAAATTTCTCTACTCCACTACTGCTGCTCTCACTTTGTCATTCCACCACTCACTACCTTTTCTTACACCTTCACCAACCTTGCATATTCTACATACCTCAACTGCTCTGCGCTTCGAGTATGTCTTCAGACATTCACACCCTTCCTCTTCTCCCTCTACAGATCTCTCTCTCACCACCTCAAAACGCTCTCTCACTCTACCCTCAAATTCATCCTGCTTCTCTCGCTTCTTCAACTCACTAATCTTCATTTCTATCTTCGCATGCACTTTCTTTCCATAACCATGCCACTTACCATACACGCTCAATTTTGACAGTGGTCAATACATTCACAACCAATAATCTTCCACTCACATTTCTACTGATCAATACGTAATCCATCAATGTTCTCAACCATTTGTCCATCTGCCACGCTAATCCATGAGTAATTATTGACATTTTACTTCCCAAACATTTAGCTGATTTTCTGTATTATTTTTCAGTTCTTAGTGAAATATATTTCTTGAAATATATTATTTAATGGAAAACACCATTATCCTTAATATGAGATTTTTGGTCACCTGTCATATCAAATAATTGTGCCTACTCTTTCTTTTTTAAAATTTGAATAAAGAAATAAATTAAATTTATATTGTAAAATGTGATGAGAAAACTTAAAATAGGCAACCTTTTCTACCAACAGTAGAAGAAGATTTATTATTATTTTTATGTAACACTTATTATTTTTTAGGTATTGCACAGGTCTTCACGTAAACTGGCTGTCTGTGTGTGGGTTTAAATAAACTGAATGCAGTCTTATTTAGCTTTTTGCTCCACAGAGTTGCCATAAGGAAGAGGACAGCGAGGAGCATGAGGTGTTGCAAAGTTTTGAAGTGAGTCAATTTCTGACATGCATGCATTTACAGTAAACAAAGGTACCTTGACAGCTTACGTTTCCTCAGGAAAGATACTAAAAGCGTGTTGTTGGTGTTTCAGGAGAAAGAGATGGACAAGCAGAAGTTACTGTTCCAGCAGGCCAGGTTGCATCTTCGTGGAGTGTCTGAGATGATCTTGCAAAGCATTAGTGCTAGCAAAGGTACTGAGGAATTCACAAATATCTTATATAAGTGATCCGCACGGACACCTTTCTTCGACTTTGCGTTACGCTCTATTGTAGCTTTGATGTGTTTTTGGAGTGAGTACTACACTTTAAGAGTGTTAAAATTTTAAATCCAGGAAGCATCAACTCCATGATTGCCCCAACACTGAAGCTGGGTATTGCTGTTCTCAATGGAGGAAACGCCACTGTTCAGCAGGTGCTTTGTTCTACTCAATTATCCTCAGAATTTCCTTTTTATTAACAGTTGTACTGATTTTTGTATTGTTTTAAAAAGACAATGTTAAAATATTTAAAAGCAAAACAAGATGTTGGCTTCTTCCAAAGCATGGCTGGACTCATGCAGTCATGTAGGTGGGTCATTGTATTACAGGCACATTTTTCACCTTACTAGTTTGGATTCCAAAATGTTTTTTTATGATAATGAGTTTGCTTTTCCCCAGAGTATTGGATCTGAATGCATTTGAGAGACAGAACAAAGCTGAAGGATTAGGCATGGCCATGGATGAGCGCTCAGGTAGCACATTTATATGGAAAGCTGTCGCCCTTACAATACAACATTCCTTTAATCGTACTCCGAACGTTAACTCACTGGATTGCATTTTACCTTTAGATATTTTGACCTTTCGTCTTTTTTTTCCCCCATTAGAAAAGGTAATGCCTGATGAAGAGCTCACCTGCGACCTGTTCCGTTTTCTACAGTTGCTTTGTGAAGGACACAACTCAGGTTATTTCATCTCTTAGCTCCTTTCTGACATTTTAATTAACTGTGCGGACTAAGAATTGCTGTCTGAGTGTTGTGCTTCTAGGACATGCTACAATAAAAGAGTATCTGTCCTTAACTCTCACTTCTTATTTAATGCATTAGATTTCCAGAATTACTTGCGAACCCAGACAGGGAACAATACTACCGTCAACATGATAATTTCCACTGTGGATTATCTCCTAAGAATACAAGTAAGCATAAATAAATAACAAACTGAACTCAAGGCATAGCATTTAGAAAATAATTTTATATTTATTTGTGATACTTCCCAAGGAGTCCATTAGTGATTTCTACTGGTACTATTCTGGAAAAAATGCCATTGATGCACAAGGTCAACGCAATTTCTCCAAAGCCCTCAAAGTGGCAAAGCAGGTCTTCAATACACTCACTGAATACATACAGGTTGCTCAGTTTTCATTTATTCGCTGATTTGCACCATCTATGTACTCTTTTATAATGCATTATCTCCCGCTGGTTTGTTTTTACCTACAGGGGCCGTGTAATGGAAACCAGCAGAGTCTCGCACATAGTCGCCTTTGGGATGCCGTAGTTGGATTCCTCCATGTTTTTGCTCATATGCAGATGAAGCTCTCCCAGGTGATGCCAACTTTTTTTCGTTACTTTAACTATTAACTTGTAACACGTTTACTGACGTGTCAATTTTAAATGTTTTAAATATACTTTAATCAATTGAAATGGAGGACCATAATTGACAAAATAAAAAAATACTAAAAGTGAAAATGAAAATGTGTTGAAAAAACTTAATTCAATATAAAAAATACAAAATAATACATACAAAACGTCACAGAACTACTTGTCGAAGTGCATACATCAATCAGTGTGTGTGAATTACTCACCTTTGTATTACAACAAGCAAAGACTAAGACTGATGACTGACAACAACTTGGTACACAAAGATAAGTGAAAAAAAAAATTCTTGGGGTTAAAACCGAAAAAGGGTGGTGAATTAAAAAAGTGCGCTTCATTAATGTCGCCATGACTTTATAAACACAAACAACACAAAATACCGTGAATTTCAGACTATAAGCCGCCACTTTTTTCCCATGCTATCAACCCTGCGGTTTATGCAAAAATGCAGCTAATTTATGCATTTTTTTCTAAGGGGCGCTCGAGCAGTATAGGTTAGAGTGAAACAGGTGCAATATATGTTTTGAGGGAGGTGCATTTCATCATCCTTTTTTGTGTTTTATATATAGAATAGAATAGAATTTACTTTTATTGTCATTCTTTGTAACCATGCACACAGAACGAAATGTCGATACACCTGACCCGTACAGATAAACTGTAACGAGCCGATGCAGCAGCAGCCAAACAGGGCGCCGCCATTTTAGACCCAACTCCTGTGTCGGGAGTCATTAGGTGACCAAACCCCCCAATTCCAACCCTTAATGCCGAGCGCCAAGCAGGGAGGCAATGAGTACCAATGTTGTAAGTCTTAGGTATGACTCATATTTCATATTATTTCTATTGTTTCTACTGTCAATTATGTTTTTATATTCATATTTCATCATATATTTTGAACAGTTTTAATGATGTAGTTACCATTTATGAATTTTGATTTTATGTGCAGGATTCAAGGCAAATAGAGCTCCTGAAAGAGCTTATGGACTTACAAAAAGATATGGTTGTGTTGTTGCTGTCAATGCTAGAAGGTTTGTTGAACTATTTAATAAGGTGTAGGGGAAAGGGGCTCACTATTTCCACTGGTGTCACTTAGGTGTGTAAGATTGTCATAAATGTGCGATGTGTAAAATGCCTAATCACGACTAGTTGCTCTGTTGTCACATCTGCAGGTAACATTGTAAATGGAACCATTGGCAAACAGATGGTGGATATGTTGGTGGAATCGTCAAGCAACGTTGAGATGATGCTCAAGTTTTTTGACATGTTCCTTAAACTCAAAGACTTCACAACTTCAGAAGTCTTTGGTGAATTTGACCCCGATGGCAAAGGTAACATCGCTAGGAAGGACTTCCAGAAAGCCATGGAGCTCTCCAAGCAGTTTTCACCGGACGAGACTCATTTCCTCTTCTCCTGCGTGGACAAGGATGATAGCGAAATCCTGGATTATGTGGATTTTGTGGATCGTTTCCACGAGCCGGCCAAAGACATCGGCTTCTGCATAGCAGTGCTGCTCACCAATTTGTCGGAACATATGCCCAACGACTTGAGGCTGAGGGCCTTCTTGCTGCTCGCAGAGTGTGTGTTATCGTACTTCCAGCCTTATTTAGGGCGCATAGAGATCCTCGGCGGCAGCAAGCGCATGGAGCGTGTCTACTTCGAAATCAGCCAATCCAGCCGTTCCCAGTGGGAAAAGCCCCAAGTGAAAGAGTCCAAGAGGCAGTTTGTCTTTGACGTGGTCAACCAAGGTGGTGAGAAAGAAAAAATGGAGATGTTTGTCAACTTCTGTGAAGACACCATCTTTGAGATGCAGTTAGCAGCGCAGATATCTGGTAGTGACGGTGTAGAAAGACACGAGTCAGACGAAGAGGAGGAAAATCAAGACCAAGGCCCAAACAAAAAGAGATTTTTTTTCAAGTGCTTGTTCTCACTGATGTCTCTTGTTTCAGTCAAAAAACTACGCACTTTAGCAAAAATGAGCTTGAAAGATGTCATTTCATCATCCCTCACACTCCTCCGATTCATTATAATGACTTTGCTCTGGTGCCTTTGTGTTGTCATGAGCAGCACTGGGCATGTGCTGCATGCAGCTTTCATTAACGGTGGTCTTGTGGAGGCGGCTAAGAAGATGACCATATCTGACCTGCTTGGTGGTATTCTGGAACCAACGCTGGATGAGGTCACGGAGGTAGCGAGCGTCACCGGCCAGGAACCTCGGTGGTCTAGCGCTTACACCCCTTGGCAAGAGAGCCGGCAGGCGCCAGTCATGTCCTCCTGCAGGGACACGGACGTGCTGTCTGACATATTTGGCCTCAAAGTGAAAAGAGAGGGCGGACAATACAGACTAGCAACAAAAGAGATGACAAGCAGTCACATGAATCTGTTCATCCCTGCTAATGTTTCTGTTACAGACAAACATCATGGACTGGTATTAGTTTCTTTAATTTGTCCTATAATTTAGTGAGTCACTGCACCATGAATTCAGATTTTTGTTTTGTTTCTGTCATCAGCAGAAAGCTCACATGTTTGAGGAGGAAACAGTGAATGATGACATGAGGCCTGAATCAGAAAAGTTAGTGAGTTCTTTCTGAATACACACTTCTTCTCGTAAAGGTTTTTAAATGAGACATACAGCTTTTTGAAAACACAGTCAACGTGGTGGTTTTTTTCACATCACCCGTCTCTAATACTTCCAGCACAATCTTGCACTCGAATTACTGTTCTTTTCCTACGACATAAAATTACTCGGTGCATACTTTTGTGCTAACAGCTGTTGGGGCCGTGAGTTTATCTTCCTCAGCTGCAGCTTATGATACAATGAGTATTTATCAAGTTAAAGGTGGGATGCATCATTTGAGCTGCTCTTAAAAAGTTGAAGTTATATCTTTTCTCTATTAATTATGGATTAGAAATGACCAATTGAGTTCAAATATCCTTGATAAAAAAGTCCCACTGCGTTTATCTGCTTTTAGCAAAACTGTTCCAGGACGCACAACACATTAGGAAGTTGGAAAAGGGGAGGGGGAGTAGATTTCATGCTCATCCCGATTGAGGTACAGACCAAATACCAACCCAAACTCCTTTGTACTTGCACTCGCACAATTGTCACAAGCACGAAACGGAGACAGGACACAATAGCGTTCGTTTGGACTCAATTTTATTGAGAAAGAGAGAAGTGTTGCTTCCATGATCCGATGATCGTCGGACACGGGTAGCTGGTGGCAGGAACGCGGAAGTGGCACTTCCGTGTCTAGCGAGGATAGTCGCAGGCAGCAGGAAAACTGGTCGATAGTCGATGGCTGGGACGGAATAGCAGGGCAGAAATGGGTCCAGAAACAGGTCGGCAACAGGTATCAGGCAGGACAAAACAGGGCAGGAGATTGTCGGAAGGTACAGAGAAATGAAATGAAATGAAATGATCTGCATTTCTATAGCGCTTTTCAAGTCAATGACTTCCCAAAGCGCTTTGCAATGTGCTCCACATTTCCCAATAGCGGCCTTGCAGCCATGTAAGGCGCTCACCTGCTTATTGGGGGTATTAGGGGTTCAGTGTCTTACCCAAGGACACTTCGACATGTAACACGGACGGGCCGGGATTCGAACTGGGATCCCTTGAGTTTGCCTAGCTGAAAACGTAGGTTCGCAGGACCGTCTGACACTGGTAACAAGGAGCCAGGGGGTTTAAAAAGTGGCAGGGAGCCAATCAGTGACCAGGGCTGTTGGCACCAACGGGGCAGCCGCAGGTGCCCCGAATCGGTAATCATGACAACAAGTAGCTCAACCAAAGCTTAAAATGGCATCAGTGAGTACAAAATTTCCAAATTCTGGACAGCACCTTTAAGCTCATTTAAAATATTTTATTTTAACAAAGTATTTATAATTTCAACATCTGAAACATAACTGCGGCTTTTCTTCGAATAGGTCAAAGATGTGGTCCTGGGACACACTACGATTCCAGTGCAGGATAGGAGTTAATTTTTTTGCCTCTTAGATGCGTGTCTTTATTTTTTATGAAGGCATCCTACTGTTGGTAAAAAAAAAAGTCTCTACCAAAAAAAAAACTATTTAAAAATATTACATTTTAAAAAAGGCTTTGCTAACACGCCCATGGTTAAAATGTATTCATTTAATGCCTGTAGTTGATGTGATTGGGCTTAAAATGACAAAATAAAAAATATATGTGTCCTCTAAAAGTTCTCTATTACTGTCAAGGCAAGTGCGACAATCTGCCACGAAACCAGCTGTCACCTTGTTAAAGTAATGGTCTTTGACCTCCCTTCTGTTGATTTGTCTCGCTGCAGATGTGAGGCATGCGAGGAGACAGTGTCAAAGGAGGACGAGCGGAGGGCGAGGAGACTCTGTAATAAATCAGAGGAAGCAGGAAGCCAGTATTCCGATTTCTGCGAGATGATAAGCGCTCATCACAAGAGCCTTCTGGTCCGATTGAAAAATAAGAAAATGTCCAAACATCGTGACTTTATTAAGCAAACTTTGACGTTGTTGCATTTTTCCCCAGAATTATTTTGCCAGGATGTTTTATAACATGCGCTTGCTGTCCCTCTTTGTCACATTTGCCATCAACTTCATCCTTCTTTTCTATAAGGTGAGTGTGAATGAAGTTCATAAAATTGTGTTCGACTTCTTTAGATATGCACATATTTTAATAAATGTAAGACCTGACTGATTAGACTATTAGCATTAGCTCAGGCAGTAGAGCGCTTTTGGGATCAAGGGGTCGCAGGTTCGATTCCCGGTTCCTCTGCTATATGTCCATGTGTCGTTGGGCAAGACACTGAATCCCTAATGCCACCGATAGAAGGTAGTTGCCTTGCATGGCTGACGCTGTCGGTTAGTTAGTGTGTAAAAAGGAAAAATGTGGCGCAAATTGTCAAGCGCTTCGGGAGGTTTTCATTGACTTGAAAAGCGCTATATAAATGCAGACTATGTATTTACATGTATGTGCAAACATATGTATACGTACATGCATACTGTACATACTGGTCTAATCATTCAGGTCTTATGTTTATTAAAATGGTTTATATATATATATATATATATATATATATATATATATATATATATATATATATATATATATATACAGGACTGTCTCAGAAAATTAGAATATTGTGATAAAGTTCTTTATTTTCTGTAATGCAATTAAA
The DNA here is from genome assembly GCF_059441175.1 of Urocampus carinirostris. Lineage (NCBI taxonomy): Eukaryota > Metazoa > Chordata > Actinopteri > Syngnathiformes > Syngnathidae > Urocampus > Urocampus carinirostris. The sequence continues at coordinate 13,898,950 of NC_142361.1, forward strand.
AAAACAAAAATTTCATACATTCTGGATTCATTACACATCAACTGAACTATTTCAAGCCTTTTATTATTTGAATATTGCTGATTTTGGCTTACAGCTGAAAAAAACTCAAAAATCCTATCTCAAAATATTAGAATACTTCCTCAGACCAAGTAAAAAAAATAATTTTATAACAGCAAAACTAAATCAAACATTTGAAAATGTCCATTGATGCACTCAGTACTTGGTTGGGAATCCTTTTGCACGGATTACTGCATCAATCCCGCGTGGCATGGAGGCAATCAGCCATCTTCTTAACTATACCCCACAAATTCTCGATGGGGTTCAGGTCAGGGGAATTAGCAGGCCAATCAAGGACAGTGATGCCATGGTCAGTGCACCAGCTACTGGTGGTTTTGGCACTGTGGGCAGGTGCCAGATCATGCTGGAAAATGAAATACTCATCTCCATAGAGCTTTTCAGCAGATGGAAGCATGTAGTGCTCTAAAATCTCTTGGTACACAGTTGCATTTACTCTGGACTTGAGGAAACACAGTGGACCAACACCAGCAGCTGACATGGCTCCCCAAACCATTGCTGACTGTGGGAACTTCACACTGGATTTCAAGCAACTTGGCATTTGCTCCTCTCCAGCCTTTCTCCAGACTCTGGCGCCTTGACTTCCAAATGAAATGCAAAACTTGCTTTCGTCTGAAAAGAGGACTTTGGACCACTCTGCAACTGTCCAGTGCTTCTTCTCCATAGCCCAAGTCAGACGCTTCTTCCGTTGTCTTGAGTTCAGAAGTGGCTTGACCATGGGAATACGGCTATTGTAGCCCATTTCCCGGACACGTCTGTGAACTGTGGCTTTTGATACCTGGACTCCAGCTTCAGCCCACTGTCTTTGAAGCTTCCTCAAATTCTGGAAGCGGCTCTTCTTCACAATTTTGTTAAGGCTGCGGTCATCTCTCTTGGTTGTGCAGCGTTCCCGGCCACATTTTTCCCTTCCAACAGACTTTTTGTGGATATGCTTTGAAACTGCACTCTGTGAACAGCCTGCTCTTTGAGAAATTTCTTTTTGTGTCTTACCCTCCTGATGGAGGGTATCAATGATGGTCCTCTGGACAGCAGTCAGATCAGCAGTGATTTAGTTTACTGAACCAAGCTGAGTGTTTTTAAGGCTCAGGAAACCCTCGCAAGGTGTTTCGAGTTAATTAGATGATTCAGGTGATTAGTTGAATAGCCTACTTGTATACTTTTTCATGATATTCTAATATTTTGAGATAGGATTTTTGAGTTTTCTTAAGCTGTAAGCCAAATTCAGCAATATTCAAATAATAAAAGGCTTGAAATAGTTCAGTTGATGTGTAATGAATCCAGAATGTATGACATTTTTGTTTTTTTAATTGCATTACAGAAAATAAAGAACTTTATCACAATATTCTAATTTTCTGAGACAGTCCAGTATATATATATATAAATATATATATATATATATATATATATATATATAAATATATATATACAGTGGGATCGCGGTTAAAACCACCCCCAATAAGTGAAAATCCGCGAAGTAGGGGTGCACCTTAAATTTTTTTATTTATTTATTTATTTTTTAAATTATTATTATTTTTTTAGACCCGGTTAATGGGGACCAAAACCACCCGCGAAAAGTGAAAATCTGTGAAGTAGCGACGCCCCTTTAAAAATGCTTAATTTTTATTTTTATTTTTATTTTTTAAATTATTTTATTCTATTATTATTAGTTTTTAGACCTGCGAAGCTCTGAACCCGCGAACGTGGAACCACGAAGTAGCGACGCCCCTTCAAAAATGCTTGAATTTTTTTTTGTATTATTATTATTATATTTTAAATTATTATTTTATTCTATTATTATTATTTTTTAGACCTGCAAAGCTCTGAACCCGCGAACGTTGAACCACTAGGTAGCAACGCCCCTTCAAAAATGCTAAAAAAAAATAAAATATAGAAAAATAAAAAAAAATTGTATTTTATTATTATTATTTTTTTAGGCCCGCGAAGCTCTGAATCCGCGAACGTCGAAGCGTGAAGTAGCGAGGTCCCACTTTATATATATATATATATATATATATATATATATATATATAAAATATAGCAAAAAGTATGGAATCACCAGTCTTGGATAATTACTCAGCATGAAAGAATGATACTGCTTTTCAAAATTGACATTCAGAAACACTAGAAGAGATAAATAAAAAAACTTTGGTTGTTAGTAAATGCTACTTTTATGGACCAAGCACAGGGAAGAAAATATGGAATCACTCAATTCTAAGGAAAAAAATATGGAATCATGAAAAACAGACAAAGAAGAACCAATAAAAACATATCACTAATATTTCATGCCAACTTTCTTTGATTGCAGTTGCTACATCCTCTTTGCAGGTCGGAACTTTGTTGTGGACATTTTTTTTCATTTCCACCACAGGTTTTTAGTTGGTTTGAGATCTGGGCTATTTGCAGGCCATGACTTTGACTGGATGCTTCTTTCTCCAAGGAATGCTTTCACAGTTTTTGCTCTTTGTCATGATGCATTGTCATCTTAAAAAATGAGTTTATTATTCCCAAACATTTTTTCAATTGAAGGAATAAGAAAGCTCTCCAAATTGTCAATGTAAACTGGTGCTTTTATTGCAGATTTGACCACATCCATCTCCCTAGTGCATTTGCCAGACATGCAGCCCCATATCATTCAGAACTGAGGGAATTTGGAGGTTTTCTTTAGGAAGTCCCCTTTGTAAATCTCAATGTAATGGCATCAGCTCCTTGTCAAATGCAGATTCATGACTCATCACTGAAGATAGCCTTCTTCCAGTCATCCACAGTCTATGATTGCCTCTCCTTAGCCCATTTCAGTCTTGTTTTTTTGTGTTTAAGCATCAACAATGGTTTCCTTTTAGCTTTCCTCTTTGAAAATACAATTTCCTTTATGTGATTATGCACAGTTCTGTCACATACATTGACTCCAACTTCCTCCCAGTTTCTCTTCATTTGTCTTGTTGTGCATGATCTGTTTTCAAGACATATGGCCTTTAGTTATTTATCTTGACACCTACATGTCGTGAGTTTAACAACCTTTGCATGATGTTTGTAAATGGTCAAGATATTCGATACTGCTTACTGTTAACAGCCCACATCTTTGGCAACCATACAAGTAGAGTTTCTTTCTTAAAGAAATTTGACAATCCGGTCTCAAGAGACATTTCTCCTGTGGGAGCCATGATTCTTGCCAATCCACTTAGTCCAGGTGTGACAACTGCACTGTTTTTAACTGCTGACTAACGAGCAGACTTAATCTAAGACAGGTGCCCAATTAAGGAAAGGTAATCGACTAGGAGTCCCCTTATTTTCCACTCATCATGCACTGATTCCAAGTTTTCCTAAAGCCATATACAGTGTTCATTTTACCTCTGAAAAGTGATGGGTCCCGGGGAATTGCATGCTCAAAAATCTATGGGTCCCAACAGAGATCTATGGGTCCCCAAAATTTTGTGTTATCGAGGTTGAAATTGTAAATCGGTGACAAATATATAATAAAAATTTATATATTCATTCAGTTTTAATCATCAAATTATTAATTCATTTTTTGCATCAAATTATTGTTGGTAATATACCGATCAAAAGGATAAACACAAACCTGTCTTTTTTTTCCATTTTCTCCTTTTATACTTCCTTTTTTCTTAACTTCTTTATACAACATAATCCGTAATATCAATCATCAAAGCAAGCGAGCCGTTTGATAGCCGGCTCTATTTAATGAGTTGAGCCAAAAAAGCCGGTTCTCTAAAAAAAAGACGGACCTAACCTTCACTCGACGACAACCACCACAACATTGACGTAATCTCGAAGCAACGAGATCTCGTTTGCCGAGTACGGTGTGCAGACGAAAACTCGAACCGCGACACCAAAACAACGATGGCGGATATGCCTGACAAAAAGTTTGGAGTGCAGTAAATCTTTGTTTAAAAAAATGTAATCGGGTAATAATGACAATTTTGTGGCAAAAAACTTGCGTCCCGGGGACGCATGTTGATTTGAGACTATGCGTCCCCAGCAAAAATGATGCGTCTAGGACGCAGGGACGCGGGCAAACGAGAACACTGCATATACATTTCCATCATTCCACATTTTTGAAAAAGCCCCAGAGAGCCACGTTTGGCTCCAGGGCTGCTTGTTGCTGACCCCAGAACCAAACTCACATATTAATCTTAAGTCATATCAATAATAGACTTCTTTTGTGCATAACTCCCACTGAATTTTTCAGAGTTTTTTTTTTCCAAACAATAGGTATAATTTTTGTGGCACCTGCTATTTAAATGCTATACAACCAACACACTTATGTGGGTTTACAACAAAATGATTCATGTTTTTCGTTGTTTTGAACACAACGCACCACTTCTTTTAGGTTGTCATTAAGAAACGCAATCTTTGCTGGGTACGAATGTAATGTTCACTATTTTACGGGCGCTGTTCTCAAGGGATTGACCTAGTTTCTATAGGTCGTTTTGGGTCAAAAGTGAAAAATCAATTTTTTTAGGTTGTTATAAATAATAGTCAAATTGTGGCAGTTTAAAACAAAATGACCCCGTTTGTTTTTTGCTATTTATTTATTTATTTATTTTTTGGGGGGTACTGCGGCGGGTTGTTTTACTGGAAAGCCCATTTTAGTTTTTTACAAAAAGACTTATATGATAGTTTATACAAAAAATAGTAGTTTGAAAAAATTACCCCCGGAAAGGCATATTAAGCCTATTATTGGATCAGTCCACTCTTGAATGAAATTGTGTGATTCTCAATGGTGATATAGAAGACAAAAAGCTAAACACTATCCTGTTAAATTATTTGCTTTAGCTTTATATACCGTATTTATTTGTGTATAATATACTTTTGTTTTGCTTTTAAAATATCTCAAACGTTGGGTTCACGTTATACACAAAGTTATATTACCATATTCGTGCAATACTTGATCTGTCAAAAATATCACCAACCAAAATTGCAAAAAAATAATCAAATCCAGGCCGCGGTGGTGAGAGTGCCAAATCCTAATTGCTAGACCAACTGGATATAAATTTTTAAGACTTTAGAACATGATCTTCACGATTTACCTTTTTTTATCCAAAATATTGTAAAAGTGTGATATTAACTTGCTACTTCAAATAAAACTCCCTGATTCAAAAATAGAAAATAAAACCTCTCATGCACTTTATGATTCCAATTGCTTATTAAGAACCCTCCATTCAAATTGATTCTGTCCTTGCCAACTTTTTACCAGGTGGTTTCTTTTTCAACATCACCCGAAAAGAAAGCAAACACTTCTCTTGACTTGGAAGATGAGGCCAGAGTCTATTATGTTCTGGAAGAAAGCAGTGGTTACATGGAGCCGTCACTTTACTTCCTGGCGGTGGTGCATACGCTCGTCTCCTTCTGTTGCATTATAGGTTACTACTGCCTTAAGGTGCGCACTAATGCTCAAACCACTTCATCGTATGGTCCCATGAGAGGTTTTCGTTCCTTTTTTGTTTTTTTACAATCATACACCATGGGCTGTGTCGTTTCAAAGATTATGCTCGGCAGGTACCGCTAGTGATCTTTAAACGGGAGAAGGAAGTGGCCCGAAGACTTGAGTTTGATGGTTTGTATGTGACGCAGCAGCCCCTGGACGAGGACATTAAAGGCCAGTGGGATCGCTTGGCAATTAACACTTTGTAAGTATAATCGGTTTTGTTTGGCATATATTCCAAAATGCTTTTAGAGTTAATGACTATGAAATAACACCAGCACAAGATAGATCTGTGAAAAGTAATCTGAAAAGAGTAAAACACAATGTGCCTCAACTTTACCTTTAGATCAAGGATGTCAAACTCAATTTAGCTCAGGTGCCACATGTTAGGAGAAACACTGTCGGGGGCCAGGCTAAAAAATAATGGCATAAAAAGTTTGGATTTGCTGGGGATCTTTTGTTGGCTTACAAGTAAATTACCATTATGATTCAGAGGTGTAAGACTCAATTATAAAACGATTATTGAGGGTCTTTGTTTCCTCAATATTTTTTTCCTTTGACAAAAATAGCAAACAAACACCAATTTAAGTGCAAATGGTCTAAAACTTTACATCACTGGGATATAAAAAGCATAGTTTAGTAGCAAATGTTGCTGTCAAAAGGTCCACGGATCATTACCGGACATTACCGTAATCTTATTGCCTTAAAGAGCGCCTCCGTATCTTATTATATAAGTAAAATAACAACAGGATGGATGTTTACTAAAATGTTGTATGGTTGATAAAGTGTAGTCAGTAAGTACAACAACAGTTCCTTTGAGAGTGGCGCCTGGCTTTGGTGACATCCACTGGACATATTTAAAATTACAGGTCATTGAAGTAATGAGGCTTGATCCGGCCCGCAGGCCATATGTTTGACACCCCTGCTTGAGAACGTAAACGAGGTCATAAAATAAAACAACAGAGTAACATCCGTGCATTATTTGTTGTTTCAGATCGTTTCCGAGTAATTACTGGGATAAGTTTGTCAAGAGAAAGGTGAAGTATGTTTTTATTTTGTAAACACAAGCAAGCATGGTGTTTTATGCACATTTCAATTTACCTAGTGTTCTTATCAACTAAACACAATGCTATTAAAATCCTATTGTCCTTGAAAACAGCAACCCACAAGGGGTAATACCATTATGACTCACTCTCATCATCAGTCATTTTTTTTCTATCAAGAGACCTTGTGTCAGCTTCAAACATTTACCCAGCGAGTACCCCGATGTCCCTGTTTAAACGGAGCACTCAAAGAGGTAGTAGCTTGCACGGCTCTTTGCTGTGTTAGCTATTTTGTAGTGTCAGCTTTCACCCGGTCAACTTTAGAGACAAAGTAAACGACCTGCAGTATTGTGATGACACTAGAACAGCGTTCTCGTTTGCCCGTGTCCCTGCGTCCTACACGCATCATTTTTGCTGGGGACGCATAGTCTCAAATCAACGTGCGTCCCCGGGACGCAACTTTTTTGACACAAAATTGTCATTATTACCCGATTCCTTTTTTATAAACAAAGATTTACCACACTCCAAACTTTTCGTCAGGCAGATCCGGCAGGTGCTGTTCTGGTCTCGCGGTTCGAGTTTTCGTCTGCACGTGGATCTCGAGTTGTGTAGTGAAAAGTCCGTCTCTTTTTAGAGAACCGGCTTTTTCAGCTTAACTCATTAAGGAGAGCCGTCTCTCAAACGGCTCACTTGCTTTGATGTATTATATTACGTATTATGATGTTGTATAAAGAAGTTGAGAAAAAAAGGAAGTATAAAAGGAGAAAATTTAAAAAAGACAGGTTTGTGGTTATCCCTTTAATCGGTATATTACCAACAATAATAAAATTATTTGATGATTAAAACTGAATGAATATATAGATTTTTATTGTATATTTGTCACCAATTTACAATTTCAACCTCGATAACACTAAATTTTGGGGACCCATAGATCTCTTGGGACCCATAGATTTTGAAGCATGCGAGTCCCTGGGACCCATCACTTTTCAGAGGTAAAATGAACACTGCTAGAATCCTGCCAGGGAAGCTTGCAAGTGTATTTGCATTGTAGACCGAAAATCGGGCAAATAAAATCGAAAATGCGTGATTACTATTCAATGCTGAAGCATATAGTAATTATTTATGAATGATACATTTCATTTCAGTTGTGAAACGCCTACTTCCTTTATATTTATGTTGTTCAAAGTTTTTTTTTAAATGTTGTAGTGTTTTAAAAGCAAACCTTGCTCTTTCCATAGTTTTAATGTCACGTGTCCTATTCAAGGTTCTTACAGGTGCTTAGAATCCCTCAAAATGTCTGCATTTTAATGGTGTGTTTTCATGGGTTGAAAAGTGCTCTAAAGTTGGGTGCAGTGCTTGTTAATACTTGGAATTTTTCTCAACAAGTCTGCTTAAAAATGACGCTGACACTGCTCTCTCGTTTCTTCGCTTTGCCATTTCATTTCTTCTTCCCCCATGATTAGCGGCAGCTGGCATTAATTTGTATGACATTGTTCTATGAAGCGTCATCGCCCCCTACGGGTCAAGCCCAAGAGCACAGATGAATGCCACACCTAAAACAGGGCACTATAAAATTATGCCCGTTTATTTTTGTCATGCAAAAAATAAAATTCATATTTCCCTGAAGTAAAACAAAATATAAAACATTGGCTTAGAAAGTCCTTAAAAAGTGTTTAATTTTGGCCATTAAAAAGGTGTGTGAACCTTCTATAGTTTCAGTGTTAACCCGGTAAACTTCAGAGACGAAGTACATGATGACACTGGAAACCTGCCAGGGAAGCGTGCGCGTGTATTTTTGAATATAACGTATTATAAAGACTAAAATTTGCACCTTAAAATCCCAAGATTGCCAGAAATTTGAAAGTCCGCTTTATAATCCAGTGTGCTTTAAGAACAAAAATAGGGTAAATAAAATCATAAATGCATAAATACAACCATATGCTTTAACATCTCTCATAATGAGATGAGATGCTTTAACATATGGTAACCATCTATCTATCTATCTATCTATCTATCTATCTATCTATCTATCTATCTACCCACCTAACCACCTGACCACCTGACCACCTAACCAAACACCCACCCACCCTGGTCATATCCCTCGAGAGGGGTGACCGACAACAAGACAGACGCATACAAAAACAAAGAAAATTTTAAAAAGGGGAAAGTAGCAAAAAACTAAAACATTTGGCCATGGCCAACCCAAATGCCCAAACACCCAGACAAGTTAAGCACCTCAGCACCCAAGTTGATCATGCTTTCATCCCTCCAGATAAAACGGGACACAAGAAAGCGGCCAGGGTTACACAATACACTCTTCTGTTCAACAGCAGGGCCCAACAGCTTTCACTGGTTTACCCCTGCCGCATCATACAGGTGCCCTGTCCATCCCTTAGAACACGGTCAAACATCCCACTATCCTTTTACAACACCTCTCCACTCATTCCTATCACCAACAAGAGCTCTAACTTCCACTATATTTAGACTTCTTTCCTGCAGTGCAGTCATAACCATTTATGAATAAATAAATTAATTTAAGTTGTGAAACCATGACTTCTAAATATTTATGTTCAATGAAATCCTTTTTTGTTTGTTTTCTATTTTTTAAAAGCAAACCTGGCGCTTTCCATAGTTTAAATTTCGTCTGTCTTATAGTCCGACGCTCCTTATAAATTGAAAAACCTTTCGCAAAGGAACTTTTTTAGTTGTACCTCATAGCAAAGTGCATTTTCAACAACTCATAAAAAGTCTGGCATGGCGTTACAGACATCGTTGATTCATTAAATTTTTGCAAAACAGATGTCAATAGAATGTATTTCTTACTTTAAATGTTGCTCCGTATACTTGTTTCTTCACTGTCCCCTTTAGGTGATGGACAAATACGGGGACTTTTATGGGCGCGAGAAGATGAGTGAACTTCTTGGTCTGGACCAGTCATCCTTAGACTTTAGCTTTGAGGGAAAAGAAAGGAACAGGCTGCGAAAAGATGCCACCTGGGTCAATCTGTGAGTCCCCAAAAAAAAGACAAAAACCAAATTATTTTGAAAATAGTGCTTTATTAATAGAGTATTTTATAACACCGGTAAGTTGCAAAAAATTATTTCCCCATTCGCATAAATGTTGTTGATTTTAAGTAATATTGCTGTTATTTTACTAAAAGTTGAACTATTATTTCTTGTTAAATAAACAATGGGTGTGTTTACATGCAGGAAAATTGTAAACAGAATATTGGCAGTGTTTCAATTATGTAAAGCCGAGTAAAGACACACCAAATAATCCAATTATGGTTTTAGTCTGACTGAGAGTTTTCCTTCTGCAATGGTTTGAATAGTCCGTTCATTTTACTTGTGATTGTATATGCATTTGCGTAGTTAATTGTTTGTGCTTATTCACAGTTACCCTTCACCCGAGACATTGTGATGGCCCAAAGCACTGTGGGATTTTTAGGACATAGACGAACAATACATGGAAACTCCGGTTTACTAGCTTAAAGAGCCTTGAGTACATCTCTGGAGAGTTTTCTATTTTATTTCCTACCCCCACATTAAAAATGCCACAGGTGTATACATCTTTATTTAGTAAAGCCACAGTTTTATCCACCCATAAAAAGTGTAAGTCTTTTGTTCAGCCACCTACAAGCACATATTGTAACCACACAAGAAGTAGCAATAGAATTTATTTTTGGAGTGGGGAAGAAACAATCAAGGTAGTTTGTTGAATTTGGTGAGTGACATGAATGAAATGATTCCTTTTTTAATGTGATAGGTTAATTGTGGAAACAAGGTTTATTTGCGTAATGAAGTTCCTCATGCGTTGGCCCGTTCCAACCGGATGATGCCCAAAGGCATGTATGCATGTCAGGCAGGACAGAAGGAAAACTGAGATCACTTGCACTCGTTTTTATTGGAAGGAAGGAATGTCAAGGCGTGATTCTTCGATCCGTTGTTTGACGGATTGATGAAGCTTGACAGGCGAGCGAAGGCTTGGCGGGAATGGTCGCGGACAGGCGGAATCGTCGTGTTGTTGGTTGGGGCTGGAGAAGAAGGGTGTCGTAGTGTTCGGAAATGTGATCAGAAATCAGACGGGCAGGGCAGGTCGTAGGCAAATTCGGAAACGGGTCGGCAACGGAGATCAAGTAGAAAAACAGGAGGCAGGCAAAGAGGTACGGGCTTTCTGAGCAGATGGCAACAGGTAGCATAGTACAATCAGACAGCTTGTTTCCGGAAGCTGAGGATTGAAATGGACAGGGTGCGCCAATCAGCTGTCCTGGCTGTTGGCGCCAAATCCTGAGCACAGGTGTTCCAGATCCGGGTGATTGTGACAATGCAGGGTTATTCGTTTGTCCCCAGGCATGTAAATGATTCATTTGAATTGCTCCAGAAATCCAATATTCTTTTGAACCGGATATTTGCCTGCATGTAGACATTGTCCAGGACATTGCTTTATACAAAATGAATACAACATTGAATGAAATGGCATATATATGACTGATAATTCTCTACATTTTTGTTTTCTTTTGAGTAAAACACTATTTTTTTAGTGATGAATAAGTATGTGAGAAATAGTAGTTGCTACCTGCCTTACAAGATACATATTTTTTCTCATTTTACATATATTTATCTTTATTCCAAAATTAGGCAATAAAATTAGAAAAAATATTAACTTAAAATGGGCAAGACTTTGTCCAATATGGCAAGATTACTAATATTATTATTTTGTTTTCAGTTTATTAAGATGCATAGTTCATATTAGTCCAACCTTATCTTTGAAACAGTTAACAGAGCCTCATCCTTGTTAAGACACATTTAAGAGACTATTAGAAATACAAAATGAGTAAACATTGATCCAGATTAAACCTTATGGTAATATTTTATGCCCACTGATGCATTCAATGAATTATTTTCAGATTCAGCTGTATTGACCTCAAGTACCAGGTCTGGAAACTCGGTGTGGTTCTCACTGACAGTGTAAGTCCGGATTACATGAGTTGGCCATAGATCACAATTACGTTTTATGACTGTTTCCTCATTGTTATGTCGCTGGCCTTTTATTGTAGTTTGATACACATCATTGTGGTGCCAAAGCGATGAGCCAGCATGATATCCTGTGATATTGCCTTATCTGAAAGACGAAATGTCTCCGTGCTGTCTGTTTATTTCTCTTTCTGTGTCCATCATGTGGCCTCAGTCCTTCCTCTACCTGATCTGCTACATGGCTATGTCTGTTTTGGGCCACTATAACAACTTTTTCTTTGCGGCCCATCTTTTGGACATCGCTATGGGTATTAAGACTCTTCGCACCATCCTATCTTCTGTCACACACAATGGAAAACAGGTTTGTGGGTTTGTAAATGCGTTTAGTTTTGTGTGTTACTTCCTGTGAATATTTGTAGATGTATGAAACACTTACCCTCATTGGAAAAGGGTTCAATTCATAGTACAATTGTAGTACCTATGCTATTAGGCAGAGGGGAAAAAAATGCTAATGGACTAATTCTAGGTTTGATGATTGGCAAAATTGATATAGGAAACACCAGTCAAAATAATTTGAACAAAAGCCGACAATTTAATGAACAATGGACAAACAACATTTAACATTAATTATAGTAAAAGTACACTCTTATTCGGTTCAAGGTGTTACATTAGAAATCTTAAATTTGTTTAGTAACCCTGTTTCAATTTCAGTTTGATGACCAATCATTTACTCTAATTTGGGTTGATAAACCTATTATTTTTTCAACTGTATCTTTATGTTTACTGATAGGATCTTTGAATCAACTTAATCAGTTTTCGTGTAATAAAGACACAACAATATACTTTAAACAACCATTCAAATGAATGACAAGAGGATGCATCAAATAAGCAAAGAAATCCCAAATCCATGGGTATGTGTTTTACCTTGATGTGGCGCTCTTTAATGAATCAATTCTTGTTGGATCGCTGGTCCGGGTTGCTCACCACTTGGATCATGGATATTTCCAAACATTTAAAGGAATCGAAAGAATTTTCTCCGAGAGGAAAACTAAAATCTGGACTAAACACAACTAGATCATGTTTTGCGTCCTTTGAAATTCACACCGTAACCGGGTGAGGTAAAAACGTTTTTGTTTGAAAAGGAGAGATTTGGTTTTTCAAGCAATGAATTTCTAACAATTGCTATTGATAATCGCCGGTGCTGTCTGTCGACTACACTGGTGTGCGTGGTTTGCCCGCAGCGAGCAGTGACAAAGAACGTGCTAATGCCTCATATCATGATGTCTTTTTTTTCAAAACTTTATTGAAACAGGGGATTACAAATCGTTGTTCGCCGACTAAAATGAAGCTTATTCGATAACGTTGTTATATGACCAGATATTTTCTACAATGTGTTTCCAATTAAACTTTAATATCTTATAAAAATGTTGAACTTTCTTTTTTTTTATTCTATATCTAACTCACTTTTTAATGGGGGTTACATAATACAAATATGATATTTGATGAGAATTATCCCACATCATGTCACTGTGCTTGTGTGTCATTAGTTGCTCCTGACCTTGGGCCTTTTGGCGGTTGTGGTCTATCTCTACACGGTGGTGGCCTTCAACTTCTTCCGCAAATTTTATGACAAGGGTGACGGCAAGGACGCCCGTGATATGAAGTGTAATGACATGCTCACTGTGAGTTTATTCAGAAAAACTAGCAAGTGCTTGCGAGAAACTACTTCCCTTTAAAAACTATTGAGTGAAAAAGAAACTTGATTTGCGTTTTTTTGCGCTCTTAAAAACTTTAACTGTTTTAAACAACAAAAACATCTGAGTCATTAAAATAACCCCTTAATTTGTCCTTATTTGACCCAAATTCGGTTAAATATATTAAGTGATATTTTTAATACAACACAAACACACAATCAACACAGGGAGACCAAAAAAGTGTTAAAAACCTATAACGTAACACGTGTTTCTGCTTTTTTTTCCCAGTTTTGTTTTTTTTATGTAGTTTATGAAAGATATTGTCTGTTTCACTAGGATTGTTTTTCTCAATATTAGATGAATGGCTTACAAGTAACTTACTTATTCAATCATGTTTTTACCCGTGTAAGCATACTTTGGCAAAAGCACTTTACAACTTGTCAGCTGTCCAAATTATCCACTGCCACAAAAATGGCAAATTTAATAATTTGCGAATGTTTGTTAAAAAAAATAGTAATAGTAATTGATGTAATTGATGATAGAATGATATGGTAAATATCATCTAAGAGGCTGTATTTTTTATCAATCAAGTGACAAGATTGAAAATCATAGGCTGTTATTTTTTAATTTTTCACAGCAATCTACCAGTACTACTTCTGCTATTAATGTGATCAGCACCCTTGACCTAGGAAATCAGTAAACCATTAAACTCCATTGGTTTACTTCAAAAAAAAAAATAATGAGATTCCCCCAAATCAGCTTTTATGAAGCATTTTTGATTGACACTGCAATTGTTCATACATAATTTTATTCCAACTCTCTCCCTTAGCCGTAGCTTTTTCGCCCTACATCTGGAGAGTTGTTGTTCTTCAGCCTGAAGTTCACGCCAAGATGATTCTGTCAGTGATCCACTTCATATTCCTCCCACCATTATTCCGTAAAACAATGGGCGGCTGGATAAAAAAACAATCTCCTTGAGATATAATGTGGCTTCGTTTAGTCACAAAACTGTCACCCAACACGCACACCTTCTGTCCTGTTTTATACCCCTATGCAGTCCCCTGTCACTCCTAGAAGGATGTGTGGCCATAGGATTTGAATAAATCCCAGCTGTTTTATAAGGGGAGACGTTTCTTTCTTGCAATCTTTTGGCCCGGTTACTGTCTTATAGTTCAACGATGTTGGGCTGCATGAGCAAAATATAAAATCAATTTTTTTTCATTTATGTCCATGTTTACTTGAATGAAGGTTGGAGTGCGTAGTTTGAATTGTCCTTAATGGGTTAAAAATGAAATATTTTCTCTTTTTACAATGTGTTAACAATGCTTAACTGAGTTCAAATAGCCTTTCCATATTTTTTTAACCCAGCCTTTCTGCTCTTGTCCTACTTTTATCTTCAGTGTTCCGGTCACTGAGGTTATTAGGCTGGAAGAAAGGAGGCGAAGGGAGGGGGATATACAGGGATTTCACACTCATGCTCATTGTTTTACTTTGTTCTAGGATGAAAAGAGTAAAATAAAGAAAATTACTGTTTCAAATACAGTCCAAATGCCAACCTAAACCCTTCAAAAGATAAAAAAAGAAGGGTTTATTTAAGCGCATCTAAGAAAGACACGTACAACACAGAAGCAGCTTGACAGAGGCTGCAATGATGACTTTAGCCAGAAGATTGTGTCAGAAAGATGAACATTTTAAAGAAGTTACGGGCAACACCTTTAAATGTACAGTTCATTCTAGTGTTATTTTTTAATTAACTCAAAAATAAATGGTTTAAAAATAAGCACTTGGTTCAAAAATAATCAAAAATGCATGCATCTAAATGTGAACTTTCAAAATGCTATTAACTCAAGACCTGTGTTTTCATTATACATACGATGAGGTGCACTATCAAATGTGTTTAAACGTATGATCCACAAAAAGTTGTCTTTTTGTTGGACCAAAGACAGTTATCTCTTAAATAGGCCTTTTTTCTCAGAAAAAAGGAAAAGCTTAGAGTAGGGCTGGACAATACGATATTAGACTGTGATATGAGAAAATTTTAAGTTTCTAAATTTGTCTTTGGGACCTATTATTCTTTCTCACACCAGTCCTTGGCCTGTGTTTAGTGCATATTTTTGTTTATGGAGCTGCCAGCCGTATTAGTGAATAGCATCACTTTTGTCACTAGCCTTGTTTTAGCTGCTATTATCAAATTAGCAGTTAAGATGAAATCATTTACCAGCTAATAAACATAATTTGACTTGACTAACGTCAGTTTTAGACCTCAACTACTAACGCTAGCATTTTGGACAATGGTACTGTCTATGCATTCATGCGTGATTAACAATGCACATTTTTATTTCTCAAAAATGCATCATTAGATTCTGCCCAGGTAAGAAAAGTCTCCTAAAGTGTTGTAACCTTTTAACGTGATAGAAAACCACCAGTAATGTGCTAATTAGCCGGACATTTAAAAAAAAAATTGTGATAAAATCCCTACCTAAAAAAAAGTATTGAACAGAATGTCATGTGAGGGTCTCATAAAACTAGGAAATCCTTTAGGTTGACTTCCACTTCAGGGATGTTCAAAAGTTACTTGCGGTGACTAAAAGCACTAATGCACTTTTGATTGTTTCATCAAACAAAATATCCCTGCCTCATAGAATCAAGGTATTATTTTAGGCAACCAGACTTTCGATTTGTCCTGCCTTTTGATCCCACAAAATTTATTTTGTAGGTTTTAGTCAAATGGCAATATGTATTGATTACAGACCTCACACTGAATAAATAGATCTGCAACTTAAATTTCCCACTCATTTGTTTTAGTGCTACATGTTTCACATGTATGTGGGAGTGCGAGCAGGAGGTGGCATCGGGGACGAGATTGAGGACCCAGCTGGAGACGAAGCTGAGGTGGAACGCATCGTCTTTGACATCACCTTTTTCTTTTTTGTCATTGTCATCTTGCTGGCTATCATTCAAGGTAAGGCTTTTCACTCCAAGCACACAAACTGACCGACAGGGAAAGGATAATGACACTTATATTTTTACAATTACGGATGCTTGCTGTTAAAAAAGTCATATTGAAATATAATATTGTGAATGTGCTTAATTACTGTTGAGATTGTCATGATTGTTTTTTCTGTTATTAGTGTCAATAAAATTGTTCAAACCAAAACAAATCCTGAATTTTAGGCACTAAAAAATAAACACTTGCACCTCTTAGTTCAGATAAAATCCAAATAAAGAATATGTTTGAGGAAGAAAACTAGTTTTATTAAAGTCTACAGAAAAGAACAAAGCACATTCTTGCCTATTTTTCCTAGGCTTGATAATTGATGCCTTTGGGGAGCTACGCGACCAGCAGGAGCAAGTGAAGGAAGACATGGAGGTGAGTCGGGAGAGACGCACTCAATTTAGATAGAATTTTGACTTTTGGGGTTCTCATGAGTGTTTGAATTTTTTTTACACGCTAAGCTTTCCCAACAAGAATGTGTAAGAATTTACACAATCTCAAAACAATTGAGTAAAAATTACCCAATTTTGATGGATACGACCCAACTTTGTTTGTAGTTGTCGCACAAATCACCTTTCTGAAAAAAAAAAAAAAAAAAATCTAAAACAAGCCCCGGTCTCCAGGTAGTTGTTTTTATGAACTTCCCCTTAAATTTGTGTGTCTTACTTTGCAAACAGTAGATAGTCAGATTTGTATTCAATTGAAACATTTGTTTACACAACAAAACCAATGAAACCAGGGTCTCATTTACTATGGTTCTCTGGTTACAGGGGTTAGTGAACAACTACAGTAGCTTGAACTTTGTGACGTTTTGCCACATTTCAGACTTCAAACATAAAGATATAAAACTGTAATTTGTTGTGAAGTATCAACAATAAGTGAGAAACAATCATGAAGTGGAACTCACTTTATTGGATATTTTAAACTTTTTTAACAAATAAAAGAAACGAAAAAGTGGTTGTGCAAAATTATTCAGCCCCTCTACTTTCAGTGCAGCAAACTCTGTCCAGAAGTTCACTGAAGTTCTCTGAATGATTCAATGTTGATCTAAATGACTAACGATGATAAAAGGAATCTACCTGTGTGTAATCAAGTCTCTGTATAAATGCACCTGCACTGTGATGGTGTCGGAGGTCTGTTTAAAGTGCAGAGACCATCATGAAGAACGAGGAACACACCAGGCAAGTCCGGGATACTTTCGTGAAGAAGTTTAAAGCTGGATTTGGATACAAAAAGATTTCCCAATTTTAAACATCCCAAGGAGCACTGCGCAAGCAGTAATATATAAATGGAAGGAGTATCAGACCACTGCAAAACTAACAAGATCGGGCCGATCCCCTAAACTCTCAGCTCATACAAGGAGGAAACTGATCAGAGATGCAGCCAAGAGGCCCATGATCACTCTGGATGAACTGCAGAGGTCTACAGCTGAGGTGGGAGAATCTGTCCATAGGACAACAATAAGTCGTAAACTGCACAAATCTGGCCTTTATGGAAGAGTGGCGAGAAGGAAGCCATTTCTTAAAGTTATCCATAAAAATTGTCATTTAAAGTTTGCCACCTGGGAGACAACACCAAACATGTGGAAGATTGCGCCCTGGTCAGATGAGACCAAATTCGAACTTTTTGGCAACAATGCAAGACGTTATGTTTGGCGTAAAAGCAGCACGGCTCATCACCCGTAACACACCATCCCCACAGTCAAACATGGTGGTGGTAGCATCATGGTTTGGGCCTGCTTTTCTTCAGCAGGGACAGGGAAGATGGTTAAAATTGATGGGAAGATAGATGGAGCCAAATACAGGACCATTCTGGAGGAAAACTTGATGGAATTCGCAAAAGACCTGAGACTGGGATGGAGATTTGTCTTCCAACAAGACAATGATACAAAACAAAGCCAAGGCTACAATGGAATGGTTCACCAAAAAACATATCAAGGTGTTAGAATGGCCAAGTCAAAGTCCAGACCTCAATCCAATTGAGAATCTGTGGAAAGAATTAAAAACTGCTGTTCACAAATTCTTTCCATCCAACCTCACTGAGCTAGAGCTGTTTTGCAAGGAGGAATGGGCAAAAATATCAGTTTCTCGATGTGCAAAACTGATAGAGAAAAACCTCAAGCGACTTGCAACTGTCATTGCAGCAAAAGGTGGCGTTACAAAGTATTAACTCAATGGGGCTGAATAATTTTGTACACCCACTTTTTTGTTTTTTATTAGTTAAAAAAGTTTAGAATATCCAATAAAGCGTATTCCACTTCATGGTTGTGTCCCACTTATTGCTGATTTTTACAAGAAATTACAGTTTTATATCTTTATATTTGAAGTCTGAAATGTGGCAAAAGGTCACAAAGTTCAAGGGGGCCAAATAGTTTCGCAAGCCACTTTTCATACAATAAACGTGCTGTACAAAAAGGGTCCTAGAGCACGCTACAAAAATGCTAAATAAAGCCAACTTGTCTGCAACTAGTCGTGGTCGTAAATATTATAGCGTTTTGCTACATTGGGTTGCCTACAGTGTTTGTGATGTTTGCAAGAATATATCTTAATTAACTCACTGTATAGACAACGATCGTTTTTTGTTTTGTTTGTTCTTTTCATCACGTTAATATTTCTTCATAAAATCATTATACAGATTATGATCGAGACACTCGTTCTATCGGAATAGCAGTGCTGAGAAGCATAGGAAATTCAGAGTTCACGTGAAACATTGGTTTTGTCCGTTTCCGTGTGTGCGTCGCTGCATGTTGACTACATTTCCTCGATATTTCAGTCATTGGTAATCACAAAGAGTTTTGGGGAGAAAAAATGACAGTAGAGGCAAATGTGAAAAATATTTCCAAATATGAAAAATATTAGCGACAGTCCTCGCTCCACTCTGCAGTCCATGACTGGCGACTGTGGGCTTCCTGCTTCCAGAAGTCTTCTTTCTTCAGTGACTTCGCCCCCAGTCGTTTATCCAATCAGAAGGTGCGAGGTGGGTAGCATCAGAGACAGAAGGCATGAGAAGAAGAGAAAATTTGGCCCGGCTGTTGCTCGTTGTTGCGCTTAATAATGAGCTTTAACGGTTGATACCGATATCCATCAAATTTCCCAAATAATTGGTGTGACGCAGCGAGACCGTAAAAGGTGAACTGTGTTATAGCAAGGGATGGCTGTTAAAAATGTAACATACAATTTTTGTTTATCAAAAATTACCCCAAAAATTGACTTTTTTTTCTTTTCGCTTTTTACAAAACAACCTCTCCCAAAACATGTACACGTTTCTTCCCCCCCACCAAAAAACTCAAAACAGTTGGGTTATCCTGATTAAAACCCCAAAACCAAAAAGTTGCATGAAATTGATCCAAGTTAATGTGCTTTTTTTTTTTTTTTTTAGATTCTGTCTTTTTGTGACCTGTTTACTATTAGACGGCTTTCTCAGAGATGAACAAACAGCATGAAACTTTTGAATTTGTCTGTGATGGTTATGCATTTTTTTGCTGCATTTTTTTAAGAAAAATAATAAAATGATCAAAGGATAAGTTGTTCATCCGAATGCAGTAATGGGTTCTGCAAATTACCAAGCAAGTTGTGCCACAATTATTTAGTGCATTTACCACAAAATACACTCTAACTGCAGGACTGTGTGTGATTGTACATTTCAGTAGAGAATACAAATTCAGCGTGTGAACCTGGTGGCTTCCCCACTCATATTGCTGTTCAAGCATTTTGCCTTCCAGTTGGAGTGTGAAGGATGCTTTGAAAAGAATGAATAACTTTGTTACAGTGTGATGCCAGCAGACTAAACCCCGAGACCAAATCCCATTGCGCGTCAGGTTTTTACATTTGACTTTTCTCTCTTTCTTTCTCCCCTCAGACCAAGTGTTTCATCTGTGGAATAGGAAACGAGTACTTTGATAAAGTTCCTCATGGTTTTGAGACTCACACTCTGCAAGAGCACAATTTGGCCAACTACCTGTAAGTTTACTCTATTTAGCCTAAAATAAATGCTCATACTACTCACCTTGAGTGTCTAATATACCATTATCATCGTTACTTTCTTAACCCTTATGTGGTGTAAGGGTCTCCAGTGACCCGTTTCAGGGTTATAAGATGTAATAACTGATGTGTCACATGGGCCTTAAAATAACATTACAATGTGACTCAATGGCTATGGATTCATATGTTTGTTAGGATGTTTGTTCACTGCTCAACAGACACCGCACAAAAACTGAAAACTCGTGCCAACACTACCTCATACGAATATAATGTTACTCAAGTCTTGTTCTTGCACATGTCGACTGCACTACGTTTAATGCTCAAATTGCACAATGTCTGACCATTTCCTTTTTTTGCACTATGATGTCTATGCTTGCACCAATGTATATGCGGACTATTTTTGCACCATGATGGCTTTGCACCAAATGCAATATTGCACAACCGTTACGATACAACGTTATCACGACAACCCTGTATGTAACATCCCACATGCTGACATTGTTGTGTAAATACCATGTAAATTATAACTATAGCCTTATTCCCCTTGTTTTATAACATTATCTTCTCTGTTCCTTTATCTTCTTGCTCATACCCTCACTATGTGTAAAACTGGAGTGTCATGCCCAATTTCGTTGTCACAATATGTTAGCTCATTTGTAACAATGACAATAAAGGTATATTCTATTCTATTCTATTCTATTCTATGTTGTATTAACTATATTGAGTGATACCCCTTTCTCTTTGGTGGTCAGGACAGAGTTAGACCCGGGGTCAAATATAAACAGCTAACAACGGTTATTGGTACTAATTCCCAACACAACATGAGGATGGTTAAACTACAAACAGTCGACATCGAAGAAAATGTTGGTTATAATGAAATGAAAATGACTTGCTTGGACGTAATGGCCTCGGTTTACTCATTGTCACAAGGTTTGCGTTGCGTTTTTGCTAGATAATATGAACAGCTGACATCATACACGCTCAATCATTCTGTTATATCAAATAGGTGCCACAACTAGTCGTTCAATCAACAGCTAATCGAGTATTTTTATTATGAGCAATGATCTAAATCAATGGTCAGCAACCTTTTTTGCACCATAGTTTGATCCTGACTATATTCTTGTAGCGCTGCCCAATAATAATATTAATAATAATAATAAAACGATAATAACAACAATGATGATACAGACGCTACCCTACATACGACCATTCGACTGTCGATAAACGGGCTATACGAACATATTTTTGGGATGTCAAAAAATGGAGGTGGAACAAGAAAGCTTGATGCGGTTGAGAAAATGGTCGGAACGCTTTTTTTTTTTTTGCCACTTTTTACCACGGAGGAGGACATCTTGAAACGCGTATTCCAAAAGTAAGTTAAACTCAACATTATTTCTTTATAGAGCATATTATTTTATGAGACGTTTATTTTTAGTACAAACAATACAGGTTACTTCTACAAACCTTAAACATACTTATATAAACCTTAAACATACCAAATATAGCACTGAAGCAACTTGCCAACAAATTCAACTTCTCGTTCATAAGTAGGGCAGCGTCTGTGATAACAACTATAAGCCTAAATCCAATGTGTTAACACTAGACCACTATTGGTTTAGATAACATAGGAAAAGGCATTCTGTCTCGTTATCACACTGTTTTTACTCACAGTACCACGTTGTACAACGTTGTAAAAATGGTGTAATTGTGAGATAAAAGCTAATGCCTTTTCCTTTTGATACAAACCCAGAGTTTAAGAGTCGGTGCTCTCACCGCCATTATCTGGGTTTGATACCCTTTGCATAATGTGCTAAGCAAATGAGGTCAGCGATATTTTTCGACTGATCAATCATTTTTTATTTACAGTGATACAATATACTGCCGTAAAACCATGGTAAAACTCACACCAAAACTCAAGGTTTTTTTTGGGGTGCTAAAAATGTGTATTTACGCGAATAAATATGGTATAAGCAAAAAAAAAAAAAACAGCCAGGTTCCCGTCCCGGTCCACAGCCCGGTGGTTTTATATATATGTATATATATATATATATATATATATATATATATATATATATATATATATATATATATATATCTTTTCTCCATATGGGCCAAGCTAGTCAATAACTTTTCATTTGTTTACATTCTCCAAAATTATCAAATGTTTGCCAATTTTCAGTTTTGAATTATAGGGTTTGCAATGAAAACATGTACAGATTCTCTGATTCATTAAAAAATATATATTAAGCAGACATTTACCCCCTACTCATTTACCGATCACTCCTGCAATACCCACTAAAATCTGTATTGTTTTTGTTTTGTCATTGAATAAAATTACTAACACATTAATATCACTTCTGCTTTGAGTATGTGTTTTGTCAGAGATTAACGAGGATGGCATCATTTGCTCTCTTGTCTTCCTAGATTTTTCTTGATGTACCTGATTAACAAGGACGAAACAGAACACACAGGGCAGGTAAGGTTTGTTGTTACGACTTAATTCGGAATACCTTAGCCCGATCCTTGCCAGCTCTCCGCGTGCAGTTTTCGAAAACAAATTGAGGATATATTGTCAATATGTGCCCTCTTAGAATAGAATTTACTTTTATTGTCATTCTTTGTAACCATGCACACAGAACGAAATGTCGATACACCTGACCCGTACAGTTAAACTGTAGCGAGCCGATGCAGCCGCAGCCAAACAGGGCGCCGCCATATTAGACCCAACTGCTGTGTTGGGAGTCATTAGGTGAGCAAACCCCCCAATTCCAACCCTAATGCCGAGCGCTAAGCAGGGAGGCAATGAGTACCAATGTTGTAAGTCTTAGGTATGACTCGGCCGAGGCTTGAACCAGCGACCTCCCAGTCTCGGAGCGGGTGCCGTACCATCTAGGTTACCGAGCTGGGCATCAAATGACTGAGATTTTTAAAAAAAATGTACAGTTGTAAGGCAGATAGGTCGCTAGAATCTATTTTGATTTTTATATTTAAGGTGGAATTACCGTAGGTTTGATTACTCAATCTGGTATTTCTCGTGTCCATGTAGGAATCTTATGTTTGGAAAATGTACCAGGAGCGTTGCTGGGAATTCTTTCCTGTGGGAGACTGTTTCCGCAAGCAATATGAAGATCAGCTGGGTTGAAAGGAAAGATTGGCAATCTTCAACATTTCCAGCAAATTTCTTCACATGAGCTGCACTGATATAGTTTGGATTGACTGCAACTTTTTGTGCATGCTATAAATTTAAGACTTTTATGTGTTATTTCGTCACAAAAAAACATGTATTTGGTTACACCTTTGTTTTACACCATTGGCAGAAAAATATAATTATTTTCAGTCTTATTTTTCTCATTTTGCTGTATATTAAATTGTTTTTGGTGAAAATAAAATAAAAAAATTCTTGAAACAAGTAAAATGATCTGATTTAGTAGGTGATGGATCATTACTCCATTTACAAGAATATTTTAAAATCAAATGTATTTCATTTGTTACTTTTCAGACAATAAATTGCCACTCAAAGTACTGTATGAAAACATTCAGCAAAAAATAAGATACAAATCCCCTGCTTGATCCCCACCCAACTACCGGAAACACGATACACAGACACACACACAATGGTTAAAATCACATTAAAAACTAGATAAATAGTAATAGTTTTAGTCACAGCAAATTACTTTTCAGGAAGTCATTGATTACTCATGGCCTTCAGAAATAAGCCACATTTGTGAGACCTTGCCCAAAAAGGAATTCCAAGGGCTTTCTAATTGCAACACATGCCTATTATTGAAATTTTATCTTATTAGCGCATCACAATGATGCTTGCTGACTGGCATTCTTGCAGTATAATGAAATGGACTAAAATAAAATACTATTATGACAAGGCACAGACTAGCCATGTGGGGAAATGGACTTGAGGGGGGCTTATTCACACTGTTACGGATAGCAACAAATGGCCTCAGGATTTTCAGCCATTGAACTACACCCTGCCAGTGTTGGCTCCCCAAATGAGGAAACAATAAAATATACAAATAGAGATTAAAACAACTGCAAAATATAAAAATGTGAAATAAAACGTGAAATTTGGTACTGTAAAAGATTAAAAGTTAAGCATATGAATACATTCAGTTAAAAGCAATTTGGAAAAAGTAGGGTCTTGAGCCTCTTCTTAAAAATATCAACGGTCCCCGCAGACCTGATGTACTCCGGCATACTGTTCCAAAGGTTAGGACATTAAGTGGCTAAATGCTGCTTCACCCTTGCAACCGTCAACAAATTGCTGCTCGAGGACCTTAGAGACCCCAAGGACTTATATGCTAAAAGCAAATCAGACCAATAGGATGGTCCTAGACCATCAAACCATTCAAAAACTAGTAAAAGCACCTTAAAATTGATTCTAAAACTCACAAGGAGCCAAAACTGGTGTAATGTGATCCCTCCCGCTGGCACTGTAAGCTCATGTTCTGCTGAATTTTGTAGGAGCTCAGGCTAGCAATGTTCTTTTACGGAAGACAAAAAAAATTGAAACAAGAAGATATAAAAGCATGCATCAGCACCTTTGTGTTTGCCTGAGTGAGAAATGGGCGGACTCTGGCTGTATTCTTGAGATGTTGGTTAGTTGGTTGGTTGCAAGGACGGTTGGCTCCTCTTAACCACTAGGGTCATAGGGGCACCGTTTATTTTTTTCAATGATAAAACCCAATTTGATGTATAACGTTGATATATGTAATAAAATTGCGCTCAGAGTAAAAAAATAACACAAAAATAAAGTTCCTCCGAAGGTCTAAAATGTGTTTCCTCAGGTAAAAAAAACTTCTACCAATGCTAGAAAAATAACCCATTAAACAAGCACAACAATGTATTGTGTCAGACAATTTAGCTTATTTTGAGTAAGACATCAATGAATTTTGAACTTTCAAGGAGAACAGGAGAGGACTATACCTAAACCCTTAAGATGCAAAAATTCTAGTCCGTGTGAACAATGCATAATGGTAAAAATCCACAAACAACAGTAAGCAATATTAGTCAAAATAACAAAAAAAAATCTCTGTAGGTGCCCAATATTAAAAAGGAAGCAAGCAGAATACACTTAACTAATCAAAAACCGTCAAAGCCAGAACAGACGGTAGAACTAAACGTGTAACGTTTCACACAAAGCTTTATTGCGAAAGCGGAGAAGTTAAGGCGCGGGAAAACAAACGCCAGCGATTCGTTGATCGCTGGGCGGGAGAAGAAGGAAGTCCACGAGATAGGAGCGTGGTCGGAGGGCGGAAACGAGTCAAGCAGCCGGGACGGGAGATCAGAGCGTGGTCGAAGGAAGGAATCCAGTCAGGTAGCGGGAGACGACCGGGAAGCCAGGGGCAGACGAGTAGGATAGAGGATAGAATGAAACAAACGGGAGCCAGAGTCAAAAATTGCTTGCCTTGCATGTGCTGAGGTTCCCTGATGGTCTGACCAGAAATGAATGAGAGTGTTTAGTTTAAATCGGAGAGGAACCAATCAGGAGATGAGCAGCAGCTGGAGCCAAACGAGCGGGCAAAGGTATGGGCAATGGGCAAATCATGACAAAAAACAGTGCATAATAGTCAAAATTACAAACTACGGTGATCATTGATAATCAAAATAACGAACAACCCTGTCATTCTATACAATCTCCTTTGAAGGTTTTCAATATTGAAACAGAACCAAGTAAAATAAACCTACTCAAACAAGTAAAAGGTGGAGGAAAATTTGAAAAATTACACTTAAAGTAATGTAATTGTTTGGCCATTGGCGTACATTTTTTATTATTTTGCAGTATAGTGTAATGTATTTCCTTCACTCTATTTTTAGGTTAAAAAAAAAATCCGGAATCTAAACTAGCCTTCACTGCAACGTGTTCCCATTTTTGGTGGACAAAAACATTTTTCTTCCTAATCGCTGCCTCCCAACTCTGTCCACAGTGTTCAGATATTTATGAACTATCCAGATAGTCACTGTCCCAGTGGCCTTTTTTGTTCTAACACTTTTAATGGACTCTCCTTGCCTGTCAAGTCAACCTCTACAGCAATGTTCGATATACATTTTATCACGGCCCCCTACTAGCCCCCATCTGCTTGTTTGCAGCCTAATTATAATTCACCGCTGATTGCCCCCCTGCTGCTTGGGTCACAATGTTTCCATGGGGATGCATCATCAAGCTTTAAAGGGAGCCTATTATAGAAACGTGGACTGTTCAGTAGCTTGTTTTACACATAGTTGGGTCCCTGGAGTGTTTGCCCTTCCATCCAATACGAAATGAACGATAAGTTCTGCACTTCAAAGAAATAAGTTCATCTCATTTTTACTAAAAACAGTGTTACAATGGACATTGCTTTTAATGATTTAAGCAACAAAGCTAAGTGAAAGTGACTGCATTTTCTGAAACACAATTATACTGAAACCGAACACAGCTTCTTGTCACGCCAAAAGGCAATATCCGCATTTACTCACTCAAACCAATACACTTGGGGCTTGTTCAGTGAGTTAACCTGAGTTCAAGTGGATAATTTGTACTACACACCCCAAACTTAAAGTTAAAACAAAAATGGAGAGGAAATGGAGAAGACATGATAGAAGAAGCTTCCAAACTTATTTCGGGGACTCTTGGAAGCCTTTCGCTTTAACCCGTTATCCCTTTTCTCATTTCATTTGATTGGTTCATTTTGTTATGCCGTGTTTGGTGCAACAGGGTTGAAAAGAAAAAATAAATGGCAAGTGCAAATAAAAGCATGAGGAGCAAGGCGCACAATGAATCGGATTAGCCGCATTTTATGACTAACCCAGCCCTCTTAATCTTATTACAAACAGTCCAAATAAGAAATTATTTGTTGTTTACGCAAGGTTTGACCTGAACCTCAGCCTGTTTCATTTATCTTAAATGCATGCTATACCAGAAATAAGAACCAGGAGACTGTATATTCTAGTTAAACTATTTTCCGAAACGATTTAATACACATGAGGCAGAAAAAGTTTGTTTCATTTAAAATAGTCTATGGTCTCATATTGTCATGGCTACCTGCCCATCTAAGCAGGGCTTGTGGCATGGCAACTCAACCTCACCAATGCGCCAATGTGTGTCCCAATGTTCTTATTTGGTCACAGTAACCTAGCGGTTCAGCTTTTTCATAGTTTGTCTTTTTAGTCTTTTATCCAATGAAAGGCTTAATATAACATTCACATTCGAATTTCAGCAATATTTGGATCGTAATATTACTAGTCCCTGCAAACAAACATTCCGTTTGACGGAATAGGACACTGATTAATAGTACAGTGGGACCTTATCGCGGTTAATGGGGACCAAAACCACCCGCTAAAAGTGAAAATCTGCGAAGTAGCAATGCCCCTTAAAAAAAAAAAAAAAAATCTCATCTCATTATCTGCACTGCTTATCCTTATTAGGGTTGCGAGGGGGCTGGAGCCCATCCCAGCCATCTCCGGGCAGAGGGCAGGGGACACCCTGAACTGGTTGCCAGCCAATCTTAGCTGCAAATCACATTAGTTCTCGCAGCTAGCTGCGTTCTTCATCGACGCACAAGCCGAGTGATCCACTGCTAAGAGTCGTACAGCTGGGCGATATTACGACACGACAGGGTTTTTACTTGCGCGCACTGCGGGTGCCGTTCGGTCGCTCCCGAGAGCGAGCCCCTAACCCGCGGCGCCGGTACTTTCGGGCGCGATACGCACGACACCGACACAGTTACGTGGATCCCGCGCACGTCCGCCGCCTTTCGCCTGTCGTCGCGCCGCGCTACTGGGGTCGTCGGACGAGCGGGCTCCCCACAGTTACGGGGGTAGCCCGATCACGCCTGCCGCCTTTTCTCGCGTCGCTACTCAAGAATCAGAGGACTCTGTAATTAATCATCTACATGTACAGAATAAAGTAGTGGACTAACATAGTAACACACCAAGTATTACTGACAGTAGAGTTACACAATTTTTATTAATAACCAGTTAGAGCACTTGTACCCGAGAAAAGTAATCGCGCTCTAGGAACCGGTTGCTTTGTTACGTGTTAGTCCCAACAACGATCGCGAGTAGAGTCCAACCAGACTTGAAATGCGAGCAGAAAGGATTTCTTGTGCCAAGTTTTTCTTTACTTTTTCTATGCTCCTGCCATCCGAAGCAGATGGATGGGCCACAGGTTCCGTCACAGACTGCAAAACGTGATCACTAGTCTGCTGGAACGCTAGCGGCATATTTATTCTGAACGGTGCAAAGCTGTCAGTCTTCGAGAACGTCTGCCGTCAAACATGGTGACATTCGCCGCCGACGTTCGTCTTCGTCTGTGGCTATCCGTGTTTGAGTGGAGATCAGAATTTGTTTTGCAAAACGGAAACGTGGAGAGAAAAAATAAGGTGGCCTGGAACACTTGTGTCAAAGTCAAAGTGCCCCCAAAAATTGGGCTATTAGCCCAGATATGTTATAAGCCAACAGAGAAGGCATTGCAGGCCCTGACGGCCCATCACTTATGTCAACTCGCATTTGCAGGGACTTATCGCCATCTGTTGTTTAAGAACCCACTGAACGTGTCTGCGGCAATATTTTGGGTCCTGACCCACCAATTGAGAAACATTGCACTAGACCTTATGCTTTTAAATAGTTTCCAAAATTCCATCAGATAATCAACACCCTAAAGTAACCCATTACTCTTAGCTGATCACTTGGTGGGTGTCCTCTGATTGTTGAGTACTCTTGCTTCACTTGAAGTACCCTTAAGGGTGAATATTTATTTACCTATGAACTACAAATGTATAGTTATGATGATCTTGAGTACAGAGTACAAGGGTGCTGAATTTCTCCTCATGTAGATATTCTTTCTACTGTACATACTCGCATTTAGGTCAAATCCACCTCAATGAAATAAAATGTTAAGATCAATTAAGTATATTCACCTACCAACTACAAATGAAAACAGTTCTGGCGGTTTCAAGCAGACACTACAAAGACGCCTTATTTCTCCTCATGTAAATTTTCTCCCTATCGTTAATACTCGCATCTAAGCCGAAACTACGCTAAAATAGAATGCTGAATTTTTGGAGTCAGCTTAGAGTCATGGGCTTCTTTAGAGTGTCGGTTACTTGATGGGATTTTGAAATGATGCATATAGTCTAGTGCAGTGTTTTTCAACTGGTGGTTCAGGACCCATAAGTCGCTGCCCTTTCCCCTGGTAAAATACTTCTAAGAAGAGGATAAGAAAAATGTAGGGTCATTTTAAGTTCCTAACAGAAGATGGGGATAATTCCCTGCAAATAGGAGTTGATGTCACGATTGCCCATTGCCTTCACTTGGGCCCGCTTGTTTGGCGCCAGCTGTTGCTTGTTGTCTGATTGGCTCCCCTCCTATTTAAACTCAGTGCTCTCATTCACTCCTGGTCAGTCCGTCAACGAACCTCTGCACTTGCAAGACGTGTATTTTGACTCTGTCCGGTATCCTGCTTGTACATCCAGTATCCGGTATCGATCCCATCTTTCTGGTCCTGTCCCGTATCTTGCCCCAGTATCCAGTATCCGATATCGATCCCGTCTGTCCTTCCCTGTCCTGTATCTTGCTCGTGTATCCGGTATCGATCCCTTCTGTCCTGTCCGGTATCTTGCTCCAGTATCCGGTATCGATCCCGTCTGGGCAGTCCTGTCCGGTATTGATTCCGTCTGGCCCGTCCTGTCCGGTATCTTGCTCCAGTATCGATCCCGTCTGTCCCGTCCTGTAAGGTATCTTGCTTGTGTATCCTGTATTGATCTCGTCTGTCCTGTCCTGTCCGGTATCCTGCTTGTGTACCCAGTATCCGTTATCGATTGTGTTTATTCCGTCCTGTCCGGTATCTTGCTCATGTATCCAGTATTAGGTATCGATCCCATCTGTCCTGTTCCGTCCGGTATCTTGCTTGTGTATCCTGTATCTGGTATCGAGCCAGTCTGTTTTGTGTGGTTTCAATCTCATCTGCCCCTGGCTTCCTGTTTTCCCACGCCTGACTTCTCTGTCTCACTGCCTAGTGATCGCTAAATCGCTGGCGTTTATGTTTCCGCCCATGACTGCCCCGTTTCCGTAAAATAAAGCTTGTGTGAAATCGTTATGCGTCTGGGTCCACCTTCCGTTCGGATTCTGACAATTGACGTCAGTGATGGACCATCAGGGCTTGCAGGGCCTGCTCAACTGGCCTAACGATATCTGAATCATGTAATGTCAATTATATTTTGTCAGTGATTACTTAAACCAGTTCAATTTTTTAGCTCCTTTTCATTGCTTTAGCCCTGGTTGTGCTTTCTCCACTTGTAAAATGAAATGAATGAAATGATCTGCATTTATATAGCGTTTTTCAAGTCAATGACTTCCCAAAGCGCTTTACAATGTGCTCCACATTTCCCAATAGTGGCCTTGCAGCCATGTAAGGCGCTTGGGGGTGTTAGGGGTTCAGTGTCTTACCCAAGGACACTTCGACATGTAACACGGACGAGCCGGGATTCGAACTGGGATCCCTTGATCCCAAGACGAGCGCTCTACTTCCTGAGCTACTTTTTTTTCTCTTCCTTTTGTTTCTTTTTTCTCAGCTTTTCACTACTTTTTCATTTTGGCATTTTTTTCTTTTTTGTCCTATTCCCCCTTCCTTTAGTCATTTTGTGCATACTTTTACATAATATTTGGTCATGTTGGGATTAAGGAAGCAAAAACAACCTAAGAGCTGTTTAGGACCCGAAAGAGCCGGTTCCTCTTAGTGAGCCGAGCCGAAGAAGCCGGTTCTCGACAAACTCTAATAACTTTACTCAACTTCGTTCTACTTCGACTCGACTTCAAAATACTGCATTTAGGACACAAGGTCAGGGGAACCCGTGTATTTTTACCTTCATGCACTGTAACTTTGACTTAAGTCGCTTCTTAATTAATAATTTTGAGCCCTCATTTTTGTGCGCTGGCTAGATTTTCTTGTGCGCTGAGAATGTGCGAGCAGTGCGCAATTGCGCACGCGAGCAGCTTAGAGGGAACACTGCCGAGGTGTATAATGCACCATTTCACCCAACAGAAAAAGAATGAAAAAGTTTGTTTACACAAGCTGAGCAGCGGAGACGATATGAGATATGGAATACATTATCTTAAAGACAAATTCACTGAGGGGAAGTGTTTTGGATTTGATTAAAAATGCAGCAAATTGAGCATCAAAGGGAATACTCTCACTTGAAGTTGTTTTGGTCATTTTTCATGTGAATATATTCTACTATCTCTGGTTGGAACTGCACAATTCTTTCAGACAATACATTTGAGTAGTGGGCATTTTTTTAGGGTGGGACGGTTGGCCCTGAAGTTAGACTATTTGAGAACCACTGGTATGGTAAACCGAATGGAACCTACTAAAACTTAAGACATATTTCTAGAAAACACAAGAAACTGGTGCTGGGAATATTTTTTTAACATTTCAACAGTGTACCCCGAGATTTCACTATGAGAAAAGTGTGCCTTGGTTCAAGAAATGTTTTGAAACACTGACTTAGGGTATCCATATCAGAAAAATAGCCTCAATTCATACTATATTTACTGTATCTTAGGTTAAAAAATGTACTTGATTAAGTTATTATTATTAATTTCAGTAGAGTACAGCTAAGTATATTTCAATACAATCAGATAAATATACGTTATTTACTGATGGCTCTGTCTTTAACTTTCAACAGGCACAAAAGACAATTTTCCTTTCGATGAAAATCCTCATAACATGACCAATAACTCAAATAAGTCAATATTATTAAGGCAACATCAATAGCCTATAGTTTCTTTTTTAATAAATATGGGCAAAATTTACTTCGGTGTCACTCAACTTCACTTGATGGAGTGGGCATGGGAAATAAGGTTGCATGGACAGGTGCTAGAAGAAGTTGAAATCTTTAGGTACTTGGGGTGTGATGTGCTACAGTTGGTGGAATGGAGTGCGAGGTATTGCACAGAGTTAATCAAGGAAGCAAGGTTTTGGGTGCTCTGAGGAGAGTGATGAGCAACAAGAGTATGAGTATGGATGTTAAGAGGGGGCTGTATGAGAGTGTGATTGTGCCGACTGTGTTGTATGGTGCAGAGACTTGGAGCTTGAATGCAGACCTGAGAAGGAAATGAAATGTTTTTGAGGTGAAGTGTTTGAGGAGTATGTTAGGAGTGACAAGATTGGATAGATTGAGAAATGAAATAGTTCGAGACAGAACTGGAGTAGTAGTGGAACTGAGCTACCGTGTGGATAAGAGAGTACTCGGGTGGTTTGGACACATGGAGAGGATGGATGAGGAGAGATTGTTGAGGAGGATCTACAGAGCAGAAGTAAATGGAAGGAGACAAAGAGGAAGGCCGCGATTGACGTTGATGGATGGTGTTATGAGTGCACTGCAGGAAAGAGGTCTAAGTCTAATGGAAGCTAGAGTTCTTGTTGGTGATGGGAATAAGTGGAGAGCTGATGTAAATTGATAGTGGGATGTTTAGACGTGTTCTAAGGGATTGGTATGATGCGGCAGGGGTAAACCAGTGAAAGCTGTTGGGCCCTGCTGTTGAACAAAAGAGTGTGCTGTGTCACCCTGACCCGAGTCACATGGCCACTTTCTTGTGTCCCGTTTCATCTGGAGGGACGAAAGCATGACTGACTTGGGTGCTGAGGTGCTTAACTATTTTGGGTTTCTTGGGCATTTGGGTTGCTATGGTCCAAAAAATGTTGTGAGTGTTTTTTTGCTACTTTTTCCCTTTTTTATTTTCTTTGTTTTTGTATGTGTTTGTCTTGCTGTCGGTCATCCCTCTTTAGGGATATGACCAGGATAGATATATAGTCAATCAACTGAAACATGTTTTAAAATATAATTGGGCTAAAATACAATAAAATATAGTGCAAAACTGAAAACAACACCTTCTTCTAGGTATTGTCGTATACAGTAAAGATTAACAATACACGATTCCTTGTATGAAACAGTAATGAATCAAGATCACCTCAAGGGCCGTGGTGACCTTTTTGTGGGCCGAATGCGGCCCGTGGGCCTTGACTTTGATACCGCGGCCTGGAAAGATAAAGCAACCTTTCATCAGTCATGTAGATCTGTGCTGCCCCAACATCCGCTAAAAGTCACTTTGTAGGCTTAAAATAATCCAAGCTGCATACATTACATTTTAATGTGTTTTTTAGAAGTTGAAAGGCTTCATTTAAAATTCATAAACCCCCCCTTCCTGTAAATTGGATCCATTTTTTTTATCAGGAGCAATACAAATGTTCCGTTCTCTCCGCAGTAGTTTTTTGGTCATTCACGGTGACTTATTGCGATATATCCGAATCAATTCTTGGGGAAATTTTGGCTATTTTATGCTGCCAATTTCTCACAAAAAACACAGCCAACATGTTTTGTTCCAATCACTCTTTTGAGACGAGCCCATCACGATTTGCCCCCCTCAGGACTCATGAAAACTGAGTGGGTTTTTCAGCCATGCTCACAATATACTAAAAGAATTACTATTTGTCTAGTGAACGAGGTGTTCTACTTCCTGGGGAGAATGGTCTCCACTAAAAAAACGTTTCATTAGAAAAGGGCATAACACTTCATGCTTCTGCTTTAAAGCAGACCTGTAATTACATTTTGGACGGGGGGATCATTACTTGCCAGGGACCTGGAAAGCCTTTCTCGCTCGCCTGAAGCTTTTCAAAAAAACAAAACAATTATTGCAGTGAATGGGGGCAGAGCACCCCGCAATATATGAAAATCTGTAGCAACGTTCCTTCATGAAAGCCTTCAGGGGTCAAACTTACCCTGAGATGACGTCCTTACAAACTGAAAGCAAACTATTGTAACAAAACAACTATAGATGTACAAATAAATAAAAGTCAAATTCATTGTTTTTATCGGCATTACACAAAAGTATAATCAAATTGGAGGTCTTCTCCTTTCAATGATAGAGACCGGCGGACTAGCCGCATACTAGCATCTGGTATCCTTAGATTGAGATAGGTCTCTGGATGATCAAAATACAGTGGTTTCCTATAAATTGTAGTTCCAGGTCATCCGTTTCATGGGTAATGGATCTGGCTTTGGTGAGATATAAGCCTGGTAGGTGTAACTTGTGAGAGTTGTTTCATACCCTATCCGCAGTAGGCCGGAGCTCAATTTTTACCTCTCCTGACGCCTTTTTAGTCTCTTTCCAGAGCCAATACCAATCCACGAACCACCTGTTGGTGATCATTATTTCTTTGCTGTCTTTAAGACTTTCTTTTGAGTCGGATTTAATCGATGATTTTTTTTTCAATGCAACACGCCCCCAAATTACTACCTATAGCCATGCTTTGCAGGTTGTTTTGGGTGGACACATTGACTTGTTCGCCCGGCTGTTGGACTGACAGCAAACACCAGCCAATCACAGTCGCGCAGACCCAACAAACTTTCCCCATGATAGCATTTGCTGTATGTATATCAATAACAATAAAGACAATTAAGTTAACCAGCAAAAATCGAAGCGTGATTTGGTGAGGGGTCTTTGTAGTCTTTTCCAATGATGGAGTAGTTCTAATAGAGACAAAAATCGCTCCTGATAGTTACTATCAGTGTCTCAGTGGATTGACAGAGGAGAGTTTTCTTGGGAAATAACCACAAATACAGCAATGAAAGCATTTTTCGACCAATTAGTTACCACTCAGAATTTCAGATGAAAACATTCAGTGTACAATAAAACAAATGTCTTCCGTCTTCCCAGCCCAACAACCCCGAAAACTTGATACACAGAAACACATATTGTTTAAAATAAAATTAATTATTATAGAAATAATATATAATTATAGCATAGTATAGGTTCACGTAGTGCAGTGGTTTGCACATTTACCTAATACGTGAAAGGTCCCTGGTTCGAGACCGGGTAGTAACATATGTTAGCCTGGAGAGGCATGGGCGCCACCAGGTTGTATTTGCCTAAGACACAGACCCTACGACCCTGAACAACAGACTTTCCATGTGAGGAATGGACCTGAGGGAGTTTTATCCACATAGATGAAGATGGCAGCAGATGGCATCAGGAAAGGACATTATGGTAATCATTTTAATGAAAAACATAGCAAGCCTAAACATCCCAATTAGAGGAAGGACAAACCCTAAAAATTCCAGCTTGACCCCGTCCCACAGGTAATAAAGACTGACCCAACCAGAGCTCGTCTAATTAACTTGTTTTGAGGGGCCGAGCCCAAAACAAACCCAAAATTTCACTTTTCATATGTGAGGAGGAGGGATGATTTTGGCTGAATGAACAGCCCCTAATTGGCATTCCTCCAACCACCCCGCACTTGAATTTTGTTCTCGATCTTTACATCTTACCTCTAATGCCAATCATTCTTTTGTGAAACAATAATGCTACTCAACAGGGCAAAAAGTCAAATAACAAAAAATATATAAAAATAAGCAATAAAAGGATGATTTACTCAGTATCTATGAACAAAATAAAATTACATCACATGATCCAGATATTGGGCAGCACGCCAGCGCAGTGGTTAGCACGTGTGCGGCACAGTCTGAGGTCATTGGATCGAACCTTTCTGTGTGGAGTTTGCATGTTCTCCCCGTGCTTGCATGAGTTTCTTTCGGGCACTCCGGTTTTCCCCCCACATTCCAAGAACATGAATGTCAGGTTAATTTGTCGGTCCAAATTGTCGCTAGATCTGAATGAACGAGCGAGTGTGTTGTCTGTTCTGTGTGCCCTGCGACTGGCTGGCAATCAGTTCAGGGTGTCCCCTGCCCACTGCCCGAAAATAGCTGGAATGGGCTCCAGCACCCCCCTGACCTTACTCAGGATAAGTGGTGCAGATAATGGATGGATGGATTTAGATTTTGGGCGGCACGGCAGATGAGTGATTCAGCGGCACAGTTCTGAGGTCATGGGATGGGCTCCAGCACGCCTGTGACCCTACTGAGGATGAGGAGTGAAGATAATGGATGTATTCAGATATTTTTTAGGCCAGCAGAGAAGGCTATGCAGGGCCTTGACGGTCAACCACTGGTAAAGCTAGTGTATTGGTTAATATTTGAATCCTTGACTTTGTGTTTCTGTGTTTCCCCAAGAACCCTTTTTCAGAAAACTCCAACTGTCACATGTACCCTCGAGCAAAGCTATGATTCCTTATTGCTTTTCAATTCCCCCGTTAGGAGCTTTGTACTTGCTTGTGCTATCGATTCTACGCCATGGCCCTCGCAGACACAAATATGAACGGGTGCTCGAAGATAAATGAACGTAGCCAGACTTATCATCCTACTCGATGCGGAATCAATAAAACGTGGATCGTAACTGGGAACACTGCATTATTCAGCCTCTCTCATAACATATACCGATGCTTAATAAGCACTTGAGCAAAGGGCTTTAGGTTGGCGCATGACTGATGGCTATGCATGAGAACCCCGTGGAATGATTACACACCGTCACGAACAGCGCCTGAGATTGTCTCATATTCTAGAGATCCCTTTGCCGTCTCGCCCTCCAAATTTATCATGGACACGTAATCCGTGGTGTAAATCAATGTGAAATGACTTAAGGGGGGGATTGTCGAATGAGACCGCTTTCGTACCTGAGGGCCAACTGCACCGGAACCCAATCCCCTTCCCTGGTTTCATTTTGTGTAAATTGGCGTCCACCTGGCCCATTTAATCACATACTGGAGGTAGGCTGATCGATCCAAATATCGATATTATGGAAACGAAGAAGGTACCTATACTGGATTGTTACTATTGTCCTGGGATCGATAATTTGCTCTTCCACCATTTTTTTTTAAAGTACAACTTCTTCGCGTATACAGCGCAGTCCCTCTCCCACTCTCACCCAGAGCCCTCTGGAACTC
This sequence comes from Urocampus carinirostris, assembly GCF_059441175.1. Taxonomy (NCBI): domain Eukaryota; kingdom Metazoa; phylum Chordata; class Actinopteri; order Syngnathiformes; family Syngnathidae; genus Urocampus; species Urocampus carinirostris. Next base: position 13,935,978 of record NC_142361.1, read on the forward strand.
TCAAGGTCTATGCCTGAGTGTTAACTGAGAGGCACATTTTTAGGACTACCTGACTAGACCATCTCCCTAATGGTTGACCTTCTGCATCCAACCTGCCAGGCAGAAGAGAATAATTTTTAAACAGCCAGATCAATCTGCCCACCCCTACCCGAAGTAGAAAAAGAGAGAGGCAACTACAGAAATGTCTGGTGTATTCTGTTTGGTAAAGTGGTCTACTACTGTGGCAACACCACAAATTTACATAAACACGTAGCAACAAGCTGCAACCAAAGATGTGAACATGTTACTGTTCCTGGACAAAAACCTGTTAATCCGATGTCACTATGGCAAAAGAACCAAAACGGCTACATACAGTATTTGGATTTTCGTTACATTGCAGCTTTTTTTGGTTTGAATCTTTTGGCTTTTGTTTCTTAAACAGGCATGATATATTATGTGTGTATATATATATATATATATATATATATATATTATACTGGTAACTTATGACAATTATGATTATCATGATCACGAGGTTTCCCAGCAAATAGTATCGGATTGGATCTAAAGCAGATGTGTTAGGAACATTTATATTTTTTAAGTTATATAATTATATAATTTAAAAAACATATTTAGTGCCTAAAAATTGTTTTGCTGTGTTTGTTGTAATTATAAACCAACTCCATGAACAATCATGACGTATCGAAGAAAAATGTATTAAATCGGTATTGATCGATACTGCAGTATATTTGTATTTTCATTACATTGATGATATTTTATGTTTGACTCTCTTGGCTATCATTTCTTGGACAGGCGTAATAAAAATATTAGTATTTCTCTTTTTATACTAGCTGGACTTGCCCAAGAGACAACACAGGAAATGGTGCCCCTATGACCCTAGTGGTTAAGGCATACACCCAACCACCCAGTAACTCATGACGTTCATGACAATCCTGATCATAACATTTCCAGGAAAAAAGGATCCGATCAATATCAATCGATACCAAACTGTATTTACTTGGAACGGACTGATATCAAAATCCCCAGTTTTGCCCACCCACTGTCTATCCCACACAGTCTGCTTTGACATTATGCGATGCCTTCACACTTACTTGTACTTTCTGATTATGTTCCAGCCTGTGTTTTGCCTTCCTTTTTCATCTATGGTTCCCTTAACCACTAGGGCCACTATTTACTTTGGTGTATCTTGGGCAAGTACAGCCTGGTGGCACTCATCCCTGTCCAGGCCAACCCCAAAGACCGACCTGGCGGGGACGTAAAGAAATGTGAGTGCTTTTTTAACTCAGGATGATTCCTGGTCACATATTGACAATATGAAAGTGCAACTGGAATTCTTTTATGGAAGAGGTGTAGGCATCCGGGTGAGGGTGTTCCGTGATTTTTCACTGTTGTGGGACTGACCTGGCCTGGCTCTTCAAAGCGACTTTGAAATTTAAAGATTGTGATGAACACCAGAGGACATAAAAAAAATTGACTTGCTTTGTTGATTGAAACGATATGGCCCACACAAGGCTTGAATATAAAAACAAAAACATCACACAAATCGGATCCACAATGGGACAAATCTGATGCAACTTTCAGGGTACACTCTGAAAACTTTTGTTTAAAAAAACCAAAAAAACATTTGATTGCATTAATTTGATGCATTTTTCTGGGTTGGTTTGAAAAAAGAATGTTGGGATCTGTTGCTTTTTGCCGAGGGGTTGGACCCAAGTGAAGGGGAAGCAGGGACTGAGGCAGTAGTGCTGAAAATAAGTAAATGTATTATCAAAACCAAATACAACAACAACAAAAAAAAAACCAAGTGAGCGCAAAACAAACAAACTGTCCAAACAAGAAACAAAAACCAAATAAGATAAATTATGTTGTCCAAAATGTCATTATAAAGAGTCAGGATAATCAGGGACAGGTGTGTGGTGATTGGACTCACCTGTGCCCAGTTCCAAACCCGGGTAGCGCCCAACTATGAAATGGGGCATACAAGATACTAATAAGGAACCCCACAAAATTGGTTGTTTACAAACAAACCAATAAAGTAGATTCTTTAGTATGAAAACAGACACACATTAGTTTATTTTTCAAAACAATTACATCTGTTTTTAATAAGGCTAATATTTGGGGTGATTGTGTAAAAAACAAAAGAAAAACAAACATTTAGTTAAACTAGCCAAAACTGTCCAATTACTGAACGAACTAAAATATATACAAAACAAAGATAATTGGATTATTTTGGTCAGCTATCCTGTTATTCGAAACGTTTATGTCAAAAAACAGGCGCAGATGCTGGTCATGTTTCCCAAAATACTAGCAATTAAAAGAAATGCACAAAAATATCCTGCTGGCATTAAGGATTCTCATTTTTTACTGGCCCAGAATTCTAAGGATGGAGTAGAAAAGGTCCTGAAACACACGATTGTCAAATCATTTGTCAATGGTTCGTTTGAATTAATCTACAACTGTTGATTTGTATTTTACAGCTACTTAGTTTTTATGGCTAATTTTGGCATCATCTCACTTTTTCATCCTTTGTTTTTTGTAATAAATGCGACCTGGTGATGGGAAATGGAATGTCAGTATTCTAATACTGTTTTCTGTTTTATTAGCTTAATTGGGAGCTATTGTGATTAGTCCTGTCCATTTGAGGAGGAACAGCACATTGCATTTGGAGATATTTCATTGTTTATTTATGAAGCCGATAGAATGTAATAGCAGAGCTGGTGGGACAATGCAGGAAACATCAGTGGCAACAGAAATGAATTCTGTTTTTGGGCATGCATTGTCTTTTGTTAGTCTTTCAGACCTGGACATGCTTCATCACATGCAGGAGTTGTTGTCGGGTAAACACACATTGATAAGAGGAGAGTGCCCCCAAATAACCATTTTAGATTGGAGCGGGCCAGGCCAAGAAATGGCCAGATGAGGTTTAGGGCGCCTGGTGGACAGCAGGGACAGTTGTCAATGCTTGTCCGGTCCTGCAACTTTTGTTTTTCCATTTTGCTGAGTTTGTATTGCTCTACAAAAAATGAAAGGAGACAGGTGCCGCTTTGAATTATTGATAATGGCAAACCGTTTCAGGCCTTTGAGAGGCGACTCAAGATCACATGGGTAGTAGAAGTTTTTCACTGTTACGCGATCAAAATGAAGTTGTGTGAAGATGGCATTTTTTGTGCCATCAAAATAAAATAAAAAATATGAAGGCCCTTTGCCAGATTACAGTCGTATGCAAAAGTTTGGGCACCCTTGATCATTTTCAAGATTTTCCTTTATAAATCATTGGTTGTTCAGATCAGCGATTTCAGTTAAATATATCAAATAGCAGACAAACACAGTGATATCTGAAAAGTGAAATGAAGTTCATAGGATTTACCGAAAGTGTGCAATAATTACTTAAACAAAAGTAGGCAGGTGCATAAATGTGGACACCAAAGTTGTTTTATTGATTTAAATACATTTAGCACTAATTATTGAAACACAAAATTTGTTTGGTTAGCTCGTTGACGCCTTGACCTACATACTCAGGTGAAGCCAATCATGAGAAAGGATATTTAAGGCGACCAGTTGCAAGTTGTTCTCCTCTTCGCATTTTCTCTGCAGAGTGGCAACATGGGAGCCTCAGAACAACTGTCAAATGACCTGAAAACAAAGGTTGTTCAACATCATGGTTTAAGGGAAGGATACAAAAAGCTAGCTCAGAGATTTCAGCTGTCAGTTTCCACTGTGAGGAACATAGTGAGGAAATGGAAGCACACAGGCACAGTTCTAGTTAAGGCCTGGAGTGGCAGGCCAAGAAAAATCTCAGATAAGCAGAGGCAAAGAGTGGTGAGAACAGTCAAACTCAACCCACAGACCAGCTCCAAAGACCTACACCATCGGAAATTTTGCTTGCGATAACTCACTTAACACCACAAAGCGACATATCACAATCACACTCATCAAATCTCCTTCAGAGATTAAAAACAAGAAAATAGCTACACATTTTTTATAATTCTAGCACTTCATTCGTAAGTCTTAAGAATGTAAAATGCTCAAAATATCCTTTTAGAAGTCTACCCATGGGAAGCTAATTGACCATCAGGAAAGACCCCATAGCTTAGTAAGCTAATTTTGGAAAATTATTTTCATGATGGGAGCTAAACTTGTGGTCTTGTAAAAGTATTTTTTTACGTTTATAGTTGAATTCTTGAAGTTTATACTTTTCAAAAAGCATTTCTGTTGCGTGAAAAAAAAAAAAAAACTTGTATTCTAATTTACTGTCTTGAAATTGTTACATTTTGACACATTTGAGTTTTGTAACACATTTTCACTTTGGAAACAAAATTTACTTTTGTTGTGCATTATGCTAATTGGATGATACTTGAACTTAGAACTGTGTTGTATTTTTTTTTTTGTTATAAGCTTGTTTTTTATAAAGGGACCTGAGGGACCTACTTCTCCTTGCCAGAACTGAAGTGGCTGACCGAACTTCTCCTCGAACAGGTAATCATAAGTGGCTGAGGGACCTTCGGTTTGCTTCCAGGACAGCGGACCAGAAGCATCCAAAGAATTTTCTCCTTGTTTCCGGAACAGGGGAGCAAAAATAGCTGAAGGTCCTTGTCCTTCCCCCGGAAACAGACAGAAGCAACCGTGGGACCTTCTCTGAGCCATCTTAGCAGGGGACCAGAAGAGGCTGAGGGATCATCTTGCCCTCAACAGAGGGGACCAAAAGACGCTAGTGTATCTTTTCCTTGCCACCCGGACTGGACCAGAAGCGACTGAGAGTCCTTGTCCTTCCTGACCAAAACGGATAGAAGTGACAGAGACCCTTTTATCTTTGCAGGAACAGGGTACCAGAAGTGGTTGTGGGACCTGCTCCTTACCACCGGGACGCTACCAAGGGACTTTCTCTTTGCTCCCGGTACAGACACCAGAAGCGGTCGAGGGTTCTGTCTTTCCCCGCCAAAATGGACAGAAGTGACAGAGGATGTGAGCTTCGTCACAGAAGCTGTGTGGCTTTCTGTGGAAGCGTTTTTTTTTGTGCTGATGCATGGTGCGCCCTGTTGACATTTAGAAAAATAATCGAATTGAGTGAGCTGGGCTGCAACAGGTGCGTCTGCTCCCAAAGATTCTCTGTATTTCTTTTTGCTGGATTTTTAAAATTTGATTTTCACGCATTGCTAATGAAACATGAAGAGCTTGTTCACAATTCATTTAGATAAAGTACTCTCGGAAGAGATTAAGGATTGTTAATGTGTTTTCGTAAATGTGCTTCATCAGAAAATTGTATTGCGTTGGTGAAACTGATATTAGAATTTTCTGGATAGCGGCATTGTTAAAATGAAGTAGGTGCCTGTTTCCGAGTTCTAATGGACTCATTGCCAATTTGGGGGTCGTAATGCATCGCGTCTGCCTCGCTTCCTGATATTTGGGATTTTATCCTCGGCATTGTTTGTGGGTGGGTTTCCTCCAGATGCTCTTTCTTCCGCCTACGCTCCAAAGGCTTAAAATTCAATTGTATTGTCATGGAAGGGATGAAAGCATGTCGGCTTATTGTGACTATTATTAAACTTGTGATTCATATAAATAGTTCTGGATTTGTACGGGTGCTTCAAATCCTTGAAAATGCTAAAATTTTAACGTTGTGTATACTAGGTTTCAAAAGTGCTTAAATTTTGGTTGATGTTCTTGTTAAATCCTTGAGATTGTTTAAATGTATCTATTCTTTTAATGGTGCTGGAGAAATTGGAAAGTTCGCTTTGAGAGTCCGTAAAAGGTGCCATGAAAGGAGTGTAAGAACCCTTGTGGTTATTTACTATATTATTGCATTCACAAAGCAATAGATGGATTAGTTTCAATTTATTTGATTTTGAAGATTTATGTTTGCTTTCTTCTACAGTCTAATTTTCATGACCTTCTAATTTTGTGACAGTGGTGTACAGTGATAATAGTGTCTGGTAAGGCACAGTCAAATTTACAACTAAATGAAGCCTATTCATCAATTCAATGGGAGAGCAAGAAAGCAATAAACTACTGAAATTTGTTCTCCGGACAGCATGCATTTAAATTCAAACATGTTTGTCTGGCATAACACTAATGCTCGCTTAATGGTGAAATTGCACATAAAATACACAATGCATAATATCAAAACCTTATTGACTTGAACATTACTTGAATTTTTCTGAAGCAAATCCGACTCCGTTTCGTACAAAAGTCCATTGTGCTCTTGTAATGTTCGTGCGTCATAGATCTACAGCCATGATCCGCAAGGTCTGCTTCGCAAACTTTGCATTTGCACTTTTTATTCGCCGTATTTAAGCTAAAAGCTCCAAAACTTCAGAAGTGTTCGTACACGTACTTGAAGTCATTGCAGCCATTCCTGTATGATTAAGTTATCGCTCTACACTGCGACGCTATTGGCTAATGTGCTTGTGTGACTCTCAGCAGAGATTACATTCATGTAGCGATGGCAAAGTCCATAGGAAAAACCTGTCAATTTCATTGTCGACTAATTGTTGCAGATGTACTCTTCTTAGATCCATTACCATCCCATTCCCGGAAGATTCTCGTATGTCATGATTACTGATGTGATTCACCTGTGCCCGCTCATTTGGCGCCAACCGCCGCGGATTCTGATTGGCTCCCTGTCACTATTTGAACCCAGTCCTGTCAGTCCCCTGTTGTCAGTCCGTCTGCGAACCTCAGTGTATACTAGGCAAGCCTTTTTTCAATCCTGACTCCCACCTGTCTCCGGCTACGACCTGTTTTAATCCTGACCACGTTTGCTCTCCTGTCCCGGCTTACGACCTCTTTTTGTCCCCGACTACGTCTATTCTCCCGTTCTGGCTTACGACTCGTTTCCGACCCCGACCACGCCTTGCTCTCCCGGTCCCGGCTGCTGACCAGTTTTTCCGTCCCTGACACCGCCATCGCTCTCTACGGAAGACCCACTTCCGTGTTCGGATCACATTCAAAGTACTAGAGCGACTTGCTTCCCGCGTCCAGCGAACACTGGATCGTCAGCGCAGCCTTTCCTCTTTCCTTCAATAAAACTTGTGGCAAACGATTTGCAATTAGGTCCTGTTTCCGTTCCTGACTTGGTCCTACTTGTAAAGACACCACATGAAAGACATTCGCAGTGTTGTTATGTTCCAAGATGTCCTTACCCATAACCACAGCATTTTGAAGAAAAAAACAATAACAAATAAGTAACATTTAAAATTCAAGTTTTGAGATGTTTGGTCTGGAATTCCAGAGATGTTTATCAGAGTTAAAGTTTCACTGATATCAGTGTCTTTATCCAGAAACTCAAAATAGAGAATAAAGTAGGATTATCAATATGATAAGCACCAGGCTTATACCAGGCTTGATCAATTCAATAATCACAAAGGTATTAGACTCCAGAATGTTGTATGGATGCTGATGTGGTGGATACATCATAACTATTATCTGCAGTTGCCGGGTATAGACGAGCGTTGGGTTGTAACTGCTGCCCTGTTCAGCAATGAATACCCGAGCCGCCCTCCGTCTGATTGCTCGCAGTCACAATCGTCGCCGAGTCGACTCATCTTTTTTGCCGGCCTTAACAAAAGCCTCATCACAACACCATCAGGAGTTGTGGATTGCATCCTTGTTGCTCTTGCAATCAAGTCCTGATTAGGATTGTGATTGTGTGTGTGTGTGTGTGTGTTTTGCAACAATCCTGATCTTTATCCATTTGTATTCTTTTGTATTTCAATATTTGTTTTCCTTTTTTGTAGTATCCCCATGCCTCCTTTTACACTTATCAGCCACTCATCCGCATGCTGCAATCTTTTGAATTTTCTCTTGTTCGCTTGATTTAGTGGCCCCCAAGCTTCTGCTGCAGATGATGATAAGCCATGTGTCTTGTTTATCAATGGCACGTCGAGGGAACATTTACATTTCGAGCCATTATGAAAAACGTCACACGGGAGAATGTCTGTTAACGTTTAATCAGTGGAGGCAGTATAGGGAGGATAGAACCCTTCCGGGAGTTTCGCAATCTGAAATGGCCATTAAATCAATCCACTTTGAGGGTTTATTGTGCATGCATTTTGTCACCCCCTCGCCAAAGTCTATAAAAGTTGAATATGCTTTGGCAAAAATAGCCTTTGAGTCAATGAACACCTTCGCTCAGGTATCCTGAAATCGAAATTGTTTTGCAGCGGCCGTTTATAGTGAAAATGAGTATGCTAGGGTGTTACAAAGAGGTTAGCATTTTTATACCTGCAGAAATAATGAAAAGAAAGCATTTTGACTCATAGCTTCCAAACATGTTTTGAAAATCAAGCAGAAGGAAGACAATCATGATATTCTCTATGGTTTCAAACTGCAGTCTCTCTTATACGCAGTTTAAAGGAAAAATGTATTTATTTGATTTGTCTTTATTGTTATTGATCTCAACATTGTAAAACATTGTATGCAACAATTAAGCCAAGGCACTCCAGGGTAAACATGCAATAAAGACTTTGGAGGGAAAAAAAATAAAATACTGTCAGGATAATAGGTATGAATATTTTAAATGTACAGCTTAGAGATTGGCCCAAGTTATAATAATAAGAATAGAGCATCGTAACAATAGTGCAATATCCTTTAGCAGCAAAAAAAACATATTACCTGATCATTGGATAATAATTTTCACAAAAAGTCAATTTTTTTCAGATGCTCAATTATAAAAGTAATTGAACTAATATATTCAATAAATAACGGTAATATATTGTTACATATCTTTCTCATTTTATATTCTAATATCAATACAATTTGAGTAGTGTTTCATGATTAAAAACAGTATTACAAGAAAATGTCAAGGACCAGAACAGGGGGAGAACCCAAATGCGTGACGTTTCTCACACAAGCTTTTATTTTACTGGAAATGAGGCAGCCATGCACGTTAACACAAAACGCCAGTGATTCGGAGATCGCTGGGTGAAAGAAGAAAGACAGAAGCCTGGTGTGGAACAACAGAAAGCAAGAGTTACACGAGCCGATACCGGACAGATGATGTCGATACCGGACAGAACAGGATTGAAAGGATTGCTAACAGATGTAGGAGACTGGAGACAGATTTCAGACAGGACGAGAATGACAGGCATGATACCAGACACTGGAAACCAGAGACTATCAAAACAGGACGAAACAGACGGGATCGAAACCGGACAAGATACACAAACGGGAAACCGGACAGAGTCAAAACCCATGTCTAGCGGGTGCAGAGGTTCCTTGAGGGACAGACCAAGGGTGAGTGAGAACACTGAGCTTAAATAGAATGGAAGCCAATCTGTCAACGAGCCGCAGCTGGCGCCAATTGGGCGCCATGGCAACCGTGACAGAAAAATGTCTGAATTGAATTTTTTTTAAACGAAACTACTTGAATGAATGAGTTCCCTATTAGTATTTTGAACATTGTGTGTTGCTCTTGTTGTGTTGTGTTGTGTTGTGGCAAATACATTTGCAAATGTAGAATGGATTTGCATACATGTAGAAATTTAGAAAGACTTGCTTTTACGTTTGTGGGAAAAGGTCGGGTAGACATCCTTGAAGATACTCTTGGCAGACATTAAGTTTCCTTGAAGATAGCGTGCAAGGGACGGGACGCTCTGTACTTGATACGTGATACAGGACCGCCTTTTGGGGTGTACTCAATCGAAGCCTAATCGTCACTACCAGCTTTAAATACATTGTCATGTTCCTAGCTCTGTGAGATCTTTATTGACGCATCAATAAAGTGACAATCTCCCTCCGTAACGAGGCTGGCTCCTGTCTATTTCTTTTATCCACTTATGAGAAGACTTTCTCTCGATTATCGGACCTCCAATTTCTACAACAACAAGAGTGTTTCAAAGCTCGCCAAGTCTTGACTGTGATGTATTTTTCCTCCAAATTCGAACCCCCTGTTCACGGTGGCGGGACAATGGCGTATTTAGAACCCAGGTTGCAGCAAGCCTCCCATGTCCGATCCGGCGGGTTGAAATGCCAATTCTTCCTAATCCCCTGCCGCAGTAGATTTGCAAACACTCTGGAGCGCCAAACTCTGAATTCATATGCCACGCGTCTTTCACAGTTGACTTTTTGCGCATATTAATTCGGCTAAAAAATGCAAATTTTCCCCCATTTGGCCCGGTGGCACAATGAAGTCGAAACGGGGCTTCATTATCTCAGCGAAGCGGGAGGATCCTTTTCACCCGGTGACTCCCACAACACATTTAAATTTGTTTTGTTATTTGATAAGTAGATTGCATTTCCCCCTTTTTACTGGCAAATGCAAGAACTGACAACAGAGAAGGATGAGGCGCGGCGGGGGATCACTCCCGGGCCGTGCGACGGAGCGAGTTCGGCGGACGCGGTGTCACACGGCGCGACGCGAGAAAAGGCGGCGGGCGTGATCGGGCTACCCCCGTAACTGTGTCGGTGTCGTGCGTATCGCGCCCTAAAGTACCCGCGCCACGGGTTAGGGGCTCGCTCGCAGGAGCGACCGAACGGCACCCGCGGTGCGGCGCAAATAAAAACCCTGTCGTGAATTTGTCTCCGATCGTCCCGGGCGGACGTAAAATCGCCCAGCTGTACGACTCTTAGCGGTGGATCACTCGGCTCATGCGTCGATGAAGAACGCAGCAAGCTGTGAGAACTAATGTAATTTGCAGCTGCGATTGGCTGGCAACCAGTTCAGGGTGTCCCCTGCCCACTACCCGGAGATGGCTGGGATGGGCTTCAGCCCCCCCGCGACCCTAACAAGGATAAGCGGTGCAGATAATGAGATGAGATGAGATTTTTTTATTTTATTTTATTTTATTTATTTATTTTGAAGGGTCGTCGCTACTTTGCAGATTTTCACTTATCGCGGGTGGTTTTGGTCCCCATTAACCGCGATAACTGAGGTCTTACTGTAAATAGGTGCCAAATTGTGTTTGTATGGTTCATTGTCGCTTAATAAGGGGAATTGCAATCGTTAATAAGGGGAGCATTTGGCTGAGGTTGAGAGGCATGACAATGTTAATAATGGGATAGAAATTAAAACATTTTTCCTTTGTCTATATAGTTGATCTATCCGAAATATAATCAACACGATAAATAAATACAAATGTGTTGGTTCCATAGTTTACAATGATACGTAGGAGAAGGCACTCCAAATGCACAGCACACACAACACATGATAATTTTCCAGTGACATCTGACAATCAAAGTGATGTAGACAGTGCACGAGTATCAAGGAGCCCGTGTTGCCTTAATGAGATGTAATAGAGAAAGTAAGTGTAACAGTGGAAAGAAAACAAAATGTCGACACTGACAGCCGCCAGTCAAGGCCGACGCCGTGCAAATGATCAAACTTGCTTTCAAATTGAGCTTAATGCAACTGCTGAGATGATATGATGATGATTGGCACGGGAGGAGATGAAAATGCCAAGCAGCCGCCATGGTGCTAATTGGCATCCCAAATTAGAGCGAGCACGTCATTCACTTTGTCCTCCTAATAAGCAACACAAACACTTTTCACCCAGTCCTGCTTGTGGCATGTTTGTTTGCACCACACGCCACTTGATTCAGTTTTCTTCTTTTTAGAGTTGAGTAGTGATAGCAACATCAACAAAAATCATCCTAAGAAAGTTCAGTCGCATTTTAAATTCGATGAGATTGGGTAAACAGGGAAGCTTCTTACTGCTATTTAGTCGGATGATATCGAAAGGAGACGCAATTAAGGAAAGAGACGACAAGCAGTTAATATCAGAGCCAAAAATGATTGCTTTTTTTGCAGAAAATGAAAGTTCTTTTTCCTACTCTTGACTTAGGAGGAACAAGCCGGAACAGAAGTTCCTGGTGTTGTTCTTTAAAGCCACAGTGGAAAGTAAAGATGCTGCCCTACTTACGAACGAGATATGTTCCGGATGATCGTTCGTAAGTAGAATTTTTTCATAAATTGCTTCAGTGCTATATTTTGAATGTTTATGGTTTAAATAAATATGTTCATGGCTTGTATAAGTAACCTGTATTGTTTTGGACCAAAAATAAACATTTCATAAAATAATATGCTCTATAAAGTTAAATAAAGTTAAGTTTAACTTACTTTTGGAAGAGGTCCTCCTCGTGATAGAAAGTAGACGAAAAAAAAGCGATCCAACCATTTTCTCAACCGCATCAAGCTTTCCTATTCCACTTTGATTTCAAAAGAAACGGCTTGCCTCTTCTTTACACTTGACACCAACCATATTGTGTGGATGCACGATAAAAATGTCGAAGTTCTTCGTAAAGAATGTTTACACACAAACTAGCAATAAGAAGGGGATTTCTTCTTAGGGGTGGATGCTGGGTGACCTCTCACAGCGGCACCACACGCTGGTAGCGGCGGAAAGAAGCACTACGGTACTGTCCTGTACTCGGAAAAAGTTGCACACAATACAAAATGTAACTAACCGCAATGTCAGGATATTTTTCGGCATCCCGAAAAAAATGTTCGTATCTACCGTCGAATGGTCATAAGCAGGGGAGCGTCTGCAGTTTGGCTTACGGCATTGTTGTGTGGTACGCTGGGACCACGGCAGCAAAAAGGAAAAACATACAGAGAGTAATCCACACAGCCCAAAAGATCATCGGCTATTCTCTGCCAAGTCATTGCCGGGTTGCAATATTGTAGCATTGTAGCAGAGCCATTAACATAATAAAAGAGCCGGGAATCAAACCTGCAACTTATGATACCAAGATATGCACTTTACCTCCTGAGCGCTTAAAGTCTTCATTGCACGTTTTACCCAGGACTGCCACATCTAAACTGATTGTATGACTATTCTATTGCATTCCATTCTATTATATTCTTTTTTTGCCAAATTTCTGAATTGTCTCTAGAGGGGCATTTCCTCTGGGGTAGGAACAGAAGTTCAGTTTTTGGGAGGTAGTTTTGTAGAATATGCCCCAACTTTTTGCTTTGTATGATTCAATTTTAGGTTTGGGTGCAATGTGCTTTTAAACAGCTGCAGTCATATTTTCCTGATTCCCTCCTACCAAAAATATATTTTGTCGCTATTAAAACTGTCTCCTTGCTCTTTGGTAGTTTTTTTCCGACTTGGTCATGTCTCAAGGACTCTTGTTTTAGAATTTTTGTTAATCTAGCGTACTAAAGCCTTGCCTTCCCTTCCAGATCACGGGTACCGCCCAACGAACTCTTGGACTGTCACCTTAGCTCATCGAGTTTACTGGACTATTGACTCTTCGTCAGCATCTTGAACCACAATCCCAAATTAGAGCGAGCATGTCAATCGCTTTGTCCTTCTAATAAGCAACACAAACAATTCACACTAATGTTTGTTAGGTCTACATGCCACTTGATTCGGTGTTTTTTTTGTTTAGTTAAGAAACGATCGCAACAACAACAAAATGTCTTCTCTTGGAAGTTCAGTCGCATTTTAAATGAGTTGAGTTTGGGTAAACAAATTGGGGAAGCTTCTTATTGCTATTCAGTCGGCTGACATCAAGAAGAGATGCAATTAAGGAAAAAGACGAAAAGCAGTTAGTGTCCAGAGAAAGATGTTATTGTTTTTGTAGCAAATTAAAGTTGTTTTAGTTACTCTTCACTTAGTTGTTGAATCTTTGCAAAACTTCTCATTTGCCTCCCATGGGCATATCAGTCATTGTCTGCAGGTGGCCGATTTTTTAAATTATTTTTTTACAGTTTATATGTTACCGACATTGACCAACCCTCCCATTTTATTCATTTGACATGTCTACCATTTTTCACACTTTAAAAATGCCTACCAATTAAAAAAAAATCTATGATATTGCAAACGGGAAAAAAAAAATCTTTATTCTATACAGTGGAACCTCGGTTCTCGAACATAATCCGTTCCAGAACCCTGTTCGAAAACCGATTTGTTCGATCACCGAAATCCTTTTTCCCGTTAAAAACAATGTAAATTGTTTTAATTCGTTCCAACACCCTGAATGTTTACCCTGAATGTTTAACGTAAACATAAAGCTAACCCAGGCTAATCGTACGTTCGTGTTATTATAATCTTCCTCACGAAAGATTCCCCTAACATGAACGTGTAAAAATAAAAAAATGAGGTCGTTTACAAGTCATTTAGCACCCGGGTCTCCACAACAAGTGGTGAGCGGTTCATTGGAAAGGGGGCTCCGTTCCAACACCCTCAATGTTGGGCTCCGTTCCAACACTCTGAATGTTTAACGTAAACTTAAAGCTAACCCAGGTTAATCGTACGTTCGCGTTATCGTGATCTTATGAATAGGATTTCTTACCTTTGTGGTGGTCAGCAGAAGGCGCTCGCACACCTCCTTCATATTTGGCTATTATTTCTTTCTTAAATACAATAGTTGTACGCACTACTTTTCTTTTTTCACCTGTAGCAACTTTGCTGCTTGCGCTGACTTTCTTCGGAGGCATAATTAGGGCCCAAAACACCAGTATGCCGCTGAGCATCGCACCCTAGCGTACGCACTCACGCATTACCGGCGTTCGAACTCCGATTTTTTGACCGAACAGCGAAGCAAGAATTTCTCGAAAATTTTTGTCGGACACCGATTTGTTCCAACTGAGAGGCGTTAGAAAACCGAGGTTCCACTGTACTTGTATTTCATCATACATCTGCTTTATTTTTGAGTGAGATCAAACTGCTACATTGATCACATTTGATGTCCGTTTTGGTAAAAGTTTGCCACTTTTAAACATCTATCCATCCATTAACTGCACGGCTTCTCCTCAGTGGGCAGGGGACAACCTGAACTGGTAGCCAGCCAGTCGCAGGGCACACAGAAACAGACAACACACTTGCTCTATCACACATAGGGACAATTTGGACAGTCAAATTAACCTGACATGCATGTTTCGGAATGTGGGAGAAAACCGGGGGAAACCCACGCAGGCACATGGAGAACATACAAACTCTACACGGGAAGGCTGCGGTAGCTGGACTTGAACCCTGAACAAGCAATGTTTATTTTTCATATATGTGTTGGAGATTAATTGTATTCCATGTGTAAAAGTAGAGTGCACGCTAACATCTACTGCTACGTTAATGTCAAAAGATTAAAGCTGGACTGTGATCTTCCACGATTACTTTTTTTTTTAGCTGATTACATCCCCTCATGAGCTGAAATAGATGTTTCGAGTCTCTTTTTGTTCATTCCACTCAAAGAAGGTGATAGAGCTATCATTGGAGCTAAAGATCACTTCTGACTATAAAATCAAACACAACTAAGTTACATAGTTACAACGAAAGTTATAAAATCATTACTTAATATGGGCAGTAAATAATTTCAATATTACGAAAAGATTATTCATATCTTTTTAGACTGACGGCAGGATGATGGACCGAAAGACTCAGAAGGAAGCAGCAACATTACACAAAGTCATTAATTCCCAAGTTTAACAAGTTATAAATGTGAATTCTTAAAAACACAGTAACTCATTCAGTGTCAATGATAATTACTATTAGTTATTGTCTTTTTCATTTATTTTTGGGCTGCAAATTAGCCTAGGGATGCAGAGATTATAATTCATGCGTGTCACTCCCCATCTCGATTACTATCATGTACTACTCTTCGGTCTCCCGAGGTCCTAGTTCAAGAGCCTGCAGCTAGTACAAAATGTTTCAGCAAGGTTTTTAACCAAGACAAGGAAACTTTGATCACATTACCCCGATTTTAGCTTACCTGCATTGGCTCCCTGTTAGCTTAAGATGTGATTTTAAAGTTTTGTTGGTAGTATACAAAATAATGCATGGACTTGCTCCCTCATATCTTTCAGATTTAATTTCCTTCGTTCTGAAAATTCTGGTCTACTAGTGATCCCAAAAGCCAAGAAGAGATCCGCAGGTTCGAGAGCTTTCTTCATTCCGGCCCCTGTGCTGTTGAATGAGATTTGATCTGCAACCTTAGTGGAAATGTTAAATCTAGGCTTAAAACACACTTCTATTCTATAGCTTAAGAATGACCTATATTTCACGTTGACAATGTATGCGTACTATTTGTTATTACAACATCCGTTGCAGCCTGGTCATCCTGGAAGGGGGATTACCTCATGTGCGGTCCCTTCTCAAGGTTTCTTCATTTACCTCATGTTGAGGTTTTTGAGTTTTTCCTTGCCCTCATGTAGGTTTTAGAATAGGGGATGGTGTAATAATAGTCTGTTGTTTGCAATAATCTGTGGTCTGTGAAGCCTTTTGAGACTCCTTGTGATAAAGCGCTATACTAATAAACATGACTTGACTTGACTTGATCATTCACGCTGTTCCGGTGGGGCACCCTTTCTCCTTTAATGCAACTGATCCAAATGATAAGAAATGCTAATTTGTTACTGCAGATGATTTAATGACCAGAGTTAGCGAGCCAGGCTTAAGTATATTTCATTTTTGTCTATGACAGTGAGCGCATGTTTTTCTAAAAGTATTCAAGATGTCCCTTTTTCCGCTGCTTGCTGTTTCAATTGTTTGTTAATTTGTGAGCCATTCCTAAAGTTTAATGCACGATAAATGTGCCAAGGCGAGCGGAAACTCGTCAGCAAACCTCCTTGCAAGATTTTTTTGTTTTACGAGAGGAAGCCGCTTCATATGTATGCCTTTTTGGGAGCTCACATCTGCCAGCTCGCCAGACTCAAAAGCTACCCGAGCATTAAGAATGGATGAGTGCGACTCCGTCAAGGAGGGAGTCCAACTCTTTCAACGGGCCGAGCGCTGTCAAGTGCCCTCCGTCGTTCACTTTCAAATCGTAGTCTTTGATGTTGCGTCAGGTATAGAGGAAAACGGGCAATCATGGGTGAGAAAGAGGGACGTTATCGGTCTATTTTTGACTTCTATGGATTTGGAAATTTCTTTGCGAGGTTTGACTGTTCTCAGGAAATGTAAAGCCGTTGTCTAAAGCTGTCCGTCACTCAACCGGTGAGCAGTGATTTAGCGCTCATACCGCATCAGTTTGATACCTCTGATTACTCTTCTTGGATACTGTCTAGCTCCTGAGAAAAAAAAAACTCATCAGCATGTGTCCTGATTGTTCAAGTGCAAAATGATTGAGGTAGACGTGTGCAGGCGGGCGTGTGTATGCCAGGTGTCTTCTGGTGCCACTTGAATTGCTTTATTAGCGTACTTAGCACTCGAAAAGTGACTGGTCCTTTGACTTGTGCTCAGGTGCGACTTGACAGTATTAAAATTGGACCTTGAACTGATCTCCATAATGTTACCTTCCAAATATGTTTGACTCCATCCACCCATTCATCTGTCCATCCATCCGTACAACTGTACAGCCATACATCCAAAATCTGACCAATCTTAGTGCTGATATGATACTGCATTCCAATTAACACATTTTAAAATGGCACAACACATTTACAAGGACAATTTAATATTTTACCACTACATGTCGCTGTACAGTGTTACTGAAAATAACTTAAAAGTGTAACTGAAAAGAACTAAAAAGTAAAAGGGAGAACACGTTTTTATTCTCATGTTTCTTAATATTTTTCTTTTTCTTTACCAATTGCAGCAAGAAAACAGAAAAATATGTCCGCTTTCTCTGGGTGAGCCTCGTGTTATGTGAAACAAATACAAAACCTTTTCTGTGTTTGTAAAAAGTTTTCTTGTGCTGCATGATCTGTGTATTTTTACTTGCATTGTTTCCTTTAGACTTTCTCTTGTGCTTTTTTTCACTTTGTATATACAATTTATTTTTTCATTTTGCAATTTCTTTATCAATGGGCCTTTATTAAAGGGAATCCTAAATTCTTAAACATGCAAAATGTGAAAGAATAATACATGATTTTTTCGTAAAATCGAAATATATTTCAGACGTGTACCCCAATTAGAGAGAATGCATTTTGAAGATAGCATGTCCTGTCTTTGAGAACCTGAGCTGTGACGTTATCAGAGGAACACCAGCACCCTAGTAGGCTTTTATTAGCTGAAGAGGTTACAAGTGTTTTAAGCAAAGTTTTTGTAATTTTCGGGAAAATGCAATGGTTTTTGTGTCGCGGGTGAATTCAGTCATGGTACAACAAAGAGCGAGCAGCCAAAACTGGCTAACTGCAAAAACTACACGGGGATCTGCCAATTGGGGCCTAACCGTCAATGAAAGATGACAGCAGCCCTTTGGCAGAAAATCACGAGGCTGGCCACCCCAAAAACAAGCGGTGATCGGCCAGGCTAACTGAGAACCAACAATGAAAATCGGCAACGGCTGCAATGAAAAATGCGAAGCCGGTTGAGAATAAACCAAGGGACGCAGCAAAACCGGTGCTAACGCCAATATAGTTGGCCAAGAAACACACAGTGGGCGCCCACCGGGAGCAAATTAAACAGTTGTGTTCCCTTAGTGACGTCTCAGTTCTAAAGAAAACAAGCCAGATATTTCAAATTTTGCAACTTATCTGCATAATCGTGGGGAGGAACACTAAATGTTTGTGAGTACCTTTGATGGCTTAACCGTTTGGATGTCATTCCATGATTGACCACTAGAGAGTGGCATACTTATCAATTCAGAGTTGAAATTTGATAGAAAAAGAAAAAATTCAGGTAATTCCAATTGGTTGATTGTTCAAAATAAAATGACAGTTTATTGAAAATAAACTCAAACCTGTAAAAGGTGAGCAAATGTTACCTCATTCTTTTTGTTGTCCTTTTGAGCATCGCTGGTAATCATATCATGTACATTTTCTGGTTGCACTGGTAAATAATTTTATTAATTTTAAACGCACACAGTGTAATACAGTATTTGACCACCGGATGTCTCTGCATTGTGTGCTGCAACCAAAAACCAGGGCTGCAAAGCACAAAGAAGAATGCAAACTATGGTGACTCAAAAAAGAAAAATACACAATTTTTCTTCTCTTTTTTGCCCAAAGGTGTTTTGCTTTGTGGGGGTACCCTTAGCAGCATGATGGCAGACAATTATGTCAGCTATCTCTAGGTAACCCTTTTGTTGCGTAGAATAAGAACACATTTCTCAACCTGCGAGTTTTAAAAAAAATGCATTATTTTATGACATTTCATGTATTTTTGCTTCATATTCATGTAGAGTAAATGCTTGATATAATCTTCATTTAGTTATGAATCTAGTTAGGTGGTTACAGGTTTGACCAACAGATAGTGCTCACGGTTTCCCTTTGACTCGACATAGCCTCATATTTTGGCTTGCATTTATAATAAGGGAAGCCAGACTCTAAACATATTTTAATTTTAGTTTTAAATGATACATGATTGATCAGTCCAGAAGGAAAATGGTAGGGACACACAAATAAATAATGCACATGTTTAATACTTACAAAGTGATCTATTTAAATGACAAGGAAAATGTATTAGGTGAAAGAATGTGAAGGACATTGTTGACACAAGCCTTTGCAGTCTCAGAAAATGGGAACGGAGAAAGAAAATCGGTAGCAATAATGAAATTATTGATCCATGAACCTGGCTTAGCTCATCCATCCATCCATTATCTGCACCGCTTATCCTCAGTAGGGTCGCGGGGGTGCTGGAACCCATCCCAGCCATCTTCAGGCAGTGGGCAGGGGACACCCTGAACTGGTTGCCAGCCAGTCACAGGGCACACAGAGATGGACAACTCACTCGCTCATTCACAACTAGGGACAATTTGGACCGGCCATTTAACCTGACATGCAGGTTTTAAATGAGGGAGGAGACCGGAGTGCCCGAAGGAAACCCACGCAAGCATGGGGAGAACATGCAAACTCCACACAGAAAGAGTGATCCCAGAACTGTGCCGCGGACGCGACAACCACTCATCCGCCGTGCTGCCCGGTTTAGATAATCTATTAATTGAAATCATCAGGAATTATTTTCATAGCATGTCAAAAACTAGATATGTTTTGCCCAGCACCAAACAGGTTGTTGTGAAATCCTTTCCTGCCTATCTTTAGGTCAGACAAAGCACATGTGGCAGAAGGAAAAAGGTCTGGGAGTTGTTTTTGGCCACACGGTTGAAAAGAAACCCCTCCCCGAGCAATTCTCAATCCTTTTTGTCGCATCCCTCAGCCAACGAATAGAGAAAAGGAGGTCCAGAGCTTGGTCTGGCCATTTTTCCTGGCTGGGGGGACGAGGCTGTGTCTTTCCACTTTGTTGTTTGCCATTTTCCCCAGGTCATATCCCCCTCACTTTTTAAATGAAGTCAGCAGAGGAAAGACAGGGCTTAAAAGCTGTGCACGTGCTTTTAAAGGAGATCAGGTCACAGAGGCGGGTCCTGTGACCTGTGAGTTCCTGCTTTTCAAAATAAAGTTCTCCAGCTGGTTGATTATGTTTATAACAGTAATTATAAATCTATCTATCTATCTATCTATCTATCTATCTTTTGATTACATAAGAACACTTTGGGATTTCAAATCTGTATTATACAGCTGGAGAGTCTGGTCACTTCCTGTCCATGGGACTCTTGTTTGGAGTTGGTAGAGTAGGCTGGTGGCATAATCTCTACATTTAAATCAATATTGTTCTTCGATTGATTAATAGTATTTTTAGCACAAAGGGTCACTAAATAAATTTGCTTTGCTTTGCTTCTAAAGATAATAAACACGATGAAGCAGTCATGGTCAAACCACAATTCAGAACAAAATCAGTTTCTTTCATTTGTGTAACTTTCTTTGTCATGGTTGCTGTTTATATCTGGTTAGCATTTGTAAGCATTACAGGACCCAAACTAAAGAAAATGGATGGATAGATTTCACACCGCCTCCCCCTCATGAAGTCGCTCTCTGGTGCTTTATTCATTTTTTTTCCAGAAAACCTTTGGACATCTGGCTAGCTCAGCCAAGAATCTGCTCTGAAAGCAAAACGGATAAACCCTTTTCTTTTACGTGCTGTTCCGCGCTACATATAAGGCCTCAAAACTCTCAAAGGTTTCTGGTGAGCGCCGTCCATCCTTCCCCTCCTTTCGCTTTTGTTTTTTCACACTGCGGCGCTCACATCGCTTATCAGGAGTGCACACTCGCACCCCGAGAGAACACCAAGCCCGGCGTTTTACAGACGCAATATAACGTTTTGGGGGACTTGTTGACGGATTTTTTGAGGCAAGCTGGATATAAATCCACTTACTAGCCAGATTGTTGAATTGTTATGCCTCAAGCAGGAGAATTCCATGCAAATGCTTTGGTTTACCCCATTATTGTGTGGAACTGCACATTGATATTGATGCGTGGTTGTGTTTTTTGTATGCTTATTTTCTGGTCTAAAAATCCAATTTTATTTTATATAGCTTTACATGTGTCTTGTGACACAGTGATTTTATTCAACTCAACTTCAACTTTATTTTCAAATACGCCAAAGTTTTAATAATATGCACTAATATGGTTTAACAATACAAAAGCAGGATAAACCAAATTTCCAGAGAAAAGGGGTGAATTTGCTTTGTGCCCCAGCCTATCTCCAGTCTCCTGGTGCCTACTCCCTTCCCAGTGGTATGTTTGATTATGCTGAATTCGGTGACGCCTGTGCCAACATGGCCTCGAAACGGCAACAAGAGTCTGGAGCGGAGAAAAGAAAAACAAGAAGAAACAAGATGAAGCTCATGCATCGCTTGCTGGTAGTCAATGTTAAAAAAAAAAGATTATTGTACCATATTTTCACACCCATTTGGCGCACTGTTTCCAAGGGTGGGCTCTCCTTGGTTCTAATTATTTTTTTTGTCGTCTCATATTGGATGTGACCGCCCTGGCGCACTAGCCTATTCAATGCGAGTCTCAGGCGACTGCCTTAAATAACCAAACATTTGTGTTTAGGGCACCCAAATGGTTAGCATTAGCCCTGTATATACAATTACAAAAATATATGGTTGTAGCAAAAATGGGTGGTCAATGAACTATTTTATCCAAAACTTCATTGACCAAGAAAATAAAAGAGCCAAGTTTATTTCTTTTTAAACTCGTTTTGCCTTTTTGGAGCACCACATTTGTTTTTAGATAATTATATCAGGGAAACAAAATGAACAACCTTTATTAGTCTCATAATTTGAAGGATTGGCCACATAGCAATTTTAGAAGAATTCATTTTAATGTTTTTTTTTGATAGTTCAAAATACTTTAATCAAAACACACATGCTCTCAGACATATGGAGTTTTATTTTTATTAACACTCTACAAATGAAACCTGAAAACCACACAAAAAAGAGAAAAACATAAAACAGAAGGATATCATTTTGGATTTTGGATGGTACTAGTAATATGTAAGGCAATTACTCCAAAATTGATCAGTCCAAAGGAAAATAATAGAGGTACACAAAGGAATGACAAACTCACGCCATTAAACCAATCAACTCATTTAGAGGACCAGGAATTCTTTTCATAGCATCTCAGAAATTACATATTATTTGCCCTTGCACCAAAAACAGTTTATTTCACTGAAATATGTCATGTCACATGTCATTAGAAAGCTTAAACTCTTGGGATTCAAAATAAAATATACTCATCACTGAAATCTTCCAAACAGTCTGAAACAATGTACACACAATACTTCCGTTAGCCTTTGGCCTTTGAAATTAGCTCAGGAGGTAGAATGCTCGTCTAGGGCTCAAGAGGTCGCATGTTCGATACCCAGCTCCTTCGTGTTATATGTCGAAGTGTCCTTGGGCAAGACACTGAATCCCTAATGTCCTCAATAAGCAGGTAGGCACCTTGCATGGTAGACTCCCTATTGGTGTGTGAGTGTGTGTGTGAATGGGTAAGTGTGAAGCATATTGTAAAGCGCTTGGGGGTCTTCATTGACGTGAAAAGCGCTATATAAATGCAGACCGTTTGCCATTGCTCTTGTCCAATTTTTTTTACGCTCCTTTGCCCATGACAACCTGTTTTGAAACAACAACAACAACAAAAAAAATGTCATGACTAATTCGGCTTCAAAAATCTTTAGCCAATAGTGAACGATTCAAATGTGGATTGACCCATTGGTTAGCCAATTAATTACCAACGTAAATATATACACATTTACAGCATTTGCGTTCAAATCAGTCGAAGGTAAACAGGCTCAAAGCCAATTGTGATACTTTTTACGGAGTATTATTATGTGCAAGTGTGCACAATCATTGATTCCCTTCTAAAAAGCAAAGTAAAACATTTAAAACTCTTTCACAATGACTAAAAATTGGCCAAAGTTTAAAAAACGCTCAGGCAGGGTTGGGTAGGGTTACTTTAACTGGATTACTTTCAATTACTTTTGGATTACTCCAATACCAAATATGCTAATAAAAGACAAAAGAAACTAAATATGAATAAAATTACTAAATTTTGTGCAGGCTTGGGGAGTGACGGAATACATGGAACGGAAAGAATTATGTTGGCAAGCTATTTGGATTTATTTTCATTTTGTTCCTGTCGCATTTTATGTTAATTTTGCCGGAGATCCAAGAGATCAAAGCCAGGAGAGAAAGCTTACCACGTGTTGTGAGTCATAATTTTAAATTAATATTGAACCTTTATTGTTCTTCTTTGTCTCTGTTTATGCAGTCTTGTTTGATCTAGTGACAAAAGACAGGTTTTACGTGTCACACAAAGTCCTTCCCTTTCTGTTGTTTTTTTAAGGTATGCCTTATAGTCCGAAATACGGTAGTGTTGTGTTGTTCTACGCCTGAAATTTGCGTAGTCTTTTTCGTGCTGAACACGAGCTTCCTCTTTCAAAGGCTATAAATAGTGTCTTTTTCTGAGCACAAAGTTAGTCTCTCATGCTAAAAATTACCCTCACAGAATCCTGCGGCAAAAAGGTTGCATCAATTTCTATAATGTAGCCTCATTGTTTCTTTCACAGCAAAAGATGACTTGTCAATCCAGACGATTGACTAAAGTAAACTGTATTTTAACTTCTGTCTAAAAATATTTCAATATTTTGTGTCATCAATTGTTTTATTTGCAATAGTGAGTTTGTGTGCACACCGCTATTCTCTGTTTGAAAAATGTTTTCCCATCTCGCAATAAATAAGAAGAATTTTCCGCCTAAAGTGCTTTTGTGATTCACTCAAAAATCCAATTTTCTCTTAAACAAGCCATGCTATTGGGTCTGACTGATACTGGGGATTTTGGTATTCATCGGTTCCGAGGGAGTACAAGGTAGTATCGATTGTCACCTGATATTGATACTTTTTGCTTGGAAATGTCATCATCCTTGAGGAACTGCACCCTTTCCCCATGTATTGGTTTATGATTACGATAAACACAACACAAATGTTTTGGTAATTAAACATGTTTCTTTTATTATTAAACATGCACATAACAAACTTTATCAGTATAGAAAAATAAATGTACATCTTTATATTACAATTGAACAAAAGCCAAAGTAGTCAAACTAAAAAAAAGCAGAAAATGTAATGAAAATACAAATGTTGTGTAAAAATGTTAACAGACAACTAAGATACCTTCCACTGCACACTAATTTGAAAATAAAGTCAACAGTGCAAATAAAGTACAAAGACAATTCATTTGAAAGTTCCATCCATCCATTCATTATCTGCACCTCTTTTAGTAGGGTCACGGGGGTGTTATACCCCATCCCAGCTATCTTTGGGCAGTGGGCAGGGGACACCCTGAACTGGTTGCCAGCCAGTCGCAGGGCACACAGAGACAGACAACACACTTGCTCAATCACACCTAGGGACAATTTGGACAGGCCAATTAACCTGGCATGCATGTTTTTGGAATGTGGGATGAAACCTGAGTGCCTGGAGGAAACCTTTGCAGGCACGGGGGGAACATGCAAACTCCACACGGGGAGTCTGCGGTAGCTGGACTTGGACCCTAAACCTCTGCACTGTGGGGTTGCGCTCCAACCCCCCAGTCTGTTCCGCCTCATTTGAAAGTTATAATATATATATCATCTTACAATCCACTAACAACATTGTTAAAGTGGTAGTTAAAATGGGAAGACAGCATCAATCCTAGGACAATCGTACTGATCCTAGGACAATACTATCGATCTGTTGCAAGGTCTTACTCTGTGTTAATAATATCGATATTTTGGATCGATTCTCTTGCTATTCCGGAATCTTGAATCTGAATCTTTTTTGCAAATATATTTAGTATGTCACAAATCCAGAGTGGATTTCATTTATTTAGTCCCAAAGATGTCTCAAAGCACTTTACATGTTCTGCAGGACATGAACATGCTTCACTTATTCAAAATAAAACTGAGCACGGGCGACAGCAGGTCACAGACACAGATAAAAAAAAGGAAATAAAAGTCTCCCTTGGGAGGAAACCTTTTGCAGACCCGAAACTCTCCATGACTTGTGCACAGCTGCCAATAGCACCGCAGACCTTTCCCCGAATCTTCTTGACAAGTTTACCGTGATGACCCCTGCCATAACTTGACCTGAAGTTTCCATCAACTGCTGTTTGCTGTCAGTGCTACACTAACTACAAAACAGACATGCAGGGAAGCAGGCAGTAAGGCTAAGCCTCAAATATGAATTGAAAAATATATTAAATGTTTATATTTATTCAACGTTAAAGTTCTTCACATTTAACTTCACTGTTTTTGTATTTTTTGCAACACATTGTAATTGTTATTATTACAATAAATATGCAATGTAGTGCTGAGCTGAGTGTCTGAAGATGTAGAATGAGGCACACAATTCTTTCGCCTCATGTTAAGAGGGCGATTTTGAGACCAAGGATTTGGACTTGGCGCAGACTAGAAGTGAAATCTTAGGCATGAACACTAACCCTGCCCAATCATTACATTCCGGCCGGGCAGAGGCGGGTTTTTCTCTCGCTGATATTTTTAAGGCCCGATGTTACTTCTAGCGCAAAGCTTGGCCTCAAACAACAATATTAGTGATCGTATTAGCAAGCTAGCAGCTAGTTAAGCCATCCAGTATCTTTTTTTCTTAAACTCTTTCATAATGAGGGATTACCTATCTATTGATGTTTTATTCAAAATGAGCAGTGAAAAGACCTCCTTTATAAGTTAGGGATAATTTTTTTTTGTTGTTGTTCTTTTTTATAACAATATGCAATTTTCACAGTTATGATTTTGTTATTTCTATCTAGCGTAATTTGTATCACCCGCGAGAAAATAGTGTAAGGATAATGTTTTAGTTTGAGATCTAAGGAGGTATATGTGTATGTAAGTCTGTTTGTGTGTCTGTGCACCCAAGAAACAAGGAGTTTAGATATGACCAGCATGTTTCACAGGAAGTTAGGTTACCATAGATAATAAAAATACCAAAAGAGATGACCCAGCACTTTTGGTTTTGTTGACTTAGCATTTTCCTCCAGAAAGACATTCCACTCTCCCAGGCCACAACGACATTGAATATGAACACCATGTTTTACAGGCAGTTTTCCCCAGATTAAAAAAAATGTCACAAAAAAGTGGACTGTTTATTTTTTCTGACTCAGCAGCTTTCCCAGGAAGATATTTCTCTCTCTCAACTACAAACTCGGCCAAGAGCATAATCTTTTACAAGCAATCAGGTAGGTCACTCTAGAGGTGAATGACCCAGACAAAAAAGAAAATGCCACACAGAAATGGATTGCGTCATTTCAGTATCTCATTCATTCATTTTATTTTTGCCTGTATCACCTCAAATGAGACAACATTTTTGGGAAAATAATTTGGACCTTCTGGCTGAGGGAAAAGGATGGGTCAGGATGTCGCACGGCCTATGCCTTCAGACCACCTGGATCTTATGCATGTCATCATCTAGAACGCAAACAATCATCCGAGATTTAGAAACAGGAAGGTTGTCAATCTGATCAATTGGACTTTTTGCACAATTTGAGTTATTACAGACAGTGTATTGTCTGTCGAGGCCCTTGCAACATCCATTGCACTTTGGTCATCCTGGAAAGGGATTACATCATGTGCTTGTCAAGGTTTCTTAAGTTTCCTTTTTTTCTTGTGCTTTAATAGGTTTCAGATCACGGGATGTAATGGTTTGTGCATCCCTTTGAGACTTTTTGTGATTAAGTGCTATACAAATAAATGTGACCCAACTTGACTTTTTTAAATACTCTGTGAAGGGAGTCTCTTCAAAGGCACTCGGACAGATTTTGAGTCTTACAACGCTTTTGATTTGATTGTGATTGCTGTTGGTAGCACTATGCGCCTGCTGCTCGTCTCACTGCAGGTTGTTGGCTTCCGCTTGATTGTCAGTTGAGTGCTTTCACAATGATTTTCCCAATACCTTCATCTGAAACTGGATACTCCAATTTGTGGTATCCCTTTTTTACTGTGTCTTTGTCAGTATTTTTATCTGACAGGCTTTTGAGCTCATTCCTAAGCTAAAACTGAACGCTGTATGGAGTCGGGAAAAATGACCATATTGTGCAATTGTGTGGGTCAAAATTGATCCCGCCCTCCAAAGGTCATATCTGACACTCTGCCATTGTAAAGTGCAATACCAACCGCATGGGGAATTTGGTGCTGACGCCTATGGCTGCAGAACAGCAACTGCGCCAGGTCATACTGTGGAGAATAGTGCCAGATTGCATGACAGACTTGAAATGTTACCTTTTCGTGTTGTTAATAAGGAGCAGCACATAGACTTCTATGCTAGAGTTTATATATTCCTGCACTGTCAATCAAAGGATGAATAAGATGTAGGTTCATTTATTTGTAAAAGTTACTGTGCCTAATGAGACACCTTTGCAGGAGACAGGCAAACATGCATGAAACGTGAATCCATTTACAGTTGATGCGTATTACGCTCCAATCAAAGTTGTGTACATTGCATGTTTCGATCAGGTAACCATTCTGAATAGGTACTATTACCGAGTCACACAGGGATTACAAAGACGACCACATATCTACCACTTTACCAAAAGAAAATGCAAAAGAGAGGATGTGGCGTTAAATGTTAGTCATTTATTTCTGGGCAACAGCGCAAGAGCAACAAAACTCTGAGGAAGAGTGCCAGATTGCAACACGGATGTAAAAAGTTGGCATTTTTTTGTCATGAGGACCTGCAAGCCCTTTTCTGATAGACTAAAATATATTCGAATCATGTACCGTATTTTCCGCACTATAGGGCGCACCGGGTTATAGGGCGCACCCCCAAAAAATAGTTTTTGGTCTTATATCTTCCATAGATAAGGCGCACCGGATTATAAGGCGCTACAATGGGAACGTGGACAAAACAGTCAGATAGTTCAGTCCAACTTCTTACCCCCTTAACATTCCCAAAGCTTGCAAAGAAGCAAATACGTGTCGTAGACACGTGCGGATGCGGTGTCCGTACAATGTCACTTAAATGCGTCATTTCAAATATCATTCGGAAGGTTGAAGTCTTGGGATTCAAGAAATGCCAAACATTTCTATGTTTCTATTTTCTTTTTCACTCGCAACTTTACTGTGCATATGACAATAAACACTTGGAATTGAGTTTAATTCACTCAATTCATCACAGCAACATCAAGATCGTTCTAAAACAAGATACCGGGAAAACATAAAGCCGCATAACTCACCTAAGTTCTCATGTTCAATAATGATACGCAATCATGGTCTTCTTACAACCGTTAGTGAAGTAAATCCAGGAGAGTAAATTATTTGCAAATACAGACTGATAAAACATGTTTCTCTATGGTGTACTTTAGCAAGCTTGCTAAGCTTGCTACGCCATTGCTAAACTCGGCCAATTGCAAGATTTGTTTTGGTCATCTAGCCTATTGGAGGCTCTGAATAATTTCAGCCAATAGCGATCGATTTAACTGATGATTGACACATCTTTTTCGGCCAATTGCAGGGTTTGGTTTAGCCATCTATCCAATCCGAGGCTCCGAATAACTTCAGCTAATAGTGATCGATTCAAATGATGATTGACACATTGGTTAGCCAATGAAACGCCGGTATATAAATCCCAGCATACACCGCGGACTTGCTACGCCATTGTTAAACTCGGCCGATTGGAGGGTTTGTTTTGGGCATCTAGCCAATCCGAGGCTCCGAATAACTTCAGCCAATAGTGATCGATTCAAATGATGATTGACACATTGGTTAGCCAATGAAACGCCGGTATATAAATCCCAGCATACACCGCGGACTTGCTACGCCATTGTTAAACCCGGCCGATTGGAGGGTTTGTTTTGGGCATCTAGCCAATCCGAGGCTCCGAATAACTTCAGCCAATAGTGATCGATTCAAATGATAATTGACACATTGGTTAGCCAATGAAACGCCGGTATATAAATCCCAGCATACACCGCGGACGATTTCGCGCTCGGGGGAGAATCTAGTCGGCGGCTGTTGAGTAAGTTGCGAGACCTTGCAAATTTAATATTGAGCCATATATAAGGCGCACTGTGTTATAAGGCGCATGGTCAGCTTTTGAAAATAATAAAGACTTTTAGGTGCGCCTTATAGTGCGGAAAATACGGTAATGTTGATTATATTTTTTCCATCAATACTCAAGAATTCAAAATCCTCTGTCAGCTTTCTTCAATTGCTTTTCACTGGTTGTGCTGCTTTCAGATATGTGCTTTCATATTTAGGCATTTAAACAATCACATTTAAGCCAGTAGTTGCTGGTACGATTTGTAATCCACTCAATCTACTCGCTTCACAAAATATCCTTAATCTTTGATGTTGGTTTAGAGGATCCGAATTCTAGTTGGCGTATAAGCGCCAACTAAAGAGTCTTGATGAAAGCCTTCGGTGACGAAAAAAATATGATCGCCTATGGGGTGGAAATCCACCACAGACAAGCTGCATACGGAAATATATTTTGTTGATTGAATAGTAAAGGGTCGGACCACTCAGAAGTGAGCATTACCTTTCGCAAGCAGAAAAGGGTTTTCGTCTGCCACTTAAGTCAAGTCAAGTCAAGTCACATTTATTTATATAGCCATTAATCACAAAAATGTCTCAAAGGACTGCACAGGATTACAATTACAAAATTATCTGATCTCAAACCAACTCTAAGCTTAGAGTTAAGATTTTAAGCCCGAACCCAAGCTCAACCCAATCTGAATTTCACACCTGGTCAGTCTGTCGGGGTTGGGCCGAGCTTCTCTCTCGTTGATTTTTTTTTAGTTTTTATTAGCCAAATGTGATTGTTTTTCTTTGTCCCTCTGTTTATACAGTTTTATGTGTCACAAGCTTGCTCTGCATGATGCACAGAGGGGGGCGGGTTTAGACAAAATTATATCTCCTCCACCTGAGTCCTCGCAATGTCACGTCTGACGCGGTTGCCATGGCGCCCAGTTGGTCCCGCCCATGGACACCGGCTGAGACGCATTGACTGATTGCTTCTTGGAGTACTTAAACACATTCTTTTGAGCTGTGCTTTGCCTGAGCATTTATTAAACTTTGTTAAACCCTGTGAGATTTTTGTGAACCTTCTGTGAGATTTCTGCAAGTTCTGTTTGACTCCGAGAAATGCCTAGTGTGTAAATTTGCCTGCGTTTGATCCTGTTTTGTTTTAGGTCTGATCCGTCTTGGACGACTTTTCTTTTGTTTGGATTTCTAATCCACTTTGCAAACATCGATCCCCGGATCGAGAGTGCGCACCCTCCTCCTCTTTTTCCAATAAATTGAGAGTACGTCTACGTTAATGGGTCTTTTTTTCCTGTTTCCTGCTCCTCTTCATGACACGTAAATAAAATGAAATTTCACTTCGCTGAGCCAACTCATAGAGGTAGGTCGTTCGTGAATGACACAAAACTAATTTCGACCGGAGCTGAAGGCTTAGGTGTCAAATGTGCAGTAACGGACAAAATTGCATTTGCTTTTTATCGTTTCTCGGGCATTAGAGGAAACTCAAGCGACCTGACAATCACTCTGATGATACAGAAAGAAAACTGTAGTATTTTTTGTAGGTATTATAGCTGCGGTTCAATTTGAATGTCGAAATTGCTGACTTGACTTTTGGGTGAAAAAATTGAAATATCGTGAGTACGTCGTAAATGTTGAATAAAGTATCGTCAAACCACCTATTTTCCTTCCTATATGAACTATACGAATAATGTGGGCAAAAAAAAAATCCATTTTACAAGGGTATGATTTTTTTAGACATCGTTGGGGTCTTTGTATTCAGAGCGCATGCTTCAAATGAAAAGGACAGCTCGCCGTTTTGCTCTGTGCCTCAAAAAACTTGAGGAATTTGGCGACTAAGCGCCAAAATGATAAAAGTTGGCGCAATGCCGTTTCCCTCCAAGAAGTGCCGTGCCCCCCGCGTATCTGAAGCCAAAAGCAAAATTCGGGGCTTAACACTCTGCAGTTTTTTTCTTTCCAACCTGCAAGATAAAAGCAAACTGGCTTTGATTAAGGTGCTAAACACATTCGCTTGAACACATCAAGTGCAAGGGTTAAGCCATTTATTCACGTGAGCAGTCTGAATGTAGAGATGCCTATACAAGGCTGAGGAGGCGAGAAGCATCGCTAGAACAAAAGCAAAAGGTGCTAGACGATAAGGTAGGGCAGGGTAATTTAATGCCTCATTTGCTTTTGGCCCACTTGGCGCATGCATGGAGAACTCAGATCACATATGAGATGAAAACAATAAATGTAAAAAAACATGAGGAGAAGTGGCTGGGGTTAGCGTATTTTACCTGCAAGCAAATTCATTGTTCAGAAGAGATCATAGCAAAGGCTTTTTTTTGTGTCACTCCAGGAACAAAATCTTAGCGACTATGGATTTTCTCCCTCTTGTTTATGTAAACAAAAGTCTCTGAGGAGGTAGCCATTTGCTTGTATTGAAATGATAGGAAATGTATTCACTTTCAAAAATCAACCTTAAATGGGAAGTTGAACAAAAAACGTTCACACATAAAGGATACTTGAGAAAAGTTTGCACAGTTTTATCCATTTTCCACATAATACCAAGTTAAAGTTAGTAGGGAAATTAAAAGTTAAGTAATTAAGATATTCTCTTCAATCGGAATTTATTCTTTTTGGGTCATTTTGTGAATCATATTTCAATGTTTCTTATTTTTTTAAGCGATATTTGACTAAAAAAAGCACTCCTTGTTAGGTAACATGTTTTAGGTATGTTACTTGTTTTGTTAGTAGTAAAATGATAAGATATGTAAAATCAAATGTCGCATCTTATCTGATTTGGAGTTTTCTGATTTTCTTAATTTTTTTCAAACAAAAACAAGAAAATTAACAAAAATCAATATTTGACGAAAATAGGACAGGTAATCCTTGTTGGGTATAATGTTTTAGGTATGTTACTTGTTTTGTTAGTTTTAAAATGTTAAGATGTAAAATTGAATATTGCATATCATCTCAATTGGATTTTTCTGATTTACTTATTTTTTTACACTAAAACAAGAAAATTAACAGAAAAAAAAATCAATATCTGACGAAAATATTAAAGGTAATCCTTGTTGGGTATCATGTTTTTAGGTATGCTACTTGTTTTGTTAGTAGTAAAATGATAAGATGTAAAATCAAATGTTATATCTTATCTGATTTGGAGTTTTCTGATTTTCTTAATTTTTTTTCAAACTAAAACAGGAAAATTAACCAAAATCAATATTTGACGAAAATAGGAAAGGTAATCCTTGCTGGGTATAATGTTTTAGGTATGTTACTTGTTTTGTTAGTAAAAAAAGGTTAAGATGTAAAATGGGATATTGCATATTATCTCATTTGGATATTTCTGATTTTCTTATTTTTTTACACTAAAACAAGACAATTAGCAAAAATCAATATTTGACTAAAACAGGAAAGATAATCCTTGTTGGGCATCATGTTTTAGGTATGTTACTTGTTTTGTTAGTTTTAACATGTTAAGATGTAAAATTGAATATTGCCTATCATCTCAATTGGATTTTTCTAATTTACTTATTTTTTACACTAAAACAAGAAAATTAACAGAAAAAAAAAAAATATTTGACGAAAATATTTAAGGTAATCCTTGTTGGGTATCATGTTTTAGATGTTACTTGATCTGTTAGTAGTAATATAAGATGTAAAATTAAATGTTGCATCTTATCTATATTGGATTTTTCTGATTTTCTTAATTTTTTCAAACTAAAACAAGAAAATATTAACACGGGTATTAGACTAAAAAAGGAAAGGTAATTCTTAGCCATCATGATTTAAGTATTATCTGTTACAGTGGAACCTCGGTTCTCGACCATAATCCGTTTCAGAACCCTGTCTGAAAACCGACTTGTTCGATCACCGAAATCATTTTTCCCATTAAAAATAATGTAAATCGTTTTAATCCGTTCCAACACCCTGAATGTTTACCTTGAATGTTTAACGTAAAGCTAACCCAGGCTAATCGTACGTTCGCGTTATCGTAATCTTCCGTAAGAAAGATTACGCTAACATGAACGTGTAAAAATAAAGAAAAAGGATAAAGAAAATTATTATGAATAGGATTTCTTACCTTTGTGGTGGTCAGCAGAACGCGCAGGTGGTCGGTGGGGAGAGGAAAATCATCAGAAGTTTTTCAACCTCTTCCAAAACTTGCGGCCGTTGCTTGCTTATAGCACTCACTCCCTTTCACAGCTTCCTTATTCTTTAGTACCGTACTGATCATAGATTTAACCATGCTGTATTGCCTAGCAAAATCAGACACTCGCACACCTCCTTCATATTTTGCTATTCTTTCTTTCTTAAATGCAATAGTTGTACGCACTACTTTTCTTTTTTCACCTGTAGTAACTTTGCTGCTTGCACTGACTTTCTTCGGAGACATAATAAGGGGCTAAAACACCCGTACGCCGCTCAGCATTGCACCCTAGCGTACGCACTCACGCATTACCAGCGTTCAAACTCCGATTTTTTGACCGAACAGCGAAGCAAGAATTTCCCGAAATTTTTGGTCGGACTCCAATTTGTTCGAACTAAGAGGCGTTCGAAAACCAAGGTTCCACTGTACTTGTTTTGTTAGTAGTAAAATGATAAGATATATAATTAAATATTGCATATTCTCTGATTTGGATTTGTTTGATTTTTTTTCATTTTGAAAAACTAAAAGAAGTCTGAAATTATCTATCAACTGCTATTTCAGATAAATTTTGCAACTGGGTGTATTGTTTATATAGAAGCGGACATTTTTAATATTTAATATATTCTTAATTTTATGGTAAATTTATGAAAAACTGCGTTAGACAAAAAGAGTGACATAATCTGCCTATTACAAAATCAGACAATATTGCCTTTTCAAGGCACTGTGTTATTTTTATAATTTTGCATTTTATTTTAATTATTAACAAAAAAGTTAAATATATGATTTGTTTATTCTTTAGTAGATAATCCATATAAGGAGAGAAGACGTCAACGCATTTTGAACTTGCAAGGAGAACAGGAGAAGAATTTACCCAAATTGCAAAAATTTCAACCTGTTCTGATGATCCACCCCTGAAAACTTCGTTTTTATGAAATCTCATTGTTACAGAAAGAAGATCTGCTGTAAAGAGTGTGGAATATTGTTAGGTTCATGTCCCCAACATTTTTAATAAAACGCTCTGTAATAAAAGAAGACATAGAGAATCGGTTATTTAGAATTAGTTACTTTATTAATCATCATATTGAGAGCCGCCGAGATTCTGCTGTTAGACATCTTTTCGCTCGCTCTGCCCTGCTTGCTGCGCTCTGGCTTGGCTCGGCTCTCGCTCTGGCTCTGAGGATCTCCTCGAAAAACCTCCCTTCTAATATTCAGTTTTTGCCTTTGCTACGTAGAGTTAATCAGTCTTCTTTTGAAAGCCTGCTTTCCAGCCGATGATGGAAGGTTTCCTTTGTCCTGGGTAAGACTCCCTTTCCTTCCTGAGTTATGGCATGAAGAGGTCATTCCAGGTCAGGGTACATCCGTTGGTATGTGAGAACAAAACACAGTCTGTACATCAAAACACAACTCATGGCCTTGGAGAGTAGTTTACAGGCTGAGAACTCTTCAAAATGGCTGAGAACACATATATAACATATTAAATGTCAACTGTAGGATAAATATAATTATACAATCCTAACAAATATCAAAAAACGGCAACTTTATTGCCTGACAGTGAAGTATAATGGTCAAAATAAAGAACGGGCATCCTATGATATCTCTGTTGCATCCTATTTTATTAAAAACAGAATAAACTTATCGCTATAAAAATACCAACAGAGCCATTCACCCCATTATTAAACCCTGATTAACATCAAATTTAATTCGGACTCTACTTAATTTTTTTCTAGTCTTTAAATGTTTATATTCTAGACTTGGGAAGGAAATTGTGAGGCCTGGTCTCGACTGTCTTCAGACGTGCTAATAAGTAGCACACCAAAATATTTGTCCAATCATGTAATTAAATAAACATAATGAAGTTCATAGATTAGTCAACGCTCAAAATAGAGAGAGAAGACATCAATACATTTGGAACTTAAAAGGAAAACAGGAGAGGATTGTAAAAAAGAACCCTTACAATTAAAAATATTAAACTTTTCAACAACTTACTTTTCTTTTAGGCTTTTTTAACCAAAACCTTTCTCAAGTTGCACTTTATTATTCGTTTATTAGAAATTCTGCTAACAGTTGAGATTGGGGAATTGGAGTAAGGACGGCGTTCGAGTGGACCGCGGTTATCGTGTGTTCACGCAGCTTTCGGCAAAGGCAGACGGTGTGAAATTGCAGGAAACTCCA
The DNA here is from genome assembly GCF_059441175.1 of Urocampus carinirostris. Lineage (NCBI taxonomy): Eukaryota > Metazoa > Chordata > Actinopteri > Syngnathiformes > Syngnathidae > Urocampus > Urocampus carinirostris. Next base: position 13,971,471 of record NC_142361.1, read on the forward strand.
CGGATCGCTCAGACCATGTCGAGTCTGCGGCCGGGGGAAGAAGGCGAGCTGGCCTCCGTCGCACCAAGTCCGACACCTCTGTAACAGGACAGCCGACGTCCGTTTTGGACAGGAAACACATTTTAAGTTATAGTTACCTAATCTAAAAAGCAATTACTGTCACGAACCAGGGCAGGAAACAGGTATCAGACCCCAATAGCGTAGCATACTTACAGTTGGGACCAATTGGGCAACCGTGACAATTACGTTACCCCCAATACTACTGGCACCCAAAAGTAGTGTGTTAATCTGAAGGTTGTTACAAATTACCATCAGAATTACTTATTATTATTGTGTTGCTACAATGAAATTAGGGTTGCACACCAGTTGGGGTATAAAAAAACAATAAATAGAAAAATATGAAGTATTCACCACTGATAAAAAGTATTCACGCCTAAAGAAAAACTATACTATAGATATAAGTATATACGGTATCTCATAGCGAAAAATTCCGTGTCCTCATATTCTGTACTTGAGACAGCACCACCATAACTGTGATCAGGTGTACTGTAGAGGTAACTTGATCTGGGAGTACCTTTCTAACCTAAAAAAATTGTAAGTAGCGATATCTTTTAAATGTAAATGCGCTAATCCGTTCTAAGCCCTGCAAAAGTATAGATTTTTAATGAATCTTAAAAGAGTATCGAAACATGAAACAAATACATGTTAAAAGTAGATTACTGCACAATGAACATAAAACGATATGGACATAATATCTAAAAATAAAGTATAAAAGAAATAGTAAATATATTTATTTACATTTTAACTTTAACTCGGGACACAAAGAGCATGCCCAGATTCACACGTACGCATCGGATTGCCAGGTAGAACTCTGGGAGCAGAGAATATCAGCACATACTGTACTGTATTTTGGACTTTGTATCCTGAAACTTTTTTGTAACTATCAATAATTCAATATTTCCCCGTTCAGGTACTTTGTGACCTGAAACTTTTGTATATAGAGACATTTGTAAGTAGGGGTACCACTATACATATAAACTATATAAAGTATTGGATCCCTTGGGTTGTAACATTATGAGCGTTGGAGTAACAGTGAACCGTCAGAAAACTTTGATACCAACGAACTTCTTTTATACGGAGCCCAGTAACGCACCATGACGCAAAAACAGTTGCGATACAACATTTTGTTGCGCGTTGCAGTACTCGTCAAAGAGAAAAGTAATTGTGTTTCTTGGTAACGCGTTCATCTTAACACTGGTTGCCGCGAATCTAAGAACTTAACATCTTGGATCAATGATTGTCTTTTTTAACTAAAAAATATTTGGCCGGAGCAAATATTTCACAAGGGGTGTGTCACAAAACCATTCCACCATTTTCTGCAGTTTGACATAAATTCTCCATGATTTTGCCTTAATTGTCAATAACAGAATGTTTGAATAAAAACTTTTAATGTAGGTTGGCAGATCAAGGCCCACATTCAGGTTTGTTCTGGAGCACTAGCCAGGACATCAAAATAATAGACTAACAAGATCAGCTTCCTTTTCACCTCTTTCTCACCTAGCAGACAGTCTTATATAATCCAATACACATCATGTGCTTGCAAGGACACCCGCATAGTATTCAATAGGTGTCCGATTCAAATTTTCCCGTGATCGTCGTCTGTTTTTGCAGTCATACAACCCGGTTGCATGAGTGTGCGACAGGAAGCGCTCAGTGAGGCTGAACAGAAAACTGCGAGGCTCCATTCTTCAGGTGCCTGCACAAGACGAAACTGTAATTGGCTTACACACATTCCTGTTAGGATTAGCCCTGCTGCCATATTTGTTTATCAAAAAGTATGTTCAAACATTGGCTTTACGCATATCCGGGCCAAGTGTCAAAACAATGGAGGGAACTGTATTTTGTTATTGTCGTTTAAAAGATTAGTTATGTTCATATTTCTGACACAATAAAGTGTAAAGTAAATAAAAATAATTATTTGCATTGACTTTGTATTTTGATAAAAAATACATTTTTCTCTCTAATGTTTTGTTAATGAGTTGTTTGGAAGTAAGCAGGGTGGTTAGCGCACAGCCCCACGGTACAGAGGTTCAAGGTTCAAGTCCAGCTGCCGCAGCCTCCCCGTGTGGAGTTTGCATGTTCTCCCTGTGCCTACGTGTTTTTTTTCCCACATTCCAGAAAAAAACATGCATGTCAGGTTAATTGGCCAGTTAAATTGTCCCTAGGTGTGAAGGAGCGAGTGAGTTTTCTGTCTCTCTGTGCCTTGCAACTGGCTGGCAACCAGTTTAGGTTGTCCCTTGCCCACTGCCCGAAAATATCCAGGATGGACTCCATCACCTCTTTGACCCTACTGAGGATAAGCGGTCCAGATAATGGATGGATGGATGTATGTTTGAAAATATTGTTGCATAAATGTGATCAGAGATGTACAGTGCTCTGAAAATGTATTTGCCCCCTAGCTGATTGCTGTGTTTTTTGCACATTTATCACTCACAGAGGTTTCAGATCATCAAACTAATTTTAATATCAAACAGAGGCAACCCAAGAAAATACAAAATGCACTTTTAAAATGCCAGTGCACCCTGCAGGGGGCTTGATAAGACAGTAAATCGGAACACCACTTAAAACACTGAAGAGACTGTATAACCACTGGATGAATGGATGTATCCAGGAGTCTGGTGATTGTATCACAAATGAAATAATAATACTCTGTTTATATGACTAATCACGAAGTAGATTAATTATGTAAGAATGAAGGACATAAAAGTCATTGAAAAAATTAAAAAAATATACCGGTAGATATAAACTCATACAACCATGCCTGTATATACAGTGACACATTTTAGTAACACAAAAATAGTTATTCCAGGATTGCCCACTAGATAGTGGCTTACATATTATCCATCCATCCATTATCTGCACCGCTTATCCTCAGTAGGGTTACAGGGGTGCTGGAGCCCATCCCAGCCATCTTCAGGCAGTCGGGAGGGGACACCCTGAATTGGTTTCCAGACAGTCGCAGAGCTCACAAAGACAGACAACTTACTCGCTCATTCACTCCTATGGACAATTTGGACCGGCCAATCAACCTGACATGCATGCTTTTGGGAATGTGGGAGGGACCTAGAGTGCCCGGAGGAGAACCACTTAGGCATGGGGAGAACATGCAAACTCCACACGGGAAGGCTGCGGTAGCTGGACTTCGCATGCTAGCCACCGCTTACATATCATTTTGAGTCAAAATTGATTGAAGAAGAACAAACAGAAGGCTATTATGATTGGACAATTTGTCGAAATTAAAATAAAAAAGTACGATGTTTTGAAAATGAACTACAACCTGTGGGTACCGTTAAGGGGCACTGTGTAATAATTGATTACTAGTGTCTTGTGCATTGCAACTGCTACAAGACACAATAACACAAACTACAGAGACTCAAAGTGACCAAACTGCACATTTATTCTTTTCTTCCAGCCTTTCACAAGGTTTTTGGTATACGAGAGTACCCGTGGCAACAAGACAGTGGAAAATCATGTCAGCCCCCTCTAAGCCTCATGTAATGTAAACTAAATACTAATGTCACAAGTATTTGCATAAAAAAAACTTTTAGGTAACCGTTCATGTATTTTTGCTCATTATTCAAATCAATATTGGCATTTTCTAATGAATGCCATATTTTTTACTGCTAATGGAAACAAAATAATACAAACGGTCCCTTTAATAAAACATGCAGTGGGCTAATATATTAGGTTGGCCTCTGTTTCAAATAAATATTTTTTCAGAAAATCCACTGATCAAAATAAGAGAACAATGACAGTACGTAGAAAATCTGCCTGTCTGCTCCTGACTTGAAGCAATAACATGCAAGTGTATCGGGGCCACATTAAATTCAATGACACTATGTATTTCCTGTCAAATAAAATGTATTTGTAACTCAAAGTGCGTAAAAACATTTAGCATACAACGGGACAGTAAAAAGCCCCACAGTTGACTTCATGTCTCCTGATGACATCCACAAGGGGAAGTATATACAGATTAAAAAATACTAGGCCTAAAATTGAAACTTGGGGAACTCCACGTGTGATTTAATGGGTCCTGGAGGAACATGCATCCATACCTACAAATAAATGTCTATCTATGAGATAGGGACAAAACCAAAGATGCCCAGGTTTCTAAATCTAATAAACCTAACTAGAATTACATTTCCCCTCCATCATTTATTGAATTACTCCTCCTGTGATAAAAACAAACCACCAGATGTAATAAAAACTACAAAAAGCAGTATTTGAACAGGATATTTGATGCTTTGCCCAATGTGTGATTGCACTAACATAAAATCGTTTTCATTTGCGCCAAAAGAAGTTTGGTGTCCTGGCATCAAAATGTTTTCAAAGCAGCGCCCCCGAGGGGCCTGTGTATTATTTTATTTATTTTGAAGGAACCCATCTATAACGCAGAGGAGTCACCTGCCGTTGCGTCACGGCTTCTGCAACCAATCCGCAAGTGCCTCTTGTGCGTGCGCGCACTCATTATTTTGGTTCGGCCCCCCCACTCATTCTGTCTGCGCACAATCCGCGCGCGCCGCTCCTCGCTCCTTCTCCAAACGCGCAGCCGACAAATTCGGAGGAGGTTTACGCCCAGTTTCATCCTCCTCTCCCGGACCGGAACGCGCCACAGGACTTGGACCGAACCCTGCCGGATCGTTTTTGGATTGTCGCTCCTAGTTCTATGATGTGAACAGCTAATGTTGGAAGGTAAGTGGATGGAAATGGAGAAAAAGTTACCTCACGTCTTGGCAAGTTGCAAAAAAAGGTGCACGGGAATTCTGAGCGCTTGTTTGTGCATCTATGTGTTGTGGGGGTGTAAAACTTTGGGGAGCCTTGTAAATAATATGTCACACTCCTGAGATAAACCGAGGACAGCCATTCTTACATGGGAAATCCATACCTGACAACCTCATCCTATTGCTTCCTTTATAATGATTGCAGTTCCCTATATTAAGCGACAATAAAGCTTAAAAACAGAACACGGCACCTATTTACTCACATTAAAACAGACTACACAGATTAAAACAAAGATAATTTGTGTAAACCAGTATATTTAATTCATCCAATAAATGACACAATTCTTTCAGCATCTTTCTTAGTTCTTTCCATGCATGCAGTCAATTTATTGTTGCTTAATATACGTAGCAGATTAGATATTAGAGCCAAAATGGCAGAGAGAGACTGGTCTAACAATAAACCTGAGTTTAAAAAAATAAAAAAAAATAAAAAAAAACCTCTTCAAAAATTGTAATATTACTTACACCAGGGGTACTCCAACAGCTAAGGTGCTCGCGAACCTGTACTGAAAATAGCTCACCAGTGCTAGGCCATTGTGATTTTGTAGTCAAAATATATATTTTTTGTAGTTGACTGAGTTTATGTAACTCCACTTCCAATACTTAACCTGGTAATAACATAGTAATAACAATAATAGTAATTTCAGAAATGCATATCAAACTGGGTGCCCTTTGCCTGATTTAGTAACAAAAAGTAGCTCTCAGCTTGAAAAAGGTTGGAGACCCTTGGCATACACGATTCGAAATGATGAAAAATACGCATAAAATAAGGGTGACATGTATAAATAGGCAGGTATAAGGTTACCTATCGTATAGTTAAGCTACAACAATTGCTGCAAGAGATTTTCACTGCATGTGTGCATCTATGTGTTGTGAGGGCATACAAGTTGAGGGAGCTAAAGATGTGATGATGTTATTTTCCTAGTATTAACTGAGTACATCCATTTCTGAATGAATGAATTGTTCCATGGATTCGCAATCCTGTTCATTGCCAATGGCCTTTTGCCAAGAACTGTTATTACACTTTGTAGCAAGGTGTATGATGATGATGATGATGGTGTTGTTGAAGTTGAAAAGGTGAGGCCTCCAACTACCCATCATTATTATAATTACAGTATATTTTTTTATACTACAGAGTATCCCCAAAAATGTATACAAACATTGACATTAAATAGCCGATAAACTTTTTTTTCATGTTTCTAGTTTGATTTTGGAGTGAGAAAGGCACAAACTGGGCTTTTATGTTTATACCAAAAAAAAAATCGTTTTAAAAAATATTTTGGAAATGTGCAAATCAATCTGGATTGCAAAGAAGTCCACACAAAGATGCTCAACCTGATGCATTTCAGCTGTATTTTCACATTTCAAGGATGTTTTTTGAACCTTTTAAATGAAATGAAGAAAATGTGTTTATACTTTTTTACCATTGTCTTCCAACTTTTTTTTAGCCTGGGCATACTGTTTTTCAAGTTATTTTTTTATATATGGATTTTTGTTTTTCTAGAAAATGAATATTTAAAATGAGCAAACATTTGCCAGTGGAATACATTTTTTACGACCTAACTTTTTTTGTGTAAAAATTATTTTTAAAATATGCAAAATTATGTGCAATGAGTTTTAATTTGTTTTATATATTTTATTTTGCAAAACAATCCTAAACATCTTCATCAAACACAATACGTTATTATATATGCTTACTACCTCATCAGAATATAAAAATAATACTACTGCCACCTACTGGTACGGATGAAAGTTAAAGTTACTTGCCCGATCACTGGAAGAAAGCAATTATACTGAACGATGGCATGCTCTTTGCGAAAAGAAAATTGGGCATTTTCCTGTGGTAAGTTGACAAGATCTCGTGGCACACTGGTTAAAAACACTGTATTATACCAGTGCAATATAATAGTTTGCTTTGGTTACACGTGAGTGTTTTGTTGTATTTCATAAACGCACCAATGATTAAACTTCAGAAATTGTAAATGAATATTACAATGGTTTAAGTACAACAACCTCCTCGGTATCAGATATAATACATAAGTGTACTGACCAAGCTAGAGCTTAACAAAAACAAGGTAACAAGCTGTATTGTTCACATACAAATACATTTAATTTTACACTAAAATCATGGACTTATTTAATTATTTAGATAATAATAAAGGCTGTTCTATCCAAGATTTTGCACACTGATACTGTATTAAACCATTGAGTAATCAATACTGAGGATAACAATGCCACGAGTACATTAAATCCCCATCCACACTGCACAAAAAACCCCCACACAATTTTAAAATAGACATTCATCCATTTAGAGCAGTGTTTTTCAACCAGTGTGCCAGGGCACACTAGCGTGCCGTGAGACCTTGTCTAGTGTGCCGCAAGGATTTGACCAATTTTATCTTTGTGAAAAAGCATGCCGCTGTTCAGTATATTTGATTTCGTCAGGTCATCAGCCGAGTAACTCACATACATCCATATCAGTAGGTTGCAGTAGATTTTTTTCCTTTTATATTCTTATAATATGCTCATGGGGTAGTGCAGGAAAATATATTTGATAACTTTTATGATTTTAAGTAGAAATAGTTTAAACTTTAGTAGACACTCAAAATAGGGACCAGAGATCACTGGGTTTTGAACTTACAAAGAAAACAGGGAAAGAAACCTTAAAATAAGGAAGTCAACCTGCTCTAAAATACTGCATAGTCCTTTCTTTTATTTGTTTTAGTTTTGCACAGATACGATCAATAATACATCAAATAATGTAAAACATTTGCGAAAGTGATTTTGCGAATTCATTTTGTATTATTATTTTATTATTTTATAAAACAAAGAATCATGGTAGTAAAAAAAATGCAGTATTTTTGTTATATTTTTAAAAAATAAAAATTTCAAAATGACAGTAAAATATACACCAAAACAAATATTAACATGTATTATTATGTCCTGAGCCACGATAACCTCAAAAGATTAAAAAAAAACTATACAATTATTTTAAGCAATATGATTATTTGAACTAAATAAATAGATAAAATAACAATAAAATGAAAATAGTTCCGGGACTGTGTGCCTTGAGATTTTTTTAATGAAAAAAAGTGTGCCTTGGCTCAACAAAGGTTGAAAAACACAGATTTAGAGGGACAGTGTGTATTTGCCGTAAAAAAAAGATAATTCATTAAAAAGAAAAACACTATTCATTTAAAAAATAAGTATGAATACATGAACTAGAAAGTCGTGCATTTTTTTAAATATTCACAGAGGGAGAAATCGTTCATATCTTACTGCTACAGGTACCGCAAAAAAAACTAAAACCTCGCAAGAGGCTCGGAAACAAATAGATGAGAAACGGTCCAGTTTGGTCACTTAAGGTCTCGGTAGTTTTATTCTTGTGCTTTATGAATACTCTTTTTTTTTCATTACAGAATACAGCAACATCTAGTGGACAAGTAATACACACTGTCCCTCTTACTATTTTCCAACCGCTTAACCCCATGAGGGTCGCAGAGATGCTGGAGCACCTCTCAGCTAAATTTGTATAGTGGGCACTCTGGACCGGTTGCCAGGCAATTGCAGGGCACATAGGGACAAAAAGTTTCCAATGACCTAACCTTCATGGTTTTGGGACTAAAACCGTAGTGCCTGGAGAAAACACACTCAGACACGGGGGGAAAGTGCAAACTCTACCCAGAAAAGCTGAGCCCAGAACCTCTGAACTGTGAGGCAGACTTGCTTACCCGCCATCCACTATACTGTGCCTTTTGCAAAAAAACAAAAAACAAACACACAATCAAAATGTGCAGCAGATTCTGCTTTTCAGTCTAATGTACAAAAGACACTTGGCCTTCAAAAGGTGTTTGCATGAGATAGCTGGTACCAAATACCATCGTGAGGTTGTTTTCTTTAGACTTTCCAGCATTGGACTGCGCTCCGAAGGACAAGAAGGCAAACAGGGTGTTCCTGGCATGATAGATCTTTGTGTTGCACTTTTCTATATCTGAGTATTGATTGTCCCAGTGCTGACTCCCTCCCATCCCCCATGTTTACCGTCATTACACAGCCCCCCACCTCAATTTCAGCCAATTAGTAGCTGTTTTCGTTTTTTTAATGATGACAGGATGCGTTTGCGAAATAAAGAGGTAGGGAGAGAATAAAGGAGAGAGAGAGAGAGAGGTAGAGAATGAAAGAGGTAGAAAAAGACTGAGAGAGAGAGAGAGAGAGCGCAACAAAAAGAGAGGGATAGAATTAAAGAGAGTGAGAGAGTGAGAGAAAGAGAGAGAGAGAGAGAGAGAAAAAGATTGGGAAACAGGGACATGAATAGAAAGAGAGAGAGATAAAGAGATTGGGAAATGGAAAAATAGAGAGAGAGCAACATTAAGAGACAGAAAGATAGAAAGAGAGAAAAATAGAGTGAGGGAGAGAATGAAAAAGAGGATGAATGAGAGAGAGAGAGAGTTGAAAATAGAGAAAGACGGAGAGAATTAAAGAGAATGGCTATAGGTGGGCACATGTTAAAGGGATAATATGTTTTTTTCAGTGCCTCCTAGTGGTCAAAAAGAGAACGAATGAGGGAGAGAGATAAAGAGATAGAGAGAATTAAAGTGAGCAAGAGAGAGAGAAAGAGAGAGAAAAAATAATTAAAGAGAGAGAGAGAGAGAGAGAGAGAGAGAGAGAGAGATGTTTGAATGGCTTTAGGTGGGTACATGTTAAAGGGACAGTGTGTTTTTTTCTGTGCCTCCTAGTGATGAAAAAAATTCATTAAAAAACAATGTTGATTCAAACAACAAGAAAAAAACACATTAACATTCATAAAAAAGTGTATTTAATCAAAAAAAATATCATAAGTCCCCAAATTTAGTTTTCATAACCTGAGCCACACCTAGAGGGAGCTGAGATGATTCTCTGCCAAATTCCTCCTACATGTACACTAAATCCAAAAACCTTGCGACAAAACAAAACAGAGAAGACAAATCTTGTGGTTTGGTCACTTTGAGTTTCTTTGTTGTGCTTTTTGGCACTCATTTTCGATTGACTACAAAATACAGCGGCATTTACTTGTAAAATAATAAAGACTGTCTCTTTGAATCAATCCTTCTAGGTTCTCGTTGTTCATTGCTGCTGTCATTGTACATATGTGGCAAAACAAAAAGTAAATCACTTTTGGAATAAATTTGGTCGATTCTATGGAGCTCTAACTTCCTAACATGTAAATGCAATCTGAGCTTTTATTTTAATAATTCTCGCAACAGGCCAAGGTCCTGCTAACATCGCCTTTGTATTGAGCGATCACTCATCATTTTACAGCGCACACAAGGCACTTTATTGGCGCAACAAATGTGTTTAGATGATGGAAACACTTAAGCGTTGTTTTTCTTCAACATGGTTTCTTAAAAGTACTTAAAGGATGGAGGATTGGGGTTCACTTTGACCACCTTATTCCTTTTTGTTGTGTTTAGTTCACATAATGCCAACTAGAGTGAGTGGACAGTTTTGGATTTTTTTATCGTGACTTGTGAGGCACAGTTTGTTTTACAAATAAAGGAACCTACTTTTTAATCATCATTTGATCGGCAGAGCAAAAAAGCAATATATTAACTGTAGTATTGGAAAACAATGTTTCATTGTCTTACCTTAATTTAGAAATGAAGTCTGTTTGTTACTCCTGTTGAGTCTAAACATAAAAAATGATCCAAAAAAAAATGTGCAATGAGAAAAAGAAATTTTGGCTGGCTTGAGTTACTGTTAGTTTGCGAATGCTATCCCTAATTCTATTGTTTGGTGTTATGGTGTACGCTAAAAACAGAATCCTTGTTCTAAATATCGCCCAGTGCCACGAGGCAGGAGAATTGCTGGCCTCACTCTGCATCTCCAGACAGCAATATGATGCATACTAATTGTATTTTTTATATTGATAATATAGTGTGAAAATTCAGCGATTTCTAGAATGTACATCCAAATAATGTGAAAAGAAATGTAGAGGGGTATCTCTTAACTGCTTAATTCATTCCAGAATCATGCTCATACCTCAAACTGTAGTGTATTTAGCAAATTTTTGCAATATGAAAAAAAAAAATGAATTGGTGGGTGGCACGGCGGATGAGTGGTTAACGTGTTCACAGCACAGTTCTGAAGTCATGGGATCCAATCCAGTTATCAGCCTTCCTGTAAAGAGTTTGCATGTTCTCCCCGTGCTTGCGTCGTTTTCTTCCGACATTCCAAAAAACATTAATTGGCCGGTCCAAATTGTCTCTGGGTGTATATAAGTGAGTGGGTTGTCTGTCGCTGTGTGCCTTGCGACTGGCTGGCAACCAGTTCAGGGTGTCCCCTACCCACTGCCTGAAGATAGCAGGGATGGGCTCCAGGACCCCAGCGACCTTACTAAGGATAAGCAGTGCAGATAATGGATGGATGGATGGATGAAAATGAATTGGTCCACTCCTGTCCTCTCAAAAGCATACAGGTAAACCCTAAATAGCTAGAAAATACATTTTCCTGGTCACTCAAAACACATTTAAATAGTAAGTAAACACACAAAATACAGTAATAAAATGAACTAGATTGATATTACCGAAATTGATTTATTTTAAATGCCGTAACAAATATGAGTGAAAGAAGGGGACGGTTGACAATTACCACGGAAATTGCATACTTGATAACTTGTGCATTTTCCCCACATTTTATAGAAAATTTAAATTTTGCTTTCTGTTTACCCTATAAAAATATGGAGACGGGAAAATAAACAGGGTATGATATCAGTAGAATGTTGATGATATATAAGCACTTTATGTACACTTAAAATTAAGTTACTGGAATTTTAAATTAATTTCCACACAAAAATGTTGACAGCACCATCTCTCAGAGCCCGAACAGACGGTGGACCCAGATGCGTAACGTTTTCACACAAGCTTTATTTACGGAAACGGGGCAAACAAACGCCAACGATTCGGCGATCGCTGGGCAGAAGAGATCGAAACCGGACCGGACAGACGGGATCATTACCAGATACAGGATATATGAGCAGATACCAGTCAGGGCGGGAAAGATGGGATCGATACTGGATACTTGATTCATGAGCAGTATACTGGACAGAAGGGCACAGACGGGATCAATACCGGATATTGGATACTGGATACAACAGCAAGATACCGGACAGGACGGGACAGACGGGATAGATACCGGACACTGGATCAAGACACCGGACAGGACGAGAGAGGTGAGCTGGATACCGGTTACTGGATACACGAGCAAGATACCAGACAGGACGGGACAGACGGGATCGATACCAGATACTGGAGCAAGCAACTGGACGGTACGGGAGAGACCGTATCGATCCCGGATACTGGATACAAGAGCAAGATACCGGACAGGGCAGGACAGACGGGATCGATATTAGATACTGGACACTGGAGCAAGATACCGAAAAGGACGAGACAGATGGGATTGATACCGGATACTGGAGCAAGATACCGGACAGGACAATACAGGCGGGATTGCTACCGGATACTGGAGACTGGAGCAAGATACCGGACAGAACGAGACAGATGGGATCGATACCAGATACTGGAGACTGGAGCAAGATACCGAAAAGGACGAGACAGACAGGATTGATACCGGATACTGGAGCAAGATACCGGACAGGACAAGACAGGCGGGATCGATACCGGATACTGGAGACTGGAGCAAGAAAATAGACAGGACGAGACAGGCGGGATCGATACCGCATACTGGAGCAAGATAACGGACAGGATGAGACAGACGGGATCGATACCGGATCTTGGAGACTGGAGAAAGATACCGGACAGGACAAGACATACGGGATCGATACCTGATACTGGAGACTGGAGCAAGATACCGGACAGGACGAGACAGGCGGGATGGATACTGGATACTGGAGACTGGAGCAAGAAAATAGACAGGACGAGACAGGCGGGATCGATACCGCATACTGGAGCAAGATAACGGACAGGACGAGACAGACGGGATCGATACCGGATCTTGGAGACTGGAAAAAGATACCGGACAGGACAAGACATACGGGATCGATACCTGATACTGGAGACTGGAGCAAGATACCGGACAGGACGAGACAGGCGGGATGGATACTGGATACTGGAGACTGGAGCAAGATACCGGACAGGACAAGACAGGCGGGATGGATACCGGATACCTAAGACTGGAGCAAGAAACCGGACAGGACGAGAGACGCGAGCTCGATACCGGATACTGGATACACAAGCAAGATACCGGACAGAGTTAAATACAAGTCTTGCAGGTGCAGATGTTCGTTTGCCGGACTGACAAGGAGTGAATGAGAGCACCGAGTTTGGCGCCAAACGGGCGGGCCCAAGTGAGGGCAAAAGGCAACCGTGACACCATCTTTTTGAATTTTTTTTTTGCCTGTAGTAGTGAACAGTCAAGAGCGGTAAGCGAACTCTAGTGGTTGCCTTCCGGTCTGCTTGTGTACTGGATAGCGAGGTAGATTTTTATTTGAAAAAAACTTGTGAATGGAAATTCTCCTGTGTAGAGGCGCTTGTAATAAGAGGTACCACTGTCCTTAGAGATTGAGATTCTCCTGGTTGCTGTGATCAGTCAGGACACGATCCAAACAGCAACCTAGAGAATGACCGACTGCTCAGCTACCGAGGCCATCTTTACTGCCCGGCACCGTTCGAGCATTTTCCTGGTCTAGAGATGCAGGAGCCACTGATTGCTGTTTTACAGCAGTCAGCTGGTCAAACAGACGGGCTGACATCCCCCATTGGGTTTCATTAGAGCCGGTCTTGATGTTAAAGCCCGCCTAATCTACTTTTGCAACCCGGCAGACCGCGATGTTGGGCACCGCAGCGGCTATCTTTGGACGCCGTATGGGCGGGGGCCTTTCTTTGGCTTACATAATTAAAAAACAATGGCACGAAATGGCTAAAGCCGCCCTCTAAATGCCTTCGGTGAGCGAGCCGGGCAGCTGATACTCCATTCTAATGATGACTTTTAGTCTGGATCGGGCAATGTCACTCACTCCTATTTGCTTTTCCTGGAATTCAGAAACGTATTCTTTTGAATAATTTGCAAAATCGGTGCTTATATCTGAATGAAACTTCTCGCTTTATTCCACTGTATCACCTTGGCATCACCTTATATGTAATCTTCACTCTAAAACCACAAAAATGAATAGCTATGGATTGGGGAAAAAAGTGGGTCAGTTAAATCCAACTTTCCATGTTCCAATCATTTGGCTTTTTGTTAAAGGGATAGTGTGTATTCTTTAGAGCCACTTAATGGTAAAAAAAACTTAACAAACTTATGTGGGGCTGCTTTCACCACAAACATTTTACCAAATTTGTCAGGCAGTTTTGACCCCCTACCAACGTTTTTTTTTTGCTTAGGTCTTCTAAACAAAGTTGTCTGGGGGTGGTTATTTTGTTTTCTTACTGTACACTGAATGATTTTATAAAGCGCTTGAGCTGCAATTTGTTGCTGCAAAAAAACACCTGAGTAGCCCGCGGACACATTCTGAAAATATTTTACGATGTGTGGATAATTGTGATTTTTCAGGAAAAATGATTTCTAACTGTCATGATCTAAAATCACAACCTGGTAATAAAACAGTAACAACATAGTAATATAATAATTACCCGCATGCCAATCAGTAGCTTGTGCAATCCAAATACATTTGGACTTGATTCGAAAAACAAATCGCTTAACTTATAAAAATATTATCCATTCAGGGAATTTTTTATATAATATGCCCTATTAACTCTGCTTTCATCCTAGCTTTGGTAGGAAATGTTATGAGACACCGTATTCTGACCTTACCTTGAAAACCTTGACGAAACCTTTACGTAAGATGATGAATGAACTGAAACACAGTGTTTGAGTTATTTACAGAAAACCCAACCCCCACTTCAGACGTTCAACAGTGTCTGTCCGGTTTAATTCCCCAGGGTGCTTTCAAACGGTGCTTGTGCACCTAATAAAGGAACCGGGCCTCAATATATTTGCTGTGGCTAATAATTTTAGTACTGCACAGGTGGCGTTGTATCATAATCTTGTTAATATCCAAAACAAATATGTAATTGCCGGCGTTGTCATTGCCAACTGCTGTCTAATGGTACACTATAGAGGAAATGTATTATCATATTTTTATAACTCAAACTAATTATTCGTGCCTCACTGACACTTGCTGACATTTATGTGGCTGTCACATGCACGGCAGCAAAAAGGCGCTCACTTTAGGGCTGTTCGCCCTGCCGCTCCGTGTTTGTCTTCAGATATTGTGTGCGTTCAACACACAAAATTGCACACCAGATACTACGGGCGTGTGTGGTGTTGTCCAAAGATCAGGTCAAGGCAGGTTGATTTATGAGGTCCCATGAAGCCACACAAGGTGATTGGACAATTTTGGACTTAGAAAATTGTTCTAAGTCTCAGGAAATTTTTAATTTTAATAAACTTATGTTGAAGGGTTTACCATCTAGTTTGTCTTTACTGAATAAATTGGGATGAACACTCGTTTTTAACACAATCTAGGCCACAGAAAATTGCTGAGGAATAATTGCATCAGTAGTCAGTTGAATCTCAATTTATTCAACTGAACTGAGAGGTCATGGAAAGGCGCATTCTGAATGGTTGCTACTTACATAATAGCTACTTAGCCTTGCCAGGTAGCAGGAAACCTTGTGGTATGCCAGGCTCATGAATAACATATGGGAACACATATTCATACTCTGAAATTTAGCCATAAGCCGGACAATTTGACTTGCTAGTCAAGTCAAGTCAAGTCTAGTTATTTGTATAGCCCTTAATCACGAACTTTCAAAGGGCTGCACAGACCACAGATTATTGCAAATCACAGACTATTATTACACCATCTAATCAAATCTGACCTAAAACCAACATGAGGGCAAATAATACACAGATACACAGGTATTGTCAACATAAAATATAGGTTATTCATATGCTATAGAGTAGAAGTGTCTTTTAACATTTCCACTGAGGTTGCAGATCGAATCTCAGGGGGAAGAGCATTTTACAGCACCGGTGCCCAAATGGAGAACGCTCTCAAACTTGCGGATCTCTTCTTGGCTCTTGGGGTAACTAGTAGACCAGCATTTTCAGAGCGAAGGCTCCGGACCGGAACATAGGGGTAAATTAAATCTGAAAGCTATGAGGGGACACGGTGGCGCAGTGGTTAGTGCGTGTGCGGCACGGTTCTAAGGTCTTGGGAACTGTGCGGAGTTTGTATGTTCTCGCCGTGCTTGCGTGGGTTTCCTCCGGGCACTCCGGTTAACTCCCACATTCCAAAGACATGCATTTCAGGTGGATTGGCCGGTCCAAATTGTCCCTAGGCGTGAATGAGCGAGTGAGTTGTCTGTCCCTGTGTGCCCTGCGATTGGCTGGCAACCAGTTCAGGGTGTCCCTGTGTGCCTGACTTTGCATCAGCAGACACTCAGAACAGTAATGTGTTACATAGTGTTCTTTTTGAATGAAAGCATCAATAGATCAGATAAACGCTGCATGTGACCAGTCTTCTATTTTGAAAAACAGCCTATGCAACGAGAAAAAAGTTACTAAATGGCTTGACTTGCTAATACTATGATTCATTTTATTGTTTGGGGCTGAGGCTTGCGCCAAATCAGAATCCTTGGTGTTACTATTGCCCTCTGCCATGAGGCTTGAAAATTGCGTGGCCAACCTGCATCCGAAGACAACACAGCGTTAGGTAACACAATAACTGTATTAATAATATTCATAACATAATAAAATTAAGCGATCTGGAAAAAGAAAATTGACTATTAAGGATTTAACTATTAAGTTAAATGAGAAAGAATGTTTAACACTGAGTAAGTATTACCACTTTACATATATATAATCTTTATATATTTCCATAATGAATCTCTCCCTGACTGCACGTTTTGACTCTCCAGTCCTGTTCGGTATCTTGCTCGTGTATCCTGCATCCGGTATCGATCCCGTCTGTCCTGTCCAGTTTGGTATCCTGCATCCGTTATTGATCCCGTCTGTCCCGTCCTGTCTGGTATCTTACTCGTGCATCCTGTTTCCGGTATTGATCCTGTCGGTACCGTCCTGTCCAGTATCCTGCATTCGTTATCGATCCCATCTGTCCCGTACTGTCTGGTATTCAGTATCCGTATTGATCCCGTCTCTCCCATCCTGTCTGGTATCCTGCTCGTGTATCCTGTATCGGGTTTTGATCTCGTCCACCCCTGGCTTCCTGTTCTCCCACGTCTGACTTCTCTGCCCCACTTCTCCTGCCCAGCGATCGCCGAATCGCTGGTGTTTGTGTTTCCGCGCATGACTGCCCCCGTTTCCTTAAACTAAAGTCTGGTCTGAAAACGTTACGCGTTTAGGTCCACGGTCTGTTTGGGTTCTGACACCAAAATATTTCTCAGTGTTGTCATACCATCTGATTCTATTAAAATCGATCCATAAGTAATCCTGAGCCACCTAATTTAGCTAAATGAGATATTGTAATCTTCAAGAATGAACATAAAAATATTACAAATATGCGTTCTTTTGTTCCAAAAAAATCAAACTTGTCCTCGAATTTGGATCGATGTAACGCCATCTCCTGCATGAAAACTGCATTTTTCCTTGGAAATATATTTAAACCCTGAATGAATATCCACATGCCTACCCGATTTCAAAGCATTTATGTTGACTTGGCTCGACACTGAAACGTTTTGGAAAAACGAAAAAAAAAGCAAGAAAGATAGAAGTTGCAGCGCTATTTGATAGATAGATTTAGCAAAAAGAAAGCCTGCTGGGTTGCCACTCACTCTGCAATTCCATACAAAGCGCATGACCAAACTTCAAAAGCCTTTTCTCTTTCTTCTCGCTCATCTTCTTCGGCCTTGCCCTGGAACTTCTTGTTCACGTCTGATTCTTGACTGCTCACTCGCGTGTGCTCTGTCTGCACCCAGTAAATAGATCAATAACAAATCAGCCTCATTTACACACGTCGCAAGAGTGTCTTAGAAAGGGATCAATAAAAGAGGTGATTGAGGCCCACCGGCTTTTAAGTGGACTTAAACTCTCTTCTTATTTATGATTGAGTAAGGAGCTGACTGCTCATAATATGGATCATATTAAACATTGATTTTTAATCACCACGTGATTTATTGATGAATGATTAAGAGGTACACAAAATCATTATTCTTGTTTATTTTACAGTTTCAAGCTTCATTTATAATTGTGGGCGGCGGTTAACAGAATGAGCATATGATGGGCCACATTTTCTCCAGCAAAGACCGTTTATTTATAGCTTATGTTTTATTCCCAGGGTAACTCAATGTACTTTACACAACTGTAAGAAAAGAACAACAACATATATAATTACTAAGGGGATTGTCTAAGGCAAATAGATTAGTAGGAATTAATAGATTGCAAAATTAAGTTATGTTGATAATATTTTTTATTGTGTTCCCGCGCATGACTGCCCCGTTTCCGTAAAATAAAGCTTTGTATGAAAACGTTATATATATATATATATATATATATATATATATATATATATATATATATATATATATATACAGGCATTAGTGCCAGTTAGAGACCATTCCTAAACTCAGGTTTGCAGACATCAGAGTCTTACCCATCCATTTTCTTAACCGCTTATTCTAATTCAATTGCTGTGTCTCTAATGTATTCAGAGCCCATATCACTCATCAATTTATAGACCAGTAGCAGATTTCTAAAAATCAATTATACGGCTGCCTGGGAGCCAGTGTAAAGCTTTGAGCACTTCAAGGCTGTGAGGTTTGTTGTGGTGCCAAGCTGCAATTGTTTAATGGACCAACAAATAAAAAGATTATTTTCTATGCATTTTCACTGTTTTAGTCCTTCCTTTTTATAATCTGGTCACTACAACACGTGTCCTTGGGTTCAATAAAGAAGGCGAAACTTTGAAATAAAAAAATTGTTTCGTCCTCTCTCCATGCTGCGTTACAGTTTTCTTTTCCTGCCAGTGACAAGTGATCGCTATCTTAAGAGAGGCGAGCGGCGAGATGCCCACAAACACGACTCGATGACTCGCGCTTCGAAAAAGCACACAGATGGAAGAGGCTCTTGGAGGACTTAGAAAAAGGATACAAAACAAATCTGCTCTTCAAGTTAGTGCCCGTGCCAGTATGCCAGCTTTGTGTTCTGGCTGATGGACTTAGCCTGAGGGCGGCATTGCGGACCAAAAGCTCATTTGTTGGCAAAGTAATACAAGGTTTTATTTGGACATCTCAAGTTTTCTTTTTTCTTTCTTTTGGGATTCCATCTCTTATCGTATCTATTTTCCATTATCAGAATTTTAGGTTCATCCCATGATGGATAATAGCCACTGCAAATAACATGTGACTTGGAACAGCAAAAAAGGTTGCATGAACAGTTCTAGGGACAAAAAGTTTTTGAATTCATCCATATGAATGCTATTATTATAATGTAACCATTCTGAAGTTTTCACCACCCACTAAGATGCTAAACCCCACAATCACTCTATGAGCATCACCAATTGCAAAACTGTGATCGTTAAACTTCACAAAACCTATACCTCAGTGATGCGTGGTAAGCTTTGTGTCTGGTGAGGCACAGTCAAATAAATGAACCTCCATCTAATTCATTATTTTATTGACAGAAGAAGAACACAAAATATTACCTGTAGGATAGAATAACAGTGTTAGATTTTTTTACCTTAACTGATGAATGAAGTCTATGCTCCTTCTAAATATAATCATCAATAGATAGATAATCGTCCGTTATGAACAAAAGTTCACGAAACGAGAAAAAAAATACTCTATGACTTGACGTGCTGTTAGCTTAAAAATACTAGCACTAATGCTATTGTTTGGGGCTCAGGTGACCAAATCAGAATCCTTGGTCTCACGTTCTTTGAAGATAAAGGAGAAAGCACTCTAACACTAAATGAATATATACATATAATATATTTGTCCTTTTCTATTTCTATGATGAGAGGTGAGGCACAGCCTCACATCCCCCTTTACTGCACATGCCTCCCTTGACTGATCATAACTGTTATAACTACCAAACCAACTGTGGTATATTTCTTGTAACATTATATATATATATTTGAAACTTGACATTTCTCAAATTACATTTTTGTTGTGTTTTTGCATCATTCAACACTTTAAAGAGTAAATACAACACTGGAGTCATTAGTTTAAGAAATAGTGGTAAATATGTTATCACTTAATTCTTAACTCTTCAGTGTTGAATTTGAACAACACCAACGGTGAGACTTCTCACCTTGTGTAAAACTCTTGTGAAGTGTAGTGTAAAATAATAACTTATTAGAGAAAAACTAACTCAGAAAATTTAACTCTACGTTCAGTGTACAATGTTCACTCTGTAATAACGAATATGTCAGAACCAGAAAAAATGGTAGACCCAATCGCGTAACGTGTCACACAAAAGTTTGATGGGATTTCGAGAAAATAAACGCAAGCGATCCGGTGCTCGCCGGACAGAGGGAGCAAGCAGCTCACGGGATCGGAGCGTAATCGGAATGCGGAAATGGATCTCCCGGAGCGGGAGATCATAGCGTGGTCAAACGGGCAAAACGTGTCAATAGCCGGAGCGGGAGATCAGAGTGTGGTCGGTGGTCAAAAACGGGCCGTTGCTGGAGCCAAACGGGGAATCAGGAACAGAAGAGTGGTATACGGGTGAAAACGGGACAGACGGGAGCCAGAGTCAAAGTGCTTGTCTTGCGTGTGCAGTGGTTTGCTGACGGACTGACCAGGAGTGACTGGAGTACTGGGTATATATAAGAGGGGAATCAATCAGGCAACTAGGAGCAGCTGGCGCCAAACGAGCGGGCCCAGGTGAGTGCAATGAGTAATCATGACAGAATATATATATATTCACTGGGATAGTTGTAAATGCACTCTTTAGGTGTTAACTTAACACTGGTCATTTTAATGTGTACTGGTTTATTTATTCCAAAGTGTATTTTATCATATTTTTTAAACAATTCAAGTCAAAGTATTATTACTTTTTCATGTAATACACTTCACTATTTTAGGGCGCTACCGTTTTTGACAATATGTGTTTATTACTATAATACTGACTACTTCCATTTGCTGTTTCTAAAAATGACAAATTATTCCGATCTTGCTTTAAGCTGTGAATATACAGGACTCAATTTTTAATAAAATTGCAAACTTGTAAGAGTCAACTTTGCTCCCTCCCTCATGCCCAACCATTACTCTGTTTTTTTGTTCCTTCCATTGTTTATGGATCACATCTCCTATAACCTCATAATTGCAACCGGTACAACCTCACAGAATACAGCAATAAAACAATATCACAGCAGCGAGCACAATATGAGCGTTCAAACCTAATGAAGTCACAGGGAGACTTAATAAATCACAATTTACAATCAAGCTCAACAAGCCACTTGATAAAAGACCCATGCTTGCGTCAAGTTCTCCATTGCCTTCTGCTATCGACACTCCACCCGAATCAACACTTTTCAATGGAAAGCAATTCCAATTGTTGGCATTTATTCTCCTTTTGTCAAAGGCACTTCTCCGAACTCTGTGGGGGCCCTCAGTGTGGCACTTGCCGTTTTTTTTCTCTCTCACACAATAAGCATGTTCTATCATGAGCACGACTCAGACTCTGGAATGAGTATTTGTGCAAAGGCAGAGAAGCAATTTCCCTACAATCATGAAAAAAGCGACTGCCATAGACAGAGCTAGGTGTCGTTCAATTCTCTGTATATGTTGAGTCCTCTTGCGTAGAAAACGTGACAGGCCGTTTGAGAAGTAAATCATACTTGCCCTCACATTTGACTTTATGCTCTCACACGTGAACAACAACTTTTTATGCAAAAATACTTATAACCATGTACAAACACGACTATACTCTCTTATTCATACTCTTATACTCTCTCACAAATACTATTGCACTTTCATAACACACTATTATACTCTCCCACAAATACTGCTATATTCTCATACACTAACTACTATAGAATCTTACACGCACAAACACTATTAAATTCTTTCGCATACGTCACTATACTCCCACACATATATTACGATAGACTCTTACACACCTTAAAAGTTGCTATAACTGAAGGGGGTGTTCACACTTAGTGAAATGAACACCTCACCACTTAGTGGGGTTTTATTTACTTTTGATAACCATGGCGATACACGCAGATACGTGAGTAAGCCAATCACTAAATAGAAATTTAAAGTGTCTTCCTGTTTGACCAAACTAACTTCCGTTTTAATACTGCAAGTTATTATTGTCCATGTATGATATTATACTAGTTAGAAAGTATAGTAGTGAGTGTATAAGAGTAGTGGTATGCTGAGAGAGTAGAGTGTGTATGAGAGTGTATTAGTGTGTTTATGAGAGTTTATTGGTATGTGTGAGAGAGCATAGTACTGTGTGTGTAAAGAGGCTAGTAGTGTGCGTATGAGAGTAAAGTAATGTGTGTGAAAGAGTATTGTAGGCCGTTTGAACCTACTTGCGTGTGTATGAGAGTAGATTAATAATAGTTAGAGAGTATAGTAGCGCGTGTGTGAAAGCATAGTAACATGTGTGAGATGGTATAGTAGCATGTGTAAAGTATAAGTCTATAATAGTATACTTGGAGTATAGTCGTGTGAATGAGAGTATAGTACTATGCATGAGAGATTATAGAAATGTTCGTGCATGTAAACCCCTGTTTCTGTATTCAAATGTAGTTGTGCACGTTTGAGCAAGTACGATGTACTTTTCCAACAGCCTCCCATACACAGCCGTCCCTGCAGTCCTCAGATCATCTCATTTCAATTTCTGCGGGTTGTCCCAAAACGATGCGGGAACCTCTTTGCAATGCGTTCCACAAAATTAAGCTCAATGTGTTTTGCTGGTATTGTACTGTGGTGAGCGAGCAGCATGGGTTGGAGTTGGATTGGACATATTGTAGGCAGAGTTAGTGCTTTTCAGTGATGTGCAGTAGGGGGAGGCATGGGAGACTGTGCCTCACCAGTAATCATGGAAATAGAAAATTAAAAATCTATTGAATGATTATATTTATTCTGCGATTGGCTGGCAACCAGTTCAGGGTGTCCCCTGCCCACTGCCTGGAGATGGCTGGAATTGGCTCCAGCCCCCCCGCGACCCTAATAAGGATAAGTGGTACATAATGAGACCAAAGATTTTGATTTACACACAAACCAGCCACAAACATTAGACTTAGTGAAAGTATTAGGAAGATTAACATCAGGTCAAGCCACTTAGTATTTTATTTTTGTTGTATGGACTTTTTCTCACAATGGAGGATTACCTATCCTTCGATGCTTTTAGTCAAAAGGAGCAGTGAATGGACTTCTTTCACTTAAGGTTAGACAATGAAATGTTTTTTAATGTTTATCTACTGCTTTTTTGCCCCGCCAATTAAATAATGAGTATGATGTAGGTTCGTTTATTTTAAAATCTGACTGTACCTTACCAAACACAAACTTACGCGCACGTTACTGGCGCCTGTCATTGGATTCTATTGAATTGATGAAATATGGACAAATATGGTTTGACAATCCTGTTGATTTTTTTAAAAAATAATGAAGATTTTTTTATTGACCTCACAACCCTTGGCAACTTATGTGGCTCCCAGATTCGCTAATGATATCGATCTGAAATCTGCCCCCAAAGAAGTATCGTATTTAATTGGAGTTCATCCAAAATCTCCAATATTGGCTCTAAAATTGGCACTCAAAAACTTAACCTTTTCCAGTTTGCACTCCTGTGTTGTTCAGGCCATGGATAACAAAAATTTGAAGACGGTAGTGCTGTAGTATGAAAACTAAAGATGATAACTACTTGTAACTGTAATAAAATTCAAATTTTGCCAAATTCAGACTAAAAATAAAATGGTACCATGTCCCAACAGCATGTTTAATTTTTGGATGAATACACCAGTACCAAGGGGTGCTAATTTGTTAATTATCAGAAGTGGAAAAGTTGTAGACATCCGTGCCCAGTTTAGAATATAAATTTCACCGGTCACTGTGGTCCTTTCCTTTGTAGTCCATTACCCAGCTTGACAGTCTAAAGTGGTTTTGAAAAGCTACGGTTTTAATTACTGCTAATTTGTCTATCAGCACTGTTAAGCACATCCTTTCTTGTATTTATTAATTTCGTTAACGTAATGTGCTCTTGAAGTGTTGCATAGGGATTAGCCCCTTTGAAGTAATTTGAAAAAAGCAAGGAGGCAAAGGAAAATATATTGCATGCCCATATTTAGCCTGCATTCTCCTGAAGATTAATAATTAAAAGAAAATATGCTCTACTTGTATAGAAAGAAACGTGTACAAGAACAGTACCTGGGGACTTCTAAAAATAGCTTACTGGTCATTGAATACGAAACAATTTGCTGAGATTTTGATGTATTTACATAAATAGAAGAATTTCTATTTACAGTATGTCAAAAAAGTGAGTACACTCCTCACATTTTTGCATACATTTCATATTCATATCTGAACAACACTGAAGAAACATCGCTTGAAAGGTAGTAAAGCTTATATAGCAGTGTCAATATATTTTTCCCCACAAAAAACTCAGTAGCTAAACCCCTGGTAATAAGAGTGAGTACACCCTAAAATAAAAGTTTGTGAAGTTCAATGTTTTGTGTGGCCACCATGATTTTAAAGAACCACTTTAATCCTTCTGGCCATGGATATCACCTGAGCCTCACAAATTGCCACTGGAAAGCTCTTCCACTCCTGTATGACAACATGACTGAGGATATTGATGATCTTGTGCTTCTCCACCTTCAACCCTTGAGGTTGCCCCAAAGATGTTCTAATGAATGACCAGTTCATCCCCGCTACCCCTAGCCCCTTTAGAAAAGCCTTGGTCATCTTAGAAGTGTATCTGGAGTAATTGTCAGGCTAGAACTTTGACTTGCGGCCGAGTTTCAGGAGGGAGGGGATAATTTTTTGTTCCAGTTTTTCACAGTACACCTCTAGTTTTAGTGTTTCCCTTAATGAACTGCAACTTCCCAATTTCACTTGCATGCAGCCCCAAACCATGACATTCCCAACACCATGCTTGACTTTAGGCATTACACAAACACGTTTGTACTCCTCACTTGCTTGCCGTCAAAAATGCTTCACACCATTTGAGCCAAATAAAGGAATCTTTGTCTCATCAGACCAGAAAATATCTTTCAAGTAAGCAATGGCCTTTGTTTACGTACTACTTTTCATTGTGTCACAACAATGTTCCTTCAGCGATGTTCTATTGAACATAATAATAAAATAGAATAAATAAAATAAATAAATAAAATCTCTGCCGAGATGTGAGTGGTGTACTCACTCTCATCACATATTGTATGTAATCCCAACATAATGCCTGACATGTACACAATGTATATTGTTTTAAAAGGGGTATAGGTTGTGTTTAATGAGAGGCTGGGTGGTGAAATATATATATTTTTCGTATTCCACGATACAAGTTTTAGGGCTGTGACCTAGTTAAATACGAATTACTGGATGTCAATAGTTGTACTTTGTCGTCATTGCCGCTGACAACAAGACATTTGTATGTTTTGTGGGGTAACTCTAGACTACAATCCTAAATGTCCAAAAGCAATGCATCAAGTGTAGCATATCTATTTGTTAATTTTTTTTGGCTGCCGATGAGCAACAGCAATCGTTTGCCGCAGCCAGCTGTGCACATGATAAGATTTTGGGCTAAACTGCCGCGAGACGCAGCTGCCTTACTGCAGGAGACAGTAAAGAGTTTTTGATGTGTTTGGAAATCCTGCACCTGGGCTTTATTTTGGGTATACACCATGACACTTTGCATGACTGACTTGAGGCACAGTAAAATATTTTTTTGCGCAGAAGCACAGGGGAAACCACCAAGTATCAAAATGGACAAATGTCTGATAGGCCTGACTCAATATTAGATTTTAACTTTGAGTGATGATGAGCCAATTTCATCTTTGGGCCTCGGTATCAGAATTGCAATAGATGTTATCATAAAGTTTAAGTGATGTCTTTAAGTGAGTCTCACCTCTGAGTACAACAAAATAAGATCAACAATCCACAGAGAAGTAAAGGTAAACTAACAGATCCTGATGGTATTGCAGCCCTCACATGTCAGTTCGGATCCTTGGCTGACAGTGATTGATGCCGTAGAGTGCTAGCAGAACTTGTAGCAGTCACAATGCGAGCCAGAGTGAATATCCTCAGGCCAGAACAGTGTCAGGCAAAATGAATGAGCGCAAAACACCCCACATGCCCAAGAAATGAAACTGACGCTGACATTTACATGTGTGTCATGGCAGTTGAGGAGAACTTCTTCCCTCTACGTTGGCATAAACACGATATTTAAGTAGTCAAGCCCTCGCTGAAGTGTAAATTTTGTGCCTTTTATCATTGACCAATTCACATTTTTCACATAGTGTCAGGTAAAATTCTCATCAATGGGGCAGTACCTGTTTTGTGAGCTACCCAAGGATTCCGGGAGGACTGTACAAACAGAAGGTTGCCCATCTCGGATTGCTAACCACTAGAACAAATGGCTACCCACGTGATTGGGCGTGTTCTTAAAACTTATAACCTCACTAAAAGGAGAAAACTCAATAACTTGTGCCATATATGTTTTTTGACACATACATAAAGTGCACCTGACGATAAGGCACAGGATTTCTATGTACAATATTTTGTGGACTATAATGTGCACCTAAAAACCTTACATTTTCCAGAAATTCAAAAGTGCGCCTTATGAACAAGTGTGTCTTAAACACTGACAAATATGATACACAAAATTAGGAATGCATACCGTAACTATTTATGAACAAATCAATTAATTTTATGGGTGATACCAGATTTTGTAACAATTGTCCATACATCGCAGCACGGCCGCGCAGTGGTTAGCCCGTGTGCGGCACAGTTCTGCGGTCATGAGATCGAACCTCCTGTGTGGAGTTTGCACGTTCACCCCGTGTTTGCGTGGGTTTTCTCCGGGCACTCCGGTTTTCTCCCACAGTCCCAAAACATGCATGATAGGATAATTGGCCAGTCCAAAATGTCCCTAGGTGTGAATGAGTAAGCGAATTGTCTGTCCCTGTATGCCCTGCGATTGGCTGGCAACCAGTTCAGGGTGTCCCCTGCCCACTGCTCGAAGACGGCTGGAGCGGGCTCCAGCACCCTCTCGCAACCCTACTGAGGATAAGTGGTGCAGATAATGGATGGATGGATGTCCATACATCCATTTTCTGTACCGCGAATCCTTACTAGGGTCGCGGTATGATTATTATGTTACATAAACTTCATTTAAAAAAATAATCCCAATGTTTTTTGATTTATACATTTTTTCCGGGATGTCGAAAAATATCCGGACATTTCTGTAAGTTAGATTTTGTAATGTGTGCACCTTTTTCCGAGTAGAGGAAATTACTGTAGTGCTTCTTTGTGCCGCTACCTGCGTGTGGCCCTGTAAGAGTTCACTCACCATCCAGCCTGAAGAAGAAATCAGCTTCCTCTTCCTAGTTTGTGTGTAAACATTCTATACTGCATGCTGTTTTTTGTTTTTGTATATCGTGCATTCATTCAATACGGTCGGTGTAAAGTGTCAAAAAGAGGCGAGCTGTTTAATTTGAAATGTAAGTATACATATATAGATGTGTGTGTGTGTATGTGTTTTGGAGCCTATACGATCACACACACCGCATATTTTGAGAAAAACCTAATAATTTTATGTGAGCCTTAATGTTGTGAAAATACAATAATGTTTCTATGACCACACACTTTGTTTTGTTCTTGTGTTGTTGTCATAGTCAACCGTCCAAGACTGTTGACCTTGTGCGTATGCCGTTCATGTCAGGTTTTGACTGTGCTGCACAAAAATATGAGGATTACCATGTTCAAGTGCGTTCTCCATTCGATCCTGGTGCTGTGGAATGCTCTGCCCTCTGAGATTCTATCTGCAATCTCAGTAGAACTGTTTAAATCCAGGCTTAAAACAAACATATATTCTATATTCTATACGTATATTTCATGTTGACAATAGCTGTGTATTGTTTGTTATTGCAACAGCCGTAGCAGTGTGGTCATCCTGGGAGGGGGATTACATCATGTACGGTCCCTTCTCAAAGTTTTCTTCAATTTCTTCATCTTGATGTTTTTTAGTTTTTCCTTGCCCTCATGTAGGTTTTAGATCAGGGGATGGCAGTAGTTAGGAGTCTCTTTTAGGGCCCGGTCACACAGCCGTTTGCGTCTGTATCGAGGCTGAATCACGGCCAGAAATTTCTGCCTGTGAAGCGGACGCTATTGGACGCTTTGAGATCGCCATACAGACGAGATACAGCAGTGCTTTACACGCAGTCGGAAATTCACACGCGGTTGGCAGCGCGAAAAGGTTTTGCGCTGCTCAAAACGTTAGGGCCCGGTCACACAGCCTTTCACGGGCGTATCGAGGCTGAATCACGGCCAGAAATTTCTGCCCGTTAAGCAGACGCTGTTGGACGCTTTGAGATCGCCATATAGACAATATACAGCAGTGCTTTACACGCAGTCGGAAATTCACACGCGGATGGCCGCGCGAAAAAGTTTTGCGCTGCTCAAAACTTTAGACCACGTGTTAACCGCGGGCGGCACACGTGGTACACACGAGGTAATGACGCGGAAATGACGCGGAACGACGTGCTATGGCCGCGGCCAGAGCGTGGGTACACGTGGGTAGGACGCAAAATTTCAGCGGGTAATCGTGGGTGGAGCACGGTCATAGCATGTTCTGCGCCTGTATCGCGGTGTTATTACGTGAAATTAGCGTGTTACGCGTGTGACGGTCAAATGCCTTTCTCCGCGTCTATACAGCGCGATTTGCCGAGCACACGTCAGTTGTGCTCGAGACGTCAAGGGGTGAACATGGATCCCCGTCACCGTAGTGACCTCGTCTTAATCCATTTTTATTTCTTGACATTTATTTTCATTTCATAACAAGATAATAAAATAAAAATGAAAAACTATTACAATAATAACATATTGGCTTCTTCGGTGCCATAGCTTGAAATCTTGATCTTCACGGGACTGTGTCTTGAGCGGTTATGATTTCTACAGCCCGGTGTTATGCCGAGAAATGCATCCCTGCCGAGTTTTGCATCCCCTCGAAACTACAACCACTTTTACGTCGTTTTATCTCACTTTTATATCACTTTTAGGGAATGTAATGGCGAACATATAACCAAATCCACTTCGTCTTGCATTTGTTGGGAATGTAATACAACTTAAACCATTCCGTCTTTGTTTTTGTTGTGAACGTAATCGAACGGTAATGCACACCGTATATAAATCACTTTTGAGAACTGTTATGCACTCTACCGTAAAGCTTATTATGCAAAAATTAGCTTTATGGTAGAGTGCATAACAGTTTCACTACGAGCGATTTGAATAGAAAAAGGCAAAATAAACATGTTACCTGCTCAAAAGTGATTTGTATACGGCGTGCATTACCGTTCGATTACATTCACAACAAATACAAAGACGAAGTGGTTTTGGTTATATATATCTCGGCAAGGATGCATTTCTCGGCATAACGCAGGCTAGGCAGCTTTTATACCCGTGGTCCACACGAGAAAATGACGCGGAAATGACGCAATGAGGAAGCGGAACAGTCGCCGGCGTCTGTTTTGCGGGCATACCACCGATGAACAGCGGGTTGGCCAATTTTGCGCATTTTCCATCACGGGCAACCACGGGCAAAAAAACCCGCAAAATTTTACCCGCGATACAGACGCAAACGACTGTGTGACCGGGCCTTAAGACCCCTCATGATTAAGGGTTATCCAAATAAACATGACTTGACTTGACTTGAACAGAAGCAACAAGGTGAAGATCTGCCAACGCATTGATAGTGAAACTGGTCTTTAATCAACTCATCAATCATTTTGTTGTAATTTTGGTGTAAAATGTTGTTGATTCCCGTTACCCTTTGAGATGATACGACTACATCTGCAACGACTATGACAAGGGGTTCCATGAACAATGTACATCGAAGGAAGGAACTTAATTAAAGCCAACGCATAGATTTTCTCACATATGGGCTGCCATAATCAATGAGAGTGGAAACAGCAATCTTGATTATTTCATTTCTGCCTGCCATAATGACGATGTGCCATATCTTCCTTGCTGCTGACGACAGCCAAAGTTTAAACCTCTGCTGCTTTTTTAAGGTTCACTTCTGAGATTGCATGGAAACAACAAAATCACATAAATCTGATGACAATCCAACAGGAATGGACTAGCCTTTCTTATCCTCCATCAGCCAAGTGTTGCAGAAGAGAAGATGAACAGCTTGTAGTGGTGAAGACAGACACAAACTCCAGTTAAGTTCTGGCATGCCTCCATGCTGAAGTTTTTTGGCAGGGTTGTGTGGGCATAAAAGAAAAACTAAATGTTTATTGGCAGTGTTCTCTCTCAGTGAGATGTTACAACAGCCATAGCTGGACATATTTATTGCATATACAAGCTTTGTTCATCAATATTTCAGTCTGCCAAGAAATGTAAACATAAAGATACAACGTTGGCAGTCTGGTTTCTGAAGTTGGGATCCAAATAACAAACACTAAGAATGTGGCACATTCAAAAACTTCTGTCTTGCTGGCCTTTAGCAAACCAGGATGAAGGCACTTAGCTATTTGTTCCAGTTGAAGTTTCATTCAGTGCGTAGCTAAATTGCTCCGTTGCGTCTTTATAACAGGCAACAGATCAAGCAGGAATGGCCAGACTTGGCTGCTGAGGCCACTGGCTTGATAAACGTGTTCCCAAGCCTGGGTCATTGCGTCCTAGGTCTGGCCTAGTCTTTTTTCCTTTGGACTTAAAGTGTATTTGATATTCAGGGATGTAATTTCTTAAGGGAATGCAAAACGGTTGCTTATCTTGCAGGAAGCTTTCTTTGTCTTCATGGTGAAACCCAGACACCTTGCAGATAAATTTTACTCTAGCCTTTGTGGCCAATACAGTTGGACTGGTAAATTGAAAACTTTTGTCGGCTTGGCTGTAGTCCCACTATCATACAGCTTCACTGCAGGAGTCGTTAATAAGGGAGACCTTCCTTACTTAGATAGAAGACAGAAGATATTTCAAGAGGACTGTGCTGCAGGTTGGATATCTGCAGAGAACTAATGGCCTTTATATTACACAAATTCCAAAGATAAAATCCCATGAAAATGGCCATTACGGCTTCTGTTTGAAATTGTTGTCCCAAACTGCATAATACAATCCAAGTAATATATATAGGAATTGTGCAAAACAATTATTCTGAACCAGTGACCAGCCATTGAGTACATACAGATGCCTTCAGTAGTGCTACGTCTGAATCAATCCAACCTTCAGTAACTATTTTATGGCCATCAAATATTTACTGCAGCCATGGCTGCAACAATAAATAACAAGGTAATCAAATTGGACTATTGTTTAGGAATATGGACACATTTTACTCACTAAAAGTAATTTTAGCTGTGAAAAAAAATCCATTCTCATTTCTTACCTCAAGAAGATTTTAATGACTCTTTCATACAAATTATCTGTGTAATCCAGTTCCATCAAGAAATCGGTTTCTATCGCCATCGAAACTAATGCTAAAAGTCGGGCCTGTCGTGATATATTTATGGCATTCAATTTAGGATTGAAAATTCAACATAAGCGGTCAACACAGGGATACTGTATTTTTCTTCAGCTTTTTGTTGTGATACTTTTGTTACTGCCCTCTAGCCAATCACAGTTTGTGAAACTGCTGGCACTGGCTGCTAAAAGGCCCTGGTCCGCTCACTCGAAATCTGATAAGCTAAACCAACAGCTTTATGTTATGCCTACAGAACTGATTGTGAAAGTCTCCGGGTAGATTTGTGACCCTACCAACAAGAAATGGCTGAAATGTGATTATTTAAGTGCTTAAATATTCAAGCACACATCTGGAAGCAGCACGATCAGGGGAAACACAATCAAATATATTTTAAAGACTACTAAATATTTAATAATAATTATATCGATGGAAAAATATAATTGACAGCACATGATTCAGGTATTTTTGGGCCAGCAAAGGAGGTATTGACAGGCCCAGATGGCACACCACTATTCTTAATGCAGATTTATCTGCAGCATCACTCGATAAAGTAAGACATTCTTGACTTAAAGAAACCCAGGTGTAAGAAAATAAAGAAAGAGGAATATTTGTTGGAATGCAAACTTTTATTATCTGCTCATTTCCTCATTTTTATCTTTGGAAACCAATACTGTACAATTTGGCTAGCCGGCAGCCTCTTCACAGCTTGTTATTTTAACTACTTAACGACTTTCCAAGACGAGTACCTTAAGGCCTAAAACTGTTGAAAAGGAGATAGGATCATGTTAGTTTAGAGGATTTCTGGAGGATTTCTGTTTTGCCTTAATCTCATCACATCACAGATGTGCGTTTAATCTCACTGAGTACTGTGTGGAAGGAGCCCAGCGAACATGTGACTAGTGTTTGGCTCTGTCTTTGTTATCCGCGCATTAGATATAAGCACATAAGGTGACCCCACCAGTCAACAAACGGGTAAACTTCCCCGGAGTGTCAATGGTAGTGAGGCATTTTCCTTGTTTGCCTGCTGCCCATTTTTAATAGCACCGATATTGAGAGTTTACCTTCTATAGATCAGAATCAGGATGCGTCAGCAGTTATTTACACTGTACACAGGCCACTGTTTGGCTTCCTTTTTAATTCCCGCACAGCTACTAATCCATTTTTTTTTTCATGAAGCCGCACTTCATCAATATTGGTGTGAATAGGGAATGGTGGGCACATTCCGGTAGACAATAGTTATCAGTATTATTATACCTTGTCATTTATAAAGTACACCATTGGAATTACCTGTATCATGTTTGTTTTGAAACAGGTAATAGCAATGAGGTCAATTATTATTTTCATTAGTTGCAGTCAAATAGTAAAGAAAGGCACAGCAGAAAACGTGGCTCATGTATGATAAATGTCAAAATAGATTGGTAATTAAGTATTTTTCTATTCCCATGAGGGTGTCGAAATACTTACACAAAAAATAATTTTAATCAGTTCTCCAAAAGTGGGTTGCCAAAAATACTTCGTTTAACTTCGATCTAAAGATATATGCATGAACTGGCTAATTTTTTAAATGCAGGAAACATTCTTGTGTTCTGAGGAAATAAGAATAACTAATTTGTGTAACTACCTTTACAAAAGACATTCTAATGTTCATGGATTTTTACATTCAATAATAAATGATTTTATGCATATCAATAGTGAACATGCAGAAAAGGAATCAGCATATTCACACAAGGCTTTGTTTTAGTATGAGCTACAAGATCAAGATTTATTGTGAGAAGGCTGGAAAAAGATTGAAAAAGATACAAACAGAATGCGATTTTCCAAGCGACAATTCCTTTTATGGAAGGGCTTTCATCGGTGTACAGCATTCAATTTTCTGTCTGATTTTGGATGGCCTTACAAAACGCTAATGATGGCAATAGACTTATATTAAAACAAGTATTGCATGTAAACACATTTATTGTGGTTTTACATTGAAATTCTGTCCAAAAGAAAATGTAAAAATAATGTTTTCCTATTTATTTCCAAAGTAGGATTTGATTTGGGCTTTTTTTTAAAACCAAAAAACAATTCTCAAGTGCAAACATTTAATAGAGCAGAAAACAGGCATCTCAAACATAGGGCCGGCTGGCCGTATCCGGCCCATTTGATTATTTAATCCGCCCAACCATACATTTCTGAATATTTTTTAAACACATGCAAACCGAATTGTCTCTCTGAACGCTAGAGGGTAATGCTGAGTTTGTATAACGTGGTGAGTTGGTTCAGGATTAAAACTGCATTCACCCAATTGTTAATATAAACCAGTTAGCACATCAGATGCCAAACATGAAAATCTTGTTTTCCCATTGTTCGCGAATAAATGTGTTCTGTTTGAAAACTATTTCTTATTATACGTGATTATCATATGTAGGGTACGTCACCAATGTAGGCTGAATGATAAAGCATATTCAATAATTCACAGCTAAAAGTCTGGATCTGTTGTTTTGCTGAACTGTCATACCCTCTCGAGACGTCCTATCATAGGCTGTTCTCACAGCCGTGTCTGCTGAAATGTTTGAAGCAGTGAAACAGGCAAAAAAGACTACCGCAAAATTCGTACTATAAACTAAGCTCTCAACCCTGCTACTTAATCAATCATGGGGCTGATTTATGCTTATTTCTTATGGCCGCCAGAAGCAGTAAAGGTAAGAGTGAGACAGGTGGAATATATGTGTTAAGGAAGACGCAAGTTTGTTTATTTGTCAATAATGTGGCGGAACAAAACTAATTACAAGAAGCAACATCCAATGAAGAAGACATTTTTTAAGTGGATTCCTATTTATCTGTCAGCATTATTGTGTGTTTTGGAAAAAATATTTTACACGGTTGGATTCTATAGATTCTCCGTGATGTAACAAAGCCATTTTCGCGCACATTCAAAGAAGTTGAAGACGGCCAGGGGACGTACTGGTGAGTCACCTCGGCTTTATAGTTTTCGGGTATCATGTTTCAGACTGATTGTGATGTTTCTCTGATGACTATATTTTAAATTAGTCCTCATATCTTGAATCCCAAGAGTTTAAGATTTTCAATGATATGTGGCCTGACATGTGACTGGTGACATCGAACAACCACGTATTTGTTTCACAAAAGTCCGGCGGCCCACCGGCAGAACGTTAAGGGATTAAGAAACCGTATGTTATTAAAGTTTTTCTGTGTACTGACGCTCCCCTACTTACGACCAATTCGACAAATCTGAAACTAGAAATTTACATCGGTGTCTAAAGTGAAAATTAGAATCGTAAATTGGATTAAAAGACACTTTGGAGTTGCCCCCTGTGAGGAAAACATGAATCGTTTTTTTAAAAAAGAGCATTTTGTCAGTACAGTGAAAAAAGAAGAAGCATTTTTGTATCTTTGGCCGACATTCACGTAAAACCTTTGAAGAATGAATTCCTCCGGGAGTGAATGTGTTCTAATCAAGTTACTCAATCAGATCAAAGTGTGTTTCAGACGACGCAGCTGTTTGTTTGGAGTCCCTTGACCTCAATAGGAAATGATGCCATACCTTAACACCTTCCCCACAAAATTCATTTGTTATATATTTTTATTTTTTTTCCTGCTCTGTCATCCCCGAGGTGTAACGACAGACGTCTCCATTTGAGTGGAGCGTAAACATTTGGTGCTGGGTTACGTAACTTTGTTATGATCGCATCCCTGTTTCAACAGCGACAATTCAAATCCTAATATAATCACGCTTTGTGAAAACGCTGCTCACTTGTTGTTTATTACATAATCTAGTAAGAAGAACAGCTGCATTTATGTCACATTGTTGTGTGTGAACCATGGGAGCCCAAATACCGTTCGATTTACGTCGCGTCTTTCTTACGCATTCTTTGGAGGTCTGCATGTCTTAATAGCTCATAGGCCAGGAATATTTTAGAACATTTCCAGGCACACGCCGACGCTCCTCAATTTAGCCTTTGATTGATGGCTCCAGACGTGCACATTCATTTGCTTTTGATTAGCCTTCAATCACCCTTCGGGGAAAAGAACAAATCCTTTACCGAGACTGTTGCGAGCGGGGCGACATAGCACGGCCCACAATGACACTAGGCTTGTCCCGACAGCCGGGTTTGTAGATCTCTGTTCCTCCCTTATCCATCACAGTGACAAGGTGAGGCAAACTGCTCCATGTCATCCGGTCTTAAAGTTACAAAGAAATATTTTAGTTACATAATCACACTTAAAACAGAATCAATTCCATGTTTACATGTTAGTTTTGTTAATTAGGTGGCATGTAAACTCATTTATTAGGGCGAAAAATGGTAATTGGTAGGATTATCTAAATGGCTGATTCTAGTTCCTATTAAAGATAAAACAGAGTAATACTAGCTAGAGGTACGATCTTGGGCCTCGGCCCGAACCCGACGCGAATTGCGGGTCGGGCTTCGAACATTGGGCCTGGCGTTGGTAAGCCCTCGAAGGTCGGCGACGTAATGGTGAATTGATTCACTGGGAGGCTGTCGACGCTGCTGGAAGATAACCTGCTGCACAATCTCTGAGGAGAGGCGAAGTCTCTGGAGAGATATGCAAACCAGTCCACAAATTTCCTGGCTTTGAAAAATACGTTGGACCTCAACGCACAGGCTATGGATTAGTGTTGCCTGCCTTTGCGCATCGCTAGCGTTGAATAGACTGATAGGTTCAATAAAAGTTTTAAAAGATTCCAAACAGTGGGGCTATAGGACTGGCGGATTACAGTAGCCATTCTTATCACAACACTTTACGGCAAAAGCATACTTTACAACCGTGCTAGTGAGAGTAATTAAGGAGCATGCGTGTGTGCGGTGCGTGCAGTCTCTGGCCAAATTTCCACTTTTTTCCCTCCTCTGTCCTCTCCCTCATCTTTAAATAACATATGCCAATTCAGTTTTTTTTTCGGGCTGGGTCCTTTAGATCGAGTTAATTTTTTTCGGACCCGGGGTGGTCAAGTCAGGCTGGATTTTTTTAGGCCCAATCTTACTTCTATACCAGCCTATTAGGTACACTTACTGATGAATAAGTGTGTTGAGGCAGATTCAGATTTCAGAATAAAACATCTTACTGTACAGCTTGTTCATCATTTGATTGGTGATAAGTTTAAGGTTTAGTTCACTGTCACGGATCCCTGAACCGCCTGGGTCATCAGGGCTTTCTCCTGCCCCGTTGGACTTTTCGCTGGAGAATGATCTGTTTTCGTTTGTGCAAAGATGACAACAGTTCTTGGCAGGGTCCACTGGGCGCTCTGATAGTGTTATGCATTTTTTCGTTTGTCATCTGAGCTGTGTAGCAGATGCTTAGAAGTCTCCTGTAGCATCACATCTTCATGGCCTGGATTCTCCTTTCCAGCTTTGCTGTGAATGTCCATGTCTTGTGTAGTGTAGAGCATAAAGGCAGTAACCAGTGCTTGCATGCGTCGGATCACTGATTTCACGGCTATGTTCTTGTCACTCTAGATTGGTTTAAGTCTGATAGGTGCGGCTGTCGTTCAAGCTATCCTGGCCATGCTTTCTGGTTCTGACCCCTTTTTTGATATAACAGCTTCAAGATACTTAAATTTGGTGACTGGTTTTAGTTCTTACTGGTTGATGGTGAGCTTGAGGCCATACCTCAGCGGTTGTCAGTCATTTATTTTGGTTTTCCATTCCATACTGGGCTGATGGTTTTTCCTGCCGATAGACTCGATCTCTTGGTTCCTTTACCTCACCTTTCTAGTCAGGCAATATAATCAGCAAAATAGAGGTTAATGACGTTATGTCACCCAATGCTGACCGCACCTTCATGTTGGTCAAGGGCTTTAGTCGTAATCTTCTCCGAGAAGATGTAATACAAGGTTAGCGAGAGAGGGCAACTTTGTCTCTCACGGAATGATACTAGCCAACCGTCAGTGACGTGCGGTGAGTTATATATCTGTGGAGGCACAGTTAGATCTCCAAATAAATGAACCTGCTGTACTGCTCATTTATCATTTGACTGGCAGGAAAAATAAACATTTTATCATCTTACCTTTACTTATAAATGAAGTCCCCGCGCTGCTCCTTTCGAATTAAAGCCTCAATACCTTCCCTAGTTTCCAGATGGCTGCACTTCACTTGCTATTAGCTTGCTAATTTTACTTATTAAAGAACTTTAAACCTGAATAATTAGAACCACTTAATATATGATCAATTTTATGAAAGGCAAGGCACAGCCTCACCTGCCTCCCTCGTTTCTCCTGACTGCACGTCACTGCCAATTATTCCCATGACAGATATTTAGGGCTCAGCTTGAAGATTGACGTCAGTCTTGTCTTATCTTTGCCTCAAACCTGGATGAATAACTGTCACATATTAAATATACCTCATTTAGTACAATATACCTCAACTTCTAAAAATTACACGCCATATTAAGCTGAAAATGCAACACTGAAAATACTTTTCCAGGTCTTAAAAATTCAGTAAAATTGGTAAATTCCTCAGCACTTTGAAGGACTTTTACAAAAAAACCTCTTAAACTTTTAACCTGGGGTGAAGGTTTAGTCTCGTAACCACACTTTTCAGATTACTCCTCCTTTCCAATCTGTTTTGGGGCGACAGTTTAGATAGGGCTGCTTTGATGCATGTACTGAAGGGGTTGACTTAAGCTCAGCTGACTCATTGCAGCAACCTTCTACTTGCTGGTTCAGCAGTTTTCTTTCTACCTGCGCCCTTGATGGTTGAGACGAGGTGACTACTAGCACAGAACAAAGCTGCCCCTAATGAGGGCAGCAAACGCATTGTATTTCTTTTTTGCAGAAATAGCAATGATGCATTGTTTCTGGTCCCTTAAAGGGTTGTGTATAACTAAAAGTGCCACTGGTTTTATATTGCACAGAAAACCACTGACCTGAGGTGCAAAATTTACTTCATATCGGGTGCCTCTAGCCAGCAGTCTTCTTGAGACTGGGTAAACAGAACCTCAATTATTTGATAAGTAGTGCACTCAATCTTGACCACTATACTCAAGACAAATATACAAATATACAATTAAACTCATTCAATGCCATAACATAAACATATTGTTTTAGAAGCATTGGCCCTTATTTTATTTTTTATTTTAGGATTTTTTTTATAAAGTGTTTGCATTAAGTATTACACTTATGGGAATTATCTCAGTATGATCAAACAAAATTGTATGGCAGGAGTGGCTCTGATCAGATCTTTGACCCCACATCGAGGAAGCCCAACTTCCTAGTGTTGCTCCCAGTATCCAGCGATTAAAGTGTGACCCCAAATGGTGTGTAAGCGTTGTTATCATTGCTTTGAAAAAAGCGAACATATTTATAATTACCGTCAGTTTACGCTTCAAAGAACATTTTTTCGATCGAAAAAATTTGACAAAGTCCCTTTGTCACGTCACCGGAAACATTGGGCGCTTAAAAGTTCTTGCAAAGTTCAGTATTTTTTAAATAGAATATTAGTTTGCAAGAAAAGTGCCTTTGTGTTTATAAAAATAATTATTTAGATCTTGAAGGGACTACAAATGCAAAAAAAGCACCAAAAGTGAAAGTTCTCCTTGAATTACAACCTTTCACAAAAAGCTGTTTTTCTCAGGATTTCTTGGAAATGAGAATTTCAAAGAAACTTACCAATGTTAGACTGTTGTTTACTAAACACTGTTAAAGGCTGGAAACATACTTTTTTTCTAATGAAAGAGTCAAGCTTTCTTTTGATATGTCCTATGCCTATATAGCTATAAAACAACATTTTCTGTGTGCCTTCAAAAATAGGTCAAAATGGCCATTTGAGAGGATTGTTTGGCATGGGAAGAGTTAAATGCCCAATTTCGAAATGATCACTTGATCAATGAATAGATTTTTTTGAACACAGTTTACCGCCTACTTGATTATTTCATGTATTGTCTAAAATGTCGTTGCGTTTACCAATGAAATCTCACAGAATCTTGGCTCCAAAGTAATGGTTGCATCAGGGGAGAGCTCGATCATGTATCATTTGCAAGCGTAAAACACAATCCGCCCTGAAATAGAAGCGCGATTGCGATCTGCGCCGCTCGACTGAGTTTATAGCCCGCCGGTGATCTGTGGACACGGGAGATTAGGAGGTTTGCAGATGTGTGCCAATCTCCAAAAATGTTTTGTGTGCCTGCCAAGTGACGGGAAGTAGGAATTGGCGAGAAATTGTCCTGAAAGCGAACCATTCAGCTGTGTATTTCTTTAATAGATTATTCATGTTTTTTATACGCTGCGATTTAGTGATTTTCTGTGCATTCATTATACTTTTTGCCCAAGTCATGACTTTGCCGTTGAGCTCCATGTTGGAGCGCGGTAACAAATATTTACTTCTGCCTAGTCCACATGCCGGAAGAAAACAAGCCCATCCCTGGTGCAAAGTCTAATTTTCTTTATGTTTATAATCGTACTTTTCTTTAGTAGTATGCATTGTGCTTACAAGGCCAAGGCATACCGTGTAAGAGGTGTATTATCGCTGTGAAGATTTAAGGTTATAAGTATGTGCCATATCAAAGGACTTTTCCACCTAAAAGAGGAATGAATCAATTCAGTCCGACTCAGGAAACTACGCTCAACACGGCGGAATTCAGGTTGTGGCGTTATAATGCAGTACCATTTTACTCTAGCAGTGACGTGCAGTGACGTTGCTGTCCAGTGAGGCACAGTCAGATTTAAAAATGAATACATCTAGATAGTATTCATCATTTGATCAGCAGAGCAATAAAACAATCTATCTTACCTTAACTAATTAAGAAAGTCTGTAAGCTGCTTCTTTTGAATAAATGCAAGACTTGCTGTTAGCTTGCTAATATCATCACTCATTTTATTGTTTGGGGCTCAGGTTTGCGCGGAATCACAATTTTTGGCCTCACTGTTGCCCCTTGCCACGAGGCAAGACAATTGCATGCCTCACTCTACATCTACATTTTGCAAATATTTTGCACAGTAATACATTACATCCTATTCCTTTTGAATGGAATCATAAATATATAGGGCATCCTCCATTGTGAAAATAAGTTCATGCAATGAGAAATAAAAAGACTGGGTGGCTTGACTTGCTGTTAGCTTGCTAATACTTTCACTAATTATAATGTTTAGGGCTGAGGAGTGCCAAATCTGAAGCCTTGGTTTCACTATTGCCCTCCACCATGAGAAAAAAAGTAGTGTGCGCCTCACCGCCTTTGTCATGAACCAGAACAGGATCAGGACCCAAACGCGTGACGTTACTCACAAAAGTCTTTTATTTTACGGGGAATGGGGAGTCATGCATGTTAGGCAGCAGTCTGGCGTGAAATGACAGGAAGCCAGAGGCCAACGAGATTGATACCAATTGCCCAAGTTGATATCGGACAGATGGGATCGATACCGGACAGGACGGGACAGACAGGATAGATAATCAAACAGGATATCGAAAATAAACAGGACAAACTAGACGGGAACGAAAACTGGAGAAAATAATGAACAGGACAAAAATGGACAGAAACAAAACTGGAAATCAAAATTAAACAAGACAAAATAAATGGGAAAAATACCGGACTGCCAAAGGAAAAATGAAAAAGCACTGAACTTAAATAGACAGAGAACCGATCTGTCGATGAGCCGCAGCTGGTGCCACATGGGTGGGGCCAATTGGGCGCCATAGGCAACCGTGACAGCCTTTGCAGACACACACTTATTGTATTAACAATATTTATAATATAATGTGAAAAATGTTATGTTTGATAAGAAATAATTAACACTGTATAAATAAAAACATTAAACATACTTTTGATTTTATATTTCCATTATATGAGGTGAGCACAGCCTCACCTGTCTCCCCTGACTGCAGGTCACTGATGAAATCCATGCAATTGACATTAAACTCAGCAACACTTGTAATAAACATGGCAAAGTAAACTTTCCTCTGCGTTAAAATGAAAATTGAATGCTAATTACCCTTTTTGCATGAACCACATGTCATCACCCAAAAAAACAAAGCCCAACGTCTCACCACAAGGATGCACTTATCTCATGTTTTTTCCCTTGGCTGACTCACAGTGCAAATAAGTTTTGTTAGGGGATGACCGACTCGGGGTGGAGTAGACATGTTATTCTCCCCCAAAATTCATTTTTCAGTCATATGTATGTTCTCCCCGTGCTTGCGTGGGTTTCCTCCGGGCACTCCGGTATCCTCCCACATTCCAAAGACTTGCATTTCAGGTGAATTGGCCGGTCCAAATTGTCCCTAGGTGTGACTGAGCGAGTGAGTTGTCTGTCCCCGTGTGCCCTGCGATT
Organism: Urocampus carinirostris; assembly: GCF_059441175.1. Classification (NCBI taxonomy): domain Eukaryota; kingdom Metazoa; phylum Chordata; class Actinopteri; order Syngnathiformes; family Syngnathidae; genus Urocampus; species Urocampus carinirostris. The sequence continues at coordinate 14,013,183 of NC_142361.1, forward strand.
GGCTGGCAACCAGTTCAGGGTGTCCCCTGCCCACTGCCTGATGATTGCTGGGATGGGCTCCAGCACCCCCGCGACCCTACTGAGGATAAGCGGTGCAGCTAATGAGACGAGATGAGATGTATTGACGGGCATCTGCTGTTTAAAATCAATTTTCTGACTGTGTGGCCACAATGGTGGTCATGAATCATTCATTCAATGCTGTCACTTGCAGCCTGCCTCCGAATTAAGGCTCACACGAATAGAAGCTTTTCATTCGGAACGACAAACAAATAGTAAAGGCTGGACGGCTTTCCTAATCAGGACACGCTCGCTAGTGTCTGCTTTTTTATGCTTCTACTGACAGAATATCTGACAGATTTCCGACGCAAGAATCTACTTGTTTTTTTCCCCATTTCTATTGCATTCTTCCCTGCAAGTATTCAGAGCATAATACCAGACAGTGACAACAATGCACTGCAGCAATGTGGCACGCTGGTTTTGAATCACATTACAGTGTCACATTACAGTACCCTTGACGGCCCCTCGTATGAAAAAGGTCAACCTTCAGCTTGACGGCAGAACCTGAGCGTTTTTAATGCTAAGTTGGGAGTAGAAAGGGCAGGGCTGACTGCACAGACATTCAAACTACAACTTGCTATTGATTTTTGAAGTTTATTTATTGAACATAGCTTATTTTCGAATATGTTTACATGAACAAAAAGTGGGCAACTTAGAAGAATTCATCAGAAAAGTGCAATGTTCCTGTAGCATCACAGTCAACGATGTGATAGACTATATTTGGGAAATGAATATTTCCTTAGTCTAAACCAGTGGTCTCAAACTTGCACCCCCCAGGATAATACTTTGAAGCCCCCGCCTTGAAAAGAAAGTTAAAGGGACAGTGTGTATTCTGTCGTGCCACCGAACTACAAAATACAAACACTTAAAGCAGGGGTGTCAAACTCATTTTAACTCGGGGGCCACACGATAGAACAAACGTTCTGTCGCGGGCCGGACTAGTAGATTAAAGAGAAAGAAAAAGAGAGATCAAGAAATAAGAGAAAGAGGGAGGGAAAAGAAGAGAGAAGGCGGGACAAAGAAAGAGAGAGAGAGGGAGAGCGTGAGAAACAAAAGAGATAAAAAGAAAAGTCGTGAGAGAGGGGGAAAAAAGGGAGAGGAAGAAGGAAATCCAAAGAGAAATAGGAAGACAGGAGAGAAAAGAGAAAGAAAGCGTAAAGGGTAGGAAGAGAGAAAGAGAAAAGAGCGAAAAGGAAAAAATGAAGTTAGAGCAAAAGAGGTTAAACGACACAGAGAGAGAAAGAGACAAAGAGCAACAAAGGAAGAGGAAAAGAGAAAAACAGAGAGTGAAAGAGACAGAGACAGAGTGGGAGAAAAGGGGTGGAAAAGAAAGAGATAGAGAGAGAGAGGGAGAGAGCTAAAGAGAGAGAGAGAAACAAATACAAGTACAGTGTCTTTGTGTGAGGCACCTGGCTTTGGCAACATCAAATTGACATATTTCAACCTGCAGCTTGTTTTTCTCTTGTGCTTCTCTGGGTGTTGTCTCGCGGGCCGGATTCAATCCCTTAGCGGGCCTGATCTGGCCCGCGGGCCGCCTGTTTGACACCTGTGACTTAAAGTGACGAAAACGCAGTTTATTATTTTTGAAAATAATGGTAACAAGAATAGAGAAATATAAGAAAACAGGTAAAAAAAGGCCAAAAGGAAAAACAAGTAGCGAAAATAGCATTTTTTTGTTTTTGTCTTATTTTCCTTTAGTTTATTGTTTCCTTCTTTCCTTTAGTCTTTCTTTTTCTCCATTTTACGTTTTGATTTCTTTTCCCCTACTTTTCATTCTATTCCCGTTTATTTTCAATTTTTTTTCTTGCCTTTTCTTCTCTATTTTTATTCAAATCGTAAAAAATACTTAGTGAAACTAATAATAATACATTGTATTGGTCAAAAAAATATTTAAAATTATCTAATTATTATTTATGCAATTTCTCCAGAACAAAAAAGCACAACCGAAATTAGAATATTATTTAATACTAAAATTGTCACGGTTGCCATGGCGCCCAATTGGCCCCGCCTGTGTGGCGCCTGCAGCAGCTTGTTGACAGATTGGCTTCCCTTCTATTTAAGCTCAGTGCTCTCACTCACCCATTGTCAGTCCGTCAACAAACCTCTACACCCGCAAGATGTAGGTTTTGACTCTGTCCGGCTTCCTGTTTGTGTTTCCTGGTATTGTTCCCGTCTAGTTTGTCCTGTTTAATTTCGATACCAGTTTTGATATCAACCCTGTCTGTCCTGTCCTGTCCGGTATCGACCCCATCCGTCCGATATCTGCTCGTGCAAGTGTTATTGATCTCGTCCGCCTCTGGCTTCCTGTCATTCCACGCCAGACTGCTGCCTTACGTCTTCCGCCCAATGATCGCCGAATCACTGGCGTTTGGGTTGACATGCGGGGCTGCCCCATTTCCGTCACATAAAAGCTTGTGTGAGAAATGTCAAGCATATAGGTTCTCCTCCTGTTCCGGTTCTTGGCAAAAATAATAAAAACAATACTAAAAACAAACAGTACTTGAACTTGTCTTTCTCTTCTTATATTTAGTTAATAAAGGTTTTTTTTCATTTGGTCCTATTTCCATTATTTTTCTAGTACAATAAAAACAACCCTTTAAATAATGATCAAGGTGCCCCAAAAAATTAGACAAAAAAGGACAAAAAGAAAATGAATTGTGTGCTAGTCCATGCCCGTAGGATTTAAAATTTTAGGACCTGTGCTCCATATCCTGCAGCAACAGCATAGTGTCGAGCTTTTGTCAACAACAAGTGCAAAACGTTATCGCCTATAGAGTCATTTGCAGAAACACAACAAAGGTTTACTTGCTATTTTCCTCTTATATTTTAATAGGCACTCACAAGACCAAACCATTTGCCCACAATCAATTAAAACATCAATTTGAAAGGAAATTCCCCAAAAGATACAAGCCTGGTCCATTTATTTTGTATTTCTTGTACTCCTGAGTTGACTTTATGAGCAACTTGGCATCAGCGGACCGAGTGAGCAGTTTTACTTTTTGCTCTTCATTTCTAGAACTTCTTAACTGGCAGCGAGCGCCTTTATGCCACTTGTTTGTAATTCAGACAGTGTTACTGAATTACATTTGAATTAGAATTAGAATTGTCTTTACTGTCATTGATAAAAATATAGTGAACAAAGATTACAACAAGATTAGACATGGTACTCCAAGATAAACATGTAATAGAGACATAAACAAGAATATCAAGAGTACAGTGTTAAAAGTAAACAGGCAAAATAAATAACAAGGTATTGCTTGTGGAGTGTATATCGGAAAATAGTGCAATGCAAGTAGTGCAATGACTTTTAGCCACAAGATTTTGCAAAAATAAGAGTAAAGAAATAAAATATGAATTAAATATTTTTCCATACAAGGGGAACATTTGCCTTGTGTGCTTGTTCAGTTTGTTGATGGCTGTGGGAAAGAAAACTGTTTCTGAGTATGTTATTTCTTGTTTTAAGGCACACAAACTCAAGGTTTTCTACGGCCCATTAGATGATCATTCATTCATTCATTCATTCATTATCTGCACCGCGTATCCCCAGTAGGGTCACGGTGTGCTGGAGCCCATCCCAGCTATCTTCAGGCAGTGTGCAGGGGACACGCTGGACTGGTTGCCAGCCAGTCGCAGGGCACGTAGGGACAGACAACTCACTCGCTCATTCACACCTATGGACAATTTGGACGGGCCAATTCACCTGACATGTATTTGGAATGTGGGAGGAAACCTGAGTGCCTGGAGGAAACCTACGCCTCTACAGGGAGAACATGAAAACTCCACATAGGAATGTTTGATCTCATGACCTCAGAACTGTGCCGCACATGCGCTAACCACTGCGCTGCCATGCTGCCCTCATTTAATGATCGTGATACATTATTGCAAAGTCCCACCAAGAATCAATTATCATTTTCACTGTACCTTACTTCTCGTAGGAGTGAAATATAGAAAATTGCTATTATTTTTAAATTAGACGTAAATTTAGCCAATTATTTCTAAATTAGAAACTATAGACAACCGATGGTGATCGAATAATACATTTCACTTAATGTTCATGTTATAAGGATTTTTATATAGTGGAAAATTGTCTTTTGTTCCTGTTGAAAATGAAAACAATATTGAAAGAGCCATAAGAAACACATATTGATTTATTTATCCAATCATATTGTTATATATTTGTTATATTTTCAGTAAGTTCAGTCAGGGCTTACTAGGCTTTATGCAGCATTAAAAAAAAAGTTTGGCCCTCAGTTTTTAGACACATTTTTTATCATGACCTCCGCCCATTTGAATTTGATACCTCCTGTTTAAAGGGATCTGTAGCTTCTGCCAGAAGGAAGCAGGTCAAAGAGGTGGTGGCCTGGGGAATAGGTCCTTTAGAATGTTGTTGGATCAGCTGCTGTAGTCTTTCAGACTGGGCAGAGAGTACCCAATGATTTTGTGAGCGCTATTGATGAACCTCTGTAAGGTTTGCCTGTTTGCTGACGTGAGCCGAGCATACCACACCGTAATGACGTATGTATACTCCCATAAATGCCCAAAAACAAAACCCGGCTTTGTGTTAAGTTAAAATGTTTGCTTTTAGGATATTTTTCATGTTGGCTTTGTATTTGGACAGTTAAACAACAGTAACAAAAGGGAATGCAGACAAGTAATGGGAAGGAACACAAAAAGGTCAGTTATGTCGAATTGTTTTGGGGTTTAATATGAATGCCTCATGTGGGCTTGGTGGTGATCTGAGGCGGGTAAAACAAAGCTAGAATTGAAGAGTTCCTTTAAGGTTTTTATTATAATTACATAATCAATTAACAGAATTTATTCCGGTCATGTGAGGACAGAACAAAGCTGTATGGTTTCACAAAATGTGCAGACCAAATTGCTGTTTCTCTGTCCATCAGTCTTTTTTAGCCCAATAGCCAGTCATTACAGCCACAAAGCATTTGTGATGGTGGCAATTAGCTTCCTCAGAATGAAAAAAAAAAACCCATTATTTATCAACTTGTCTCATTTGATAATTGAATGTGAATTGAATGAAATTAAATAATACATACAATCATTCTCTAATGCAATCATGTGAAAAATATGAATATTTTCTTCCAGCCACAAACCCAAACCTTTTGGATTCGAAAATATCAATTAAAAGTATTTGTGTGTGTGTGTGTGTGTGTGTGTGTGTGTGTGTGTGTGTGTGTGTGTGTGTGTGTGTGTGTCAAAGTGTCAGAGGGCCAAAGTACTAGGACATTGTGGATGAGAGTACCATCACTGGGTTGATTGCCACCCTCCCCCCAATCTGGATTGGTGCTCTGGGTTTCCCCCCACTTCCATGCGCATTATACTGCAAAAGATTGTACTTAATTCCAAAAAAGTACAGAAGGCTATCAGGGAGATAGATGCAGTAGCCAAAAGAAGTTCCAGGTGGCTGTGGCTGTCAAGAGGTCGTAGTTTTACCCTTTCTGTAGGTTAAGGCTAACTCAGACCTTGCTTCCTCACTCAGGAGAGGTGTACAGGCTAGGCGGCAAAGCACCTGTGACCCAAAGATACCCGCTGAGGATGCAGAAGGGGTCTGTAGAAGCACCACAACAGTTCGAACCTTAATATCCACATCCGTAGTTGCTCCCGCAGTCTCTGCTTGTTGTTTTCATCTTAACTGTACATTGCAAATAGACCAATTAGAAAATCAAGAAAACAATGAAAAAATGTGAGTAAAGTATAAGAGGTTCCTGTTCAGTTTGCAGATCAATTTTGTTGTTGTCATTTTATTTGTCTTTTGTGAAATGTAAAAAATAATGCTGACTAAAATGTTATAAGCTGAACACCAAATATTACAACTAAAAGTTCTCCGTTAGGACCATAATAATTATTTGCTAAAAAAAAATATTTTTTAAAGATTATAATCATAATTATCAAAAATAGACTTCCCAATATGGGTGCACCCATTGGAAAATCATGATGTAAGGAACCATTGCAGCCCAATAAAACCCTTCTCCCTTTAAGCGTGCAAGGCAAGGCCAAATGTTGCATAAGAAGTCGAGCAAGCAGTTTAATGTGACTTCGAACAGAAATTGTGAGCCCCTCCAGATCTTCTCACGGGTTCAAATAGTGTGACATCTGACCAAACAAAAGCTCTTCTGGATCAACGGACAAAAACTTTCAGCGTGACAGTAAAAAAGCAAAAGAGAAACGGGCGAGCTGCAGGTTTTCTTGTGCCTGCGTGCATTCTCTTCTGCGTGTCAAAAGAGGACTGCCGACACTGGCCGCTGTAAAGATGTTCTCCAATTTAGGAGAACATCTTTTTGCCTCGGGCCGCCACTTGTCTGGGTCTGTTCTCACCACAGCTCATCACAGCCGAGGCAATGCTGGCGCAGTATAGCAGCTCTTACACCTGCTTGGATACTTGGAATATATTGATAAACTATTACCCGTGCTATCATTTTCCCTTCTGCCTTTTCCCTTTGGGAGCAACTGACACTAAATATGGTAAAAAGATGAAAAAGAGTACAAAAACAGTTAAAAGGGTAATACAAATACATAAATTGTCCGTGGATATGAATGAATGCAAGTGGTTTTGTATATGGTTGAGATTTTTTTCCAAATTGTTATTGCCTGGTTTCAGTTGTTAACAGGGTTCCTATGGGTGCTTGAAATTCTTAAAAAACCTTGAATTTTAATGTTGAGTTTTTAAGGATTGAAAAGTGTCTTTATTTTGGATGAAGTGCTTGTAAATGATTGAAATTGTTTCTATTTTTCTCAAAAAGTCTGCTTAAAAATAATTATTTGCCATATTATTTATTCCAGACAGAAGAGCAGTTTCAGCGACAGACTGCTGTCACTGTCTTGTACTACGGACAGACTGAAGAGATCTTTTCTTCCTCATGCCATGAGGCTCTTTAACTCCACCCGGCAGAGTAAAGGCCCACATTAAACCACACCACCTACATTGGATATTACCGCATCTTACTGCAATATGTATTCTGTGTAGCACTATTTAGTTACTCTATACAGTATAACACGCTGCTACAGTGGGCATTTGCACGTCACACTGGGTATTTGTATATTGTATTCTTTTGGCTTTATTATTGTACTGTTCTCAGCTCAGGGATGCTGCTGGAAATATGAATTTCCCTTAGGGGATGAATAAAGTATCTATCTATCTATCTATCTATCTATCTATCTATCTATCTATCTATCTATCTATCTATCTATCTATCTATCTATCTATCTATCTATCTATCTATCTATCTATCTATCTATCTATCTATCTATCTATCTATCTATCTATCTATCTATCTATCTATCTATCTATCTATCTATCTATCTATCATTCCTCGTGATTAACGGCAGTTGGCATTAGTTTGTATTGTTTTGTATCTTATTGTATTGTATTGTATTGTATTGGATTGGATTAGATTGCATTGTTCTATGAATCATCATTGTCCCTTACGGGTCACACCCAAGAGGGCAGGTGCATGCTACACCTAAACAGGGCACTGTGAATTGTGGACCATGAAAAATAGTAAGGAAGCGATCCCCAGGGGTTAATTGTGATGGGAAATACATCCAGCAACTGAAAATGTAAGCCACATATTACTGTCATTTTTACCCAACACCTATATGGGGTTATCACATTATATTCAGATCCACATATTTACTTAAAATCTAAATATTTTATGCCTCGATAAATCCACATTCAAGATTCAAAATATCATTTGTAAATCAGAAAGGGGTCATGATTTGCCAATCGCTCTCACCTGTGCTCACTCGATCAGCACCAGCTGCCACTCGTTCCCTAATTAGTTCTCCTATTTAAACATGTCATTCTCGTTCACTCCTGGTCAGTCTGTCAGCGAACCTCTGCATATGCAAAGCAAGCATTTTTGACTCTGGCTCCCGTTCTGTTGCCGACCTATTCCTGTTTACTGCTCATCCGTTCCTGGCTTCCTGATTGTCTCCGGTTAACTGACTGACCCGATCTCTGACCACGCTCCATCTCCCGTTCCGGCTGCCCGACTTGCTTCCGATCTCCGACCACGCTCCGCTCTCCCGACCCGACTGTCCAACTTGCTTCCGATCTCTGACCACGCTCCGTTCTCCCGTCCCGGCTGCCTGACTTGCTTCCGGTCTTCGACCATGCTTCATTCGCGAGGGCTTCCTGCTCCTCCTGCCCAACGCGCACTGGATCGCTGTTGTTTTTTTTCCCTATCCCAGACTTCCTCGATTCCCCAATAAAACATTGTGCGAAACGTTACGCATTTGGTTCCATTCCCTTTTCCGGTCGTGACAATTTATTTATGGCTATGCAAAATACATGAATTGCACTGAAATTCCTCTTTTAATGCTACTGGAAAAAAATGGGAAATTGGCTTTGATAGTCCTAAAAAGTGCTTAGAAAGAAGTGTACAAACCCGCTATCAATTTTTAAATAAGGAATCTCGATATAAATTATGATGATTTTGTATGGAGCAAGGTTAAACAATGCTACCGAGATGATTGATGTGAATTATTTAAGGTGGTATTTGGGTCATTATTGAAAGGGGGTGGTATTTCACATCTGAAGGCTCCCTGTACTCCTTGCAAGTTCAAAATCCACTGATGTCTTCTGCTCTTTTTGTTTTGAGTGTCTATTGAAGCTAAAACTTTTGAAAATATCTTCTTGGCTCTTGGGGTCACTAGTAGACCAGCGTTTCCCGATTAAGGCTCCAAGTAGGAACAGAAAGAGGGAATTAAACCAGCGATAAAATGAGGGCGAAAGTATATGCAAAATGTTTGTGCATACACATCAGTCATGGGCAACTTTTAATAGCAAACGGAACCCTACAATCGTCAAGGTACGACACATTTTTTTGCATAAGTTGACACATTTCAACCTTAAATGACCTTCCTGACCATTCACAAGAGCGGTTTGCATCCTCAGAACCTATTAATGACAATCCTTGCTCGTCCCATTTGTTTCTTCCATCACACCTCTGCGCCTCACGCCTCCTCTTAGGCTGTCCGCTCACATTGCAAGCGCAAATAATGACGCTTTTTTTTTTTGCACATCTCGCCTCAAACTCCTCGGCTCTGCCTGAGATAAAAGACGTTAAGGCATCAAATGGGCCACGGTCCTGATCCCTACTCAGAATCGATGAGAATCAGACTTTTGCGCCGGGGTCAGTGTGTTTTCCTTAGGTTAATGACGTGAAGAGAGATCTCTCATTTCTTAATATTTTCTAATCTGAGCTCCCGGATGATCTGTGCTTTGCTTTTTATTCCGACTGCTGCTCAGTCGTGCATTGACACTAAACGACCCCTTGCCGCCTCCCCTCACAACAAAGAGGCTGCAGACGTGACGGGGATGCAAGTCCCCCTGCAAAAAAAAAAAAAGGTTGAAGTATCTTGCAGTGTGGAGAACATTCCAGCGATCATTTTATTACGCTTCTGCCGCTTTCCTTTTCATCTTTTGCACATAAAGTTGCATATTTTCCACATCATTGGCTACACCTCTCACCAAAATACCTGTGATTTTCACATTCTTTTTAATCATGAAAAAATGGGGCAGGGCTTGCAGCTTTGTCCTGCCAGCCAAACACATCCTTAAAGGGGCACGGTGTAATATTTGACCACTAGATGTCGCTGTATTGTTTAGTGTAATTGTAAACAAGTTCTAGGGAGTACAGAGAAGAATACAAACTACGGGGACCCAAAGTGACCTAACAGCACCATTTTTCTTCTCATTTTTTTGCCCTGGTTTTTGGGGGGTACATGTAGCAGCAAAATGGCGGAAAATGATCTCGGTAAGCCTTGTGTTGTGTAAAATAATTTCTGATCTACAAGTAGAATGCATTTTTATACGAAAGTCAATGTATTTTTGCCCATTATACAAATCTTTACTTTTTAAAAAGAATTATCATTTTTGGAGCAGCATGGTAGAGCAGTGGTTAGCGCGTGTGTGGCACAGTTCTGAGGTCGCAGGATCGAACCTTTCTGTGTGGAATATGCATGTTCTCCCTGTGCTTGCGAAGGTTTCCTCCAGGCACTCTGGTTTCCTGGTTGTCTAAATTGTCCTTAGGTGTGAATGAGCGGTAGAGCTGGTTGTCACTGTTTCCCCTGCCACTGGCTGGCAACAAGTTCAGGGTTTCGCCTGCCCACTTCTCAAAGCCCTCTGCCCACTGCCCGAAGAAAGCTGAGATGGGCTCCAGCACCCCGGCGACTTTACTGAGGATAAGTGGTGCAGATAATGGATGAATATTATTTTTTACCACTAGAAGGTGCTAAATAATTCAAACTTTTCCTTTTAGACAAAGGCCCTACTCCCAATACCCGCAACATGTTGCTGCTTTGGACGACACAACTTATATTGAAATTTAGTCATTTGGTTCAAATTAATCATAACAAACAACCCTCTCAACAATGGATACATTTACCACACAGACAAATAAAATTGTTTTAACGAAACAAACATAGTTTCGTTTTGTTTCAACTACCCCGCAAAATTATGATTTTTTTTTCTTCTTCTCTATAGTGACCTGTCCACTTTGTTGAAACATATTCACACACTTTGGATTTTTGCCCCAATATAAACGCATTCATTGCCTCTGACGGCGAAAGATGTCAAAGACAGCATGTTTTAAATAAGTTAGCAGTCGTGGGTTTAGTATGGGGAGTGCATACTTATAAATAATTATTTTAGTTCTTGATTAAAGTTTACCACTGTACACAAATATTGAAGGAACACTGCGTATTACCTTATTCATTAAAAAAGATAGAATATGATATAATAATAAGCACAAATACATGGACTTTGATATGAACATGCATTTTTTTAAAAATACTCGTAGCTCGAGAAATAAGCCTATATTTTACTTGACTTAAGCCCCAAAGAGCACTGACATAATTGTTAGTCATCTTGCTGCAACCAAAAACCTCAAAAAGACAAAAAAGAGAGCGGTTTAATAAAGCGTTTTTGTCACTTTGAGTCTCCGTAGTTTGTATTCTTCCTTTTACTTTTTAAACATTAATTTTCCTTTTGCAATACGTATTTCTGTATTGAGCATCTTCTTATGCAGAGTGAAGGATGCAATTATTTTGCCTCATGGAAGAGGGCGATAGTGAAACCAAATTCAGATTTGGCGCACACCCCAATCCCAGAGAACAGAATTAGTGATAATATTAGTAAACTAACAGTCAACAAGTCAAGCCATCCAGTAATTTTTTCTTGTTGCATTGTCTATATTGAATATTTTATTCAATATAATTAGCGTATAGACTTCATTTTTAAGTTAAGATAATAAAAACATATTTTTATATGTTACGGTTTATATATCTTTCTTGGTCTGCCAATCAAATGATGAATAAGATGTAGGTTCACTTATATGTAAATCTGACTGTGCCGCAACAATCCCAAGAGCTATTGTCTGGATGCTTGATTCCATTTGGTGCAAGTCATCAGAGTACAGTAATGACATAAAAAATATACTGGGTTATATTTCAAAATATGGGCTCATGCAGTAATGCAAGATACATTGCATGGTACGAAAGAACAATACTCAACAGGCTTTATCTATAGATACACGTTTTGCTTTTTTTGGTAGGTACTGTAGATCATTTTGACAAAGGCATTTTATAAGTAGCTCACATGAGGAAAAAGTGTAGGCTCCCCTGGTTTAACTGAAGAACAAATGAAGTTCACCTCTAAATTTTTCATTCCCTTTCAATACCATCCTGCTACTTTATACATCTGTAGCAAAGCAGGATTTGTGTATTGTGCACTGCTGTTGTTGTTCCCTGAATATTTTACTATCACAGTGTCGGCCCCTCTTCCATCTGTTTCCGCCTTCATTTTGCTTTAATTTTCTGCCAAGTGCTCCACTTCCAGCAGCAGTACACTTAGCGTAAGGTGTTAAGGTGCTTGGCAGTGCTCTGGGTGACATCTGTGCACAGGTCAAATTGCCTGACCTAGAAAAAAAACAAACATTGACATTACCGCGTGTTCCAAGCTCAAAAGCCTGATTTGATCAAAGATTTGAAAGTGCACCTTATATCCCCAAAATATGGGGAATAAAATAGGAAATGCATAATTACAATTCAAAGATAATGCATATTTTAGCTGTTCTGCCTTTGGGAAACAGATGTTTTTCGAGTGCCCTTTTGTTAACATGTTAATGTTTGTTACTAAAAGGAAACAAAAGAGCACTTTGACGGCAACACAGACACCAATTTTCGAACGCTCATCGCAAAAAATGGCGCTCTGGACAAAACGCATGAAAACGAGTCAGGGTGCTTAAAAAGGTGAGAAGGGCGTGCAAGCAATAACATATTTGTGTATAACGCACATTTTTTTAAAATTAAAACTCAGTATAACATTTTGTTTGACTTTCTCTCAGCTCAAAATAAGCTTTAAAAGTGACAAACGCTGTTGAATACACATGACCATAATTCATTTAATCATTTTATTGACAACTATGAACACAATACCAACATTAAATTTACAATGTATTTATTTCATGTCTATCGAAGTCCGATTTATCATAAGATACACCAAATATTTGTTTCCCTTTGCTTTTTTGCGTTTATTTATATTTTTCAGGACTACTCTCTGTTTTTTCCATTCTCTAACATTAATCTCTGGCACCTTTAATTAAAAAAAAAAAAAGTATGATAATGAGGTCAATTGTACGTTACACATGAAAAAATACAGTTACTTGTCCCCACGCAAACTACACTTTTTTATTTCAAACGCACCTCTTCAAACACCCTACTCACTCTGGGAAATCTCACTATACACCCAACCCCACGATAAAACATTTCTCCTTGGATCAGTATGATTAACGTAAGTCAATACAGTTACTCGTCCCCACGCAAACTACACTTTTTTATTTCAAACGCACCTCTTCAAACACCCTACTCACTCTGGGAAATCTTACTATACCCCACACCCCAAAATAAAACATTTCTCCTTGGATCAGTATGATTAACGCAAGTCACCCTTTTTTACTTCAAAACGGTGGATTTCCCCTAAAGGTGAGAGACTTTTTATGCCTGAAAAATTGTCAGGAAGTAAGAAACAAATTGTGATTACTTGAATGAGGATTTTTATGTATGGTAACATTTTCTACAAAATTACGTATCCTTGTTTGAATTGTTGTTAAATGATACTCCATACGGTAACTGTTCTGCCTTTGAAAAACATAAAGAATGTTCTTTGAGTGCCCTTTTGTGGTTAACGTGTTAATTGTCTCTATTGGTAAAACCAGATGTAATAATACTAATTTATGTTTTATGAGGTAAATTATTTCAATTTAAATATATTTGTTATTAATGCAACCCAAGCTCTAACCTCAGTTTAAGTCCATGTGTCCTATAGTCTGTGCGCCTTGTATATGTATAATCTGCACCTTGTAGTACGGAAAATACGTTAAATAAAGGTTGTCAGGAAGCAGTTTAATTGTTTTGGATCACACGCACTTTTAGATCTGCGTTTGCCTTTGCAAAAAGCAAACGGCACTTCCCCTTTGGGCAAACATGATTCCTGTTTTTTATCACTCCTTTGTGAGGGTTTGATCTGATGCTATAACTTCCTATTAGCTACTTTCTAATCTGAGTGTCTCTCTGCAGTCATGTTTTATGATTATTACACTTCCCCTTGAGTTTTCAGTCTTATTTTATTCAATTCTGTTGCTTTTTCCAAGCAGTACAAGGTTAAGAGGCTTGCGAAAAGAAAATGAAATATGATGCCTGTTACATGCCAGAAAGATATGCTGTTTTATTTTTTCATACTCTCTCATAAATAATTCTGGGGTAGGATTGTGGATCAGCTGCAGCATCGCTGAGGAAACGCGGCACTTTTATCACTTTAAGGTCACCAGCAGTCTCACCTGCTTCCATATAGGGTGGAAAATACGTTTTCTGCTTTTTTTCTTCCACTTTATTTCTTAACTTGAGTAAATAGAGCACAGTGACAAAATATTTCGATCAAAACCTTTTTTCTCTTTTACACAACAGATCATTTTTCCTTGTAACAAACTACCACAGAATGATCTAATGTTCACTCCCCTCAGTATATAATAAGTCAAAGTCAAGGCCCGTGGGCTAGGTTTTCTCCGGCTTCTAAGATTATTTGATTTTTCATCATACACAAGGAATAATCGTGTATGTTTATTGTAAATTACTTCTCCTTGAAGAAAGTGTTATTTTGGGTTAATATATTTTTGGGGTTTTGCTTCAATTGCACACATGCAACCCTATTTTATTCTGTTTTCATCCAATTATATTTGTAAAAATAATTCAGTTGACTGAATGATAGAACATACCCATTATTTTATTACTTTTTAATTTCTTATTTTTAAGTAAATCCAGCCCACTCTTGCAAAATAATTAAATACAAGCGTGTGCCTGACTAATACTGTATTGTTTTCACATGTAATCGTTATTTGATGTCAGTCCAGAATATTAAATGAAAAGTAAAATATCTGAAATGTAATCATGTTTATTATCTCTTAATTGGGTGTTCAATTAACTCATTCAGAAAGTATAAATACGTTTTCATAAACATTGTTCTGAGTGCTAAAACATAAAAATAGTAAATATCAGTTATGTAAGTATGAAGCCTTTAGGAAACATTTCAATGTGAAACATTATCACTTGGGGCAGCATGGCGGCGCGGTGGTTAGTGTGTATGCGGCAGAGTTCTGAGGTCATGGGTTCAAATCCAGCTACCAACCTTCCTGTGCGGAGTTTGCATATGTTCTCCCCGTGCTTGCGTGGGTTTCTTACGGGCACTCCGGTTTCCTCCAACATTCCAAAAACAAAATTGTCCCTAGGTGTAAATGAGCGCGCGAATTGTCTGTCCCTGTGTGCCCTGCGACTTGCTGGCAACCAGTTCAGGGTGTTCACTGCCCACTGCCCGGGGATGGCTGCAACGGGATCCAGCACCCCCGTGACCCTACTGAGGATAAACGGTGCAGATAATGGATGGATGGATTTTATCACTTGATGGCGGGAATGGCTTTGATCAGATCTGTGTCCACACAACGAGGAGCCCCCACTTCCTCGTGTTGCTTCCTCTATCCAGCAATAGAGAGTGCCTGGGCGGCCTCCGGGTCACTGAACTCGTGTGATGACGTCACCAGAAACGATGAAAAGTTTTAGCATCGTTCATGCATGAGTTCATTGTTAATACAATTAAATCAGATTTCGCAAGTAAAGTTTAATCGCGTTTTATATAAAGGATTGTTTAGATATTGGAGGTATAACAAATGCAAAAAAAAAAACACTAATGGAAAAGTTCTGCTTGAAATGCATCTTTTCACCGAAAGCTGTGTTTCTCAGAAGTTTACGTGGAAACAACTGCTTTCAAGTACTGTTCAACTCTTTTTTACCAAACATATTTTTTCTATTGCCTTTTGCCTTTTGATGTCCTGTGACTATTTAGCTACAGAACAAATTTTTCTTCAACAATGAGTCATAATGGCTAAAATCGGCTGTCATCCACAATTCCCATTGGAGAGTAACATCATTGAATGAATTCTAGAACTCTTGAAATAATCTTTAAATAATTTCAATTTTATGAATATGGATGTGATGGTAATGTATAAATAACAAATTTCAGTCAAGATTTGTATAAGCTGAATAAGTCAAGTCAAGTCATTTAGGACATTTATTATGAAACGTTTAAATACTTTTCACGTTTTCATTATGACAGTTTTTTGGGAATTTGCTATCATTTACATCACTTACAGAATGTCTAAGTCAAGGCCTGCTGGATACCTCCAGGCAGCAAGTTTTCTTCGGCCCTTCAGATGATTATGATTATTGTTTTTGTTTTCACTGTGTGTCAGTTTACATGCAATTCATTTTATTGTACTTTAGTGAATGATAGAATACATTTTCTCTCTGAGTGATTTAGATCTAAAAGATAAATTACCGTATTTTCCGCACTATAGGGCGCACCGGGTTATAGGGCGCACCCCCAAAAAATAGTTTTTGGTCCAATATCTTCCATAGATAAGGCGCACCGGATTATAAGGCGCTACAATGGGAACGTCGACAAAACAGTCAGATGATTCAGTCAAACTGATTACCCCCTTAACATTCCCAAAGCTTGCAAAGAAGCAAATACGTGTCGTAGACACGTGCGGATGCGGTGTCCGTACGATGTCACTTAAATGCGTCATTTCAAATATCATTCGGAAGGTTGAAGTCTTGGGATTCAAGAAATGCCAAACATTTCTATGTTTCTATTTTCTTTTTCGCTCACAACTTTACTGTGCATATGACAATAAACACTCGGAATTGAGTTTAATTCACTCAACTCATCCAAGCAACATCAAGATCGTTCTGAAACAAGATACCGGGAAAATATAAAGCCGCATAACTCACCTAAGTTCTCACGTTCAATAATGATACGCAATCATGGTCTTCTTACAACCGTTGGTGAAGTAAATCCAGGAGAGTAAATTATTTGCAAATACAGACTAATAAAACATGTTTCTTTATGTACTTTAGCAAGCTTGCTAAGCTTGCTACGCCATTGCTAAACTCGGCCAATTGCAGGGTTTGTTTTGGCCATCTAGCCTATTGGAGGCTCTGAATAACTTCAGCCAATAGCGATCGATTTAACTGATGATTGACACATCTTTTTCGGCCAATTGCAGGGTTTGTTTTGGCCATCTAGCCAATCCGAGGCTCCGAATAACTTCAGCCAATAGTGATCGATTCAAATGATGATTGACACATTGGTTAGCCAATGAAACGCCGGTATATAAATCCCAGCATACACTGCGGACTACTCCACGTTCGGGGTAAAATCGAGTCGGCGGCTGTTGAGTAAGTTGCGAGACCTTGCGAATTTAATATTGAGCCATATATAAGGCGCACTGTGTTATAAGGCGCATGGTCAGCTTTTGAAAAAAATTAAGACTTTTAGGTGCGCCTTATAGTGCGGAAAATACGGTATAAGCAACTGATGGTGCCTTAATAATACAGCCAGAATTACTTTCATTTCATGTTCATTTTATGAGGATTTTTTTTACAAAGGTAGTTTGTTGTCTTTTGTGTCTGTTTACAAATAAACATTACCAATGGAGGCATAAGAAATTCCTGGTTCATTTATCTGATAATATTAGAACAAAATTGTCAAGTTGTCAGTAGGTTCAATTAAGTTCTCTAGACTATAGGCGTCAAAAAAAACAACAACAATATTCTAGCCAAAATTGATACTTTGGCCCTGGGTCCATTTTACCCGAAATAAGGCTATTATTATCCCAATTAAAATATCAGTACTCATCTATGGTTTCATCTGGAAGCTGCAATTTGTGCCTTTTGAGTCATTTCCTCTTTGACGTTGTCCGTTTTTTGGCAACCACGAAAATTAGACTCCGATATCATGAAGTAAATAGATGCTTTTGTTCTATTTAATGTTACTCAATGTGTACGTTATTGAGTTTTTCAGCCTTTATTATGGTACTTGGCTGCAATGATGTTTTCTGGGAATCATCAACCGCATATCAACTAAAAGTCCCCTTTGATATCAAGAATAAGGTCCATTAGATGCAGTTCTCATTCATCTCAGAAATGTATGTTTCTTCAGTTTTATTTCCACAGAGTCACCGTTAAACTGCTGCTGTCTCTAATTTGTTGCATTTGTCCATTAGCTGTTCACTCCCATTCTCTTTCTGGATTACATTTTTAGTAAAACAAAATGCGGACACTTTGTTTTTTTTGCCATCAAGCATCGTCAGTATTACTACATCCTGCAATTTCCACTTGACTGCAGTGGTCCATATTTTTTTCCCATAATGTATCTTTATTCCCATTACAACTTTTATTCAACCTTAGGGATTGTCAAAGAAGCACGATATGGATGTGATTCCAGAGAGAAACAAAGAGAGCATTAAGATGATTTAAAGTGGTGAGATGTTTTCCTAAGACTTTTGTCCTTTGCATGTTGAATTTTTGGCGAGGAGAATATTGTAAAATCATAGGCTGCAGATGAACTTCTTCTTAATAAGCATTTCATTGGCAGAACATATTACGGACATAAATGTGATATAGGAAAAGGCTACATTCTGTCAATAGTGTTTTAGTGACATTTTAAAACAATCTTCCTTGTACTTTGTCTGAGGCGTTGAAAAAAGTCCACTGGAAACTGTAACTGCATTTTTCTGCTTGCCATTGTTTGCACATTTCTCGCATCATAAGCAAATTTGACAGTTTTTTAGTTTTCTGAGTTGCACAAAGTCATTTTAAAAGTTCGCCCTCATGCCAGTCAATCGAAGTCACTGTGGACTGGGGGTTGTTTAACTTCTTGAGATGAGTTTGAGCTTCTTTCATGAGGTAAATCTTTTGAAGTTTTGGCAGTTGAACCCAAATACGAAAATGATCAAAAAACAAAGCACAGTCCGGACAACTCATGGCTAAAGGAATAGTACCAGTCTTTCAGGGCGCGGCACAAGCGACAATGAGTGCGAAATTTGGCTGGATCGTGACAAAACTTGCACAAAAATATTCTTAAATGTCTAAAGATGATATATTTCATGTACAGTATAGTCTTTGAACTGTGGAGGCAGCACGGCGGCTGAGGGGTTAGCGCTTCTCCGGGACACTTCTGAGGTCATGGGATCACATCCAGCTACCAGCTTTCCTGTGGGGAGTTTGCTTGCTCTGCCTGTTCTTGCGTGGGTTTCTTCTGGGCACTCTGGTTTCTTCACACATTCCAAATACATGCATGCCAGGTTAAGTAGTTGGTCCATATTGTCCATAAGTGTGATTGAGCTAATGATTTGTCTGTCTCTGTGTGCCCTGCGACTGGCAACCAGTTCAGGGTGTCCCCTGTCCACTGCCCGGAGATAGCTGGAATGGGCCCCAGCACCCCCCGACCCTACTGAGGAAAAACAGTGGAGCTAATGGATGGATCAGGAGGTAGAGCGCTCGTCTTGGGATCAAGAGATCGCATTTTCGATTCCCGGCTCCTCCGTGTTATATGTCGAATTGTCCTTAGGCAAGACACTGAATCCCTAATGCCCCCAATAAGCAGGTCAGCGCCTTGCATTGCTGCATGGCCGCTATTAGTGTGTGAGTATGTGTGTGAATGGGTAAGTGTGAAGCACACTGTAAAGTGCTTTGGGAGGTCATTGACTTGAAAAGTGCTATATAAATGCAGACCATTTACCATTTACCATAAAAGCCGTGGGCCCAATTTAGTATGTTTTAGATATCAATAGGCCGTGCATTTGTTTCCCTGTTTTGGGATACTTACTTATTTGGTTGGATCGCTAGTTCAATGAATTAATTGAAAATTAGCATAATCAAAGAGACATGAAATAACGCCTGAGATGACATGAGTGAAAAAAAAGGTTTGCTACTGAAAGAAGGTGGGTTTGATTCCGGCGTGTCACAGCATGTCACCTTGCAGCTATACAAAGCAACATTAATATTTATTATGAAGTTTCACATGCATAATTGGACCACATGCCTTTCAAAGACAAGAGCAAATGAAAGATGTTTTCCTCTTGTGAGTAATTTGCTCGGAAACGGATTACGGAAGCACCTTATAATGGCATGACCTTTCTTCTTCACATGTAGAGTTGTTATTTCTATTTCTGATTACTAATGAGCAAATGTACACCATCTGAAGTGCTCACTGGATAATTGCCGTTTCTCAGTAGTCAGGGTAGTGAAAAGTGTAACAATGGCCGGGCAACCGAAAATTGAGACGCTAATGAAAGGTTTGAGAGCTGTAAAAAAAGACCAGAAAAGTCGAATATGACTGAAATATTTGCAATTTTTGAACATTAATGTAAATTCATTATTTGACTCAGTAAGTTTGCTCAAGATCGGAGTTTGTTTGCAAATAATGAATTTGGAAATATTTCCAGACGTTGTCTAAAGAAACTGTCAATGGTTTGTAAAATTTGAAAGAAGCTACAATTCATTTCATTATAATTTACTGTTGTGGATTTAACTTATTCTCACCATGACCTAAGACATGGATTTCCAACCTTTTTAGAGACGAGGCACACTTTTTTTATTAAAAATCTTGAGGCACACTGTCTGTTCGAAAAGATTGAAAATTTAATTGCACCAGTTTCATGAGTTATTTTTTTTCAAATTTCTGTCATACGTTGCCTTAACTGACAGCGTAACATTTTTACTGTAATTTATCAAGAACGTGGCTCAGGATGTCATACAGGTTATACTACTATAATTTACTTAAGATTTACTATACTTACTTACGCAGGTAAATGTTAGAATAACCAGGCTAAACACTGGAGAAATGCAAATATATTGAACAATAGCATGCTTTTTGCAAATATAAAGTTGGCCAATTTGCTGCAGCACACTAGATAAATTGTTACGGCACACTAGTGTGCCTCTGGACACTGGTTGAAATACACTGCACTATGAATTTTTTGTTTTACTTTTTTTATCTAGCAATTCCACCATATTTTAGCTTATCCTGTCCTATACAAAGGAAAAGAGAGTTTGAAAATGCTATAATCTTTGGGGGTGCTTGGGTTGAATTTGGGGTTACTTTGATTTAAATGACTAGTAGCGTACTATAGTAGCCAAATTGTGATGCTTGTTTATTGTACGCAGTCGTTCACTGATTGCTGTAATCAAAGCCTCATTTTGAAAGAGACCCTGGTTTTATTGTATTTCCGTGTGTAAACAAATATTTGAACTGAATTTAAAATATCCCCTACCTACTGTTTGCAGGAGACTACAGAGTAATAGCACACCTTTAAGATTAGTCATGTTGTGTTGAAATTCTGATTATTTTCTGTAAATGTTTTCAGACCGCTACTAATGTTTTCTTTGACCTTAAGACAATTTCTTTTTTTGCATCCTTAAAATTGTATCGCGCCAATTTCTAAGGTTTTGCAGCAAATGAACATTGGCTCCAGATATCGATTATCGGTCTACTCTTAATCTAATATTCGGTATCCTTCCTTAAAAATCCATATTGGTCGCCACTTTGCATCAACAACAAGGCTGTGGAGGTTGTCAGCAGTATCAAGTTCCTAGGGGTGCACATTACAAACAAACTCACCTGGTCCGTGAACACTGCATCACTGGTTAAGAGGGCACAGCAGCGCCTGTACTTCCTGCGGAGGATGAGGAGAGCCCACCTGCCCCCACCCTCCCTCATCACATTCTACAGGGGCACCATAGAGAGTATCCTGACCAGCTGTATCTCTGTGTGGTGTGGAGGCTGCAGCGCTACCGACTGGGGTAGTGTGAGGAGGGTAACGAGGACAGCAGAGAAAATAATCGGGACTACACTTCCCTCCATTCAGGACATTGGCCAGAAGCGCTGCCTATCCCATGCTAAGAACATTACCGGGGACCCCTCTCACCCCCATCATGGACTGTTCACTCTGCTAGCCTCTGGGAGGAGGTACTGCAGTGTGCGGTGCAGGACCACCAGGCTCCGCAATAGTCTAGTCCCCCTGGCCATTAGACTGTTAAATGGTCAATCTAACATATAGTTAACTTAAATCTAAACGGCTGCTAATCTGACTTTTTGCACTACTGGCAGTTTTTTATAGCTTGCCACTCCTTGCACATTGCTCTCTGCACTATTGTAATTACAGCGTTATTGTTACAGTGTTAATGTTACTGTGTACCTGACTTGTTAACCTGACTGCCCATTTTGCACATCTGGTTAGCTACTCTTCTTGCACTATCGGCACTATGGTAAAATACTATACGTAGCCAAAATACAATACAACTTTATTTATATCTGTACATTCAAGGAAACTGTGGGGGTCAGATGCATCGACATTTCGTTCTGTATACACGTGTACTAGAATGACAATAAAGTAGATCTGAATCTGAATCTGAATCTTTTGAGTTTGCCACCCAGAAGGTAAATGCATTTTTCCCTAAACGTCGACGTGACGGCAACAAAGTATCATGTAGAGTGGATCATGTCCTTATTCAATACAGTAGTGGAATAAAACAGCAAGATTATTTGTAAAAATTTAAAAGTTGACAGTAAGTTTTTTGTAAAAAAAAAACAAAAAAACCAAAAAAAACATTTGTGAAGTATGATTCATTTTTTTGGTTGAACAAATACTCGAAGCTGTTATTGAGTATTCACAAATTAAATCATTTGATTATGGTCTCTACTTCACAGATTGACTGCTGCAAAAAGGTTTTGGGAACTGATTATTATTAACAATAATATATATTCCACTAACTTGAACTGCCTCTCCAAAGTAACATGATGTGGATGCAACTGCTTTCCATTCCAGCAACAGTAAACCTTTCCAGGTGCCAATTCAATGTGCATAAATCGTGCTTCCCTCCTTCGAATTTAAACAGTGCTAACAGAATGTAACTCGTAAAGGATAAATACCCCCTACCTCTTAACGTTCTGTTCGCACCTTGCCGCCTTAGTGAGGATATACCCCTTTTCAGAATGTCAGTTGTCACCATTTGTTGATGGACAGACTTTTTTTCCACTTTGTGTCCGTTTAACATCCAGGTTTTGAGACACAACAAGTACAACAAACGCTGGAGTGAAGCAGTTCCATTGAGCTTTTCAATAAAAACAAATGAAAATAAATAAAAAAGATTATTTTGGAGTGGGTATAGAACTAGCCTGTAATGGTTTCACCAGTGGGCTATCAAAACAACTGACAATTGCTTGTACACCCGAGAAGCTGACGATAAAGAAAGAATTAAACAAATGTCAATGAAAAATTACCCGAATTGCAGCTTCACACCAGTCGTTTCTCAATACTGGATCCCGCCAGTTGTTTGATAAGACTCAACAGAAGACTCATGGTCTCCACACCAAAAGTAAACCAGAACACCAAAAACAGCAACAATAGGGTCTCATTGTTTCTACAATAATTCCCCCAAAACACATTAACAGAAAACTCTATTATTTCTCTAATGCATTCTGATGAACGTTCTACTCTATCAAGATATAATTCATCTAGGCCCTGATTAGAATTGAACTCCCACCCCCAGTTTACTAGACCAGTGCTCACTGAGTTACATGGACTGCCAACTATATACAGTGCATCCGGAAAGTATTCACAGCGCTTCACTTTTTCCACATTTTGTTATGTTACAGTCTCATTCCAAATAGTATTAATTTTATCTCTTATCTCAAAATTCTACACAAAATACTCCATTATGACAATGTGAAAAAGTTTTTTTTTCAATTTATTAAAAGTAAAAAACTAAGAAATCACATTTACATAAGTATTCACAGCCTTTGCCATGAAGCTCAAAATTGAGCTCAGGTGCATCTTTTTTCCACTGATCATCCTTGAGATCTTTGTACAGCTTAGTTGGAGTCCACCTGCAGTAAATTCAGTTGATTGGACATGATTTGGAAAGGCGCACACCCGTCTATATAATGTCCCACAGTTGAGTGTGCATGTCAGAGCACAAACACCAAGCATGAAGTCAAAAGAACTGTCTGTAGACCTGCGAGACAGGATTGTCTTGAGGCACGAATCTGGGGAAGGATACAGACAATTTCTGCTGCTTTGAAGGTCCCAATGAGCACAGTGGCCTCCATTATTCGTAAATGGAAGACATTTGGAACCACCAGGACTCTTCCCAAAACTGAGCAGTCGGGGAAGAAGGGCCTTAGTCAGGGAGGTGACCAAGAACCCGATGGTCACTCTGTCAGAGCTCCAGCGTTCCTCTGTGGAGAGAGGTGTGCCTTCCAGAAGGACAACCATCTCTGCAGCAATCCACCAATCAGGCCTGTATGGTAGAGTGGCCAGACGAAAGCCACTCCTTAGTAAAAGGAACATGGAAGCCCGTCTGGAATTTGCCAAAAAGCACCTGAATGACTCTCAGACCATGAGAAACCAAATTCTCTGGTCTGATGAGACAAAGATTGAACTCTTTGGTGTGAATGCCAGGCGCCATGTTTGGAGGAAACCAGGCACCGCTCATTACCAGGCCAATACCATCCCTACTGTGAAGCATGGTGTTGGCAGCATCATGCTGTGGGGATGTTTTTCAGCAGCAGGAACTGGCAGACTAGTCAGGATAGAAGGAAAAATGAATGCAGCAATATATAGAGATATCCTGGATGAAAACCTGCTCCAGAGCGCTCTTGACCTCAGGCTGGGGCGAAGGTTCATTTTTCAGCAGGACAACGAACCCAAAGCACACAGCCAAGATCTCAAAATATTGGCTTCAGAACCACTCCGTGAATGTCCTGGAGTGGCCCAGCCAGAGTCCAGACTTGAATCCGATCGAACATCTCTGGAGAGATCTGAAAATGGCTGTGCACAAACGTCTCCCATCCAACCTGAATGAGCTTGAGACATGGCAAAAAAGAATGGGCAAAACTGCCTAAAGATAGGTGTGCTAAACTTGTGGGATCATATTCAAAAAGACTTGAGGCTGTATTTGCTGCAAAGGTGGATCAACAAAGTATTAAGCAAAGGCTGTGAATACTTATGTAAATGTGATTTCTTAATTTTCTATTTTTAATAAATTCAAATAAAGTAAAAAAAAAAAAACTTTTTCACATTGTCATAATGGAGTATTTTGTGTAGAATTTTGAGTTAAGAGATTAAATGAATGCAATCCCGCTACCGGACTTACTGTGCGGAGTTTGTATGTTCTCCCCCTGCTTGCGTGGGTTTCCTCCGGGCACTCCGGTTTCTTCCCACATTCCAAAGACATGCATTTCAGTTGGATTGGCCGGTCCAAATTGTCCCTAGGTGTGAATGAGCAAGCGAGTTGTCTGTCCCTGTGTGCCCTGCGACTGGCTGGCAACCAGTTCAGGGTGTCCTCTGCCCACTGCCTGATGATTGCTGGGATGGGCTCCAGCAACCCGCGACACTACTGGGGATAAGCTGTGCAGCTAATGAGATGAGATGATATATATATATATATATATATATATATATATATATATATATATATATATATATATATATATATATATATATATATATATATATATATATATATATATATATTAATGATGTTGTTTTTGGTACTTTCGATTGGAGCCTAATGGGCCGCCTGTGGCCTGTGTTTGGGTATGCTTCCCCACCTCTGGCTCCATCCAGCAGCATGAAACATGAGACCGAGACTATATAAGGCATGAAGACTTCACGAAACATAAAGACATGCCATTCTTTCCTTTGACACATACTATGCAGCCCGAAGCAATCCTCACTGGACTTATGAACAACCTTGATGAAATCACGTTTCATAAATAAAGACAGTGACAGCTAACTGCAATCAGAGCTGTTTGGGAGTGACATACTTTTATGGGTACATTATACTGAGGAGATCACTTTGTTGTTTTTTGTCGTTGTTCTAGATATATTTCTAAACATAGTGACGTTAAGTGTTTTTTTGTGGTTTCATCCCTCAGCTAAAACATTGCCTCACTCCTCTTGTGCCACGTAGATAGCATGCTCCGCAAAGACGAGTGTCATCTTGGCCCCCCAGCGAACAACAGTGACACAGACCGAAAGGCATCCAGCTGAAAGGTGACCCGCAGACACTTCACCTCCCACAAAATGTTTGGTAAGTTGAGACCTCCTCTGTGTCTTTTCCCCGCAATGGCATAATGTGAGACTGCAGTGTTTGTTTTGAAAGATCCCAAATTTAGCCTTGCAAAAGACAAAACACTGATGTTGATTAACTCTTCTGGCAGCTTAATGAACATATGTACTTTTGCTTCTCAAGGGGGAGGTGTTAAAGTTTAGGAGACACTTAAAATAAGAGGAGATTCCAAATTCCAACTATAGGCCCTGGGCCCTTTCATTTTTTTAAACCTCATAGGTTCCAAAAGCAGATCTGCCAAAAAGCGTGTGGATATCAAAGAATAGCAAGATAATCAGCCTATGGTGTCAATGATGTAAGTAGTTCATAATCATTAAAACAACGAGATTGAATCCTATGCAAGATGCGCAAGGTTAAAAACAGAATAAATTCAACAATAATAATTGTTATTTTATTTTTAAAATATAATTTTGTACAAGGTGGAAAAACCCTGTCAAGTATTGACAGGTTAAATAAACATGTCATTTGGTATTAGCTACAATAGTTGGATTAAAGCATACTAAAATATATGAGAAAATCAGGTTCACCACCTTGTGTTGTTCGCAATATTCATATTTATTTTCCAAAATTATTATGTGCAAAGATCTAAAAGGCTAAAAATCTTCAAATCCCATCGCTCTTACATTAATGTATGGCTGAGTTTGACTAGTTAAAGCTTATTAATTTACTATTGCATTATACATTAGGGATGTCGCTGGTTCGCGCCTCGGCCGAGTCATACCTAAGACTTATAACATTGGTAAAATGGCGGCGCCCTCTGTTGGCTGTGGCTGCATCGGCTCGCTACAACGGGTCAGGTGTATCGACATTTCGTTCTAACAAAGAATGACAATACAAAGGAAATTATTATTATTATTATTATTATATGCATTCTCCTGAAATACTAAACCATAATCCCACATTTTTCACAGGGGTCATTTCCCAAAAAGAACCCATTCTACGGGAAATCGGTTGTAAACACATATTTTTTAACCATTATTATACAACGAAATACTACACCAATACATTCATATCAAAGAACAAAGTCTTTAATAAATAAAACTACAGTTTAATGTTTTTTTTTACCACCGGGAGGCGCTAAATAATACACACTGTCCCTTTATCTATTAGACGCATAGACAAGAATGGTTCTGTTCATAAATTGATGGATTTTGTCTCTGAAAGAAAACAAATAGGAGGAAATCATGAGATGCGCCACTGGCATTCATGTATTCCGGTTTTGGCTCGCGGTTGGAGTCGATGCACTGTCTCCATGAGTGAAACTAAAAATTGAAAGCCGTCATTTTCATTAGCGGCACAAAATACTTATTCGGGATCGAAACGGGTCGAGTGTAGACGCCTTAAATGTGATTGGAGTTCAGTGGATTTACAATCAGCCACCCAGCATGTGTTTATATTCGAGCGAATACGGTCGGTGTGAGTGAGTCAGGCTTTACGAGCAGTGGAGCGTTGGATAGAATTCAGTCATCGTGCACTTCATTTGGCCGGCCGCTGCCGAGAAGCTGGTGTAAAAACAGATACCACCAAGTGGGTTTGTGGCGGAGGCGGGAAGAAGCCGATAAAGCAAGCATGTCGCTTCATTCCTCGGACTGTAATTACCTTTCTCAAGCTATGGAGCTGCTCGCTTACATTTGACGGAATGTATGATTTTCAGGTTTCAGGGTAAAAGATTGGAGGCCGGAATTCATCTTGTAAGAGTTTGCAGATGTTATGCAGGAATCTATTTAAAGTTGAAAATATTTTCATTCCTGTATTCTCACCACATATTTAGTATCAATACTTTCCACGATTAGTGACAAGTTTGAACTTTTTTTAGACACTCAAAAAAGAGAGAAGACATTAATTGATTTTGAACTTGCAAGAATGACAGGGAGAGAAGGCTTCAGATATAAAAGTCCAACCCACCCTAGAGACTACCCTAAGCCCTTTCTTTTTATTACATACAAATCAGATCAAAGGGTGTGGCTATCAAAGACGAGCAACATTACTGGCTGATAGCTACAATGTCAATAGACAATAACATAAAACACTTTATAAAATATACATAAAAACATTTAATCGTCAAAACAATGGAAAAACAATGCACAGATAACAGTCAGATAAAAAAATTGGCAACCTATAAAATCTCCTTTGCATGTGTCCAATATTTAAAAACGAATAAACTTATTATTTAGCATTGTCACCAAATAAAATAGAACACTCTGAAAGAGTTACTTTTGATATCTAATTGTGAAAATGTGAATCATTTCCTTCTGGGACCGTATTTGAACTGGGGAACGTCCATTGGTTAACATGATGTTTCTTTAAAATGGCTCAGATGCACTATATCCAGTGTTTTGTTTCATGTTGATCTAAAATGATTAAAAACAGTACTGTATACCATTCACAATGCCTCACTTGTCATCAAGGGAGTATAAAAGACAATTACAGTATATTAAATGGTTACATTTATTCTGTGTTAAAGTTTTTTTTTATTTAACTTCACAATTTTTTTTTTCCCCCCCAAAATTGCAGGTTTTTCACATAATTTCATGAACCTTATTAATACAATTAGTGCGTAATGTAATAATAATAATTTCCTTGTATTGTCATTCTGTGTAACAATGTACACAGAACGAAATGTCGATTGCACCTGACCCGTTGTAGCGAGCCGATGCAGCCGCAGCCAACAGAGGGCGCCGCCGACCACTTTTAAGTCTCAGGAATGACTCGGCCGGGGCGCGAACCACCGACCTCCCAGTCTCAAAGCGGGCGACTTACCATCTAGGCTACTGAGCTGCTGTCCCAAGCGTTTGCGGATACTGAGTGAGGAACGTAATTCTCTCGCCTCAAGGGGCGATAGTGGGACCACTGATTTATTTTTTGGGGGGCACACACTTCAGCCCTATAATTAGTCATTGTATTAGCAAGCTAACAGCAAGTCAATCCATTCAGTATTTATTTTCTCAATGCATAGACTTTTTTCATAATGTTGGTAGCAATTGTATTCAAAGGAGCAGCTCATAGACTTCATTTTATTAGATAATAAAACTTTTTTTTTAATGATACAGTTTATATAGAAATGTTTGGCCCTGTTAATCAAATGATGAATTAGACGTCGGTTCATGTATTTGCAAATTACACAGCATATTACGGCTGTATAATTAGTCAAAAAAGTTGTTTGGAGCGGTACACTTACTTTTGAATTTCTGAGCGATTTTAGCCTTCAAATAAAAATATTGTGTTCTGAGAAACTCCTGCACATCATATTTGATTGCTTAAGCTTTTAGAATATCACCCCATGAAACATTATTTTTTAGTATTTTGCATTGCCATGGAGGCACGTTGTTTTCCAAGGTGGAATAATGACTGCCTTTAAGCAGCTAAACATCAACAACAACTTGCAAAAATGTTGATACATCGAAGGCCTGAAGGAGAAAATTATTATGTGATCGTCGACAAACAGCTTGCTGGAAACATTCTTGCCACAAGTTTTAAAGGAGACATAATGAGAAAAATGAACTTTTGAAACCTTTTGGCAATTTAAAAAAGCAAATTCTTCACTTAAAATACTGTAAACATGGGGTTTTTTTTACACGTCTCTGCACATTCTTGTGCTTCGTCCAAACCAACTTCTCCAAACGACAGGATACATATATATATATATATATATATATATATATATATATATATATATATATATATATATATATATATATATATATATATATATATATATATATATATATGTATATATATATATATATATATATATATATATATATATATATAGTACAGTAGAGTAATACAATTAGTGTTTATCGAGTGAAGGTCATTTGAAGAACCCAATTTAAAAACCATACTTGGCCTGGAGATGGACGGGCACCATAGGATGTACTTGCCCAAGACAAACCACAGGAAACGGTGCTCCTACGACCCTAGCGGTTAAGGGATTCAAACCAAAACAAACAAACTTAGATGTCAATTATCTGGAACATGATTGAAACAAAAGAAACCCATTCTGACTGCCTATCTTGCTTTGAGCTTGCCTGAGTCGTACCCAGAATGAAACTGGTTGTTCTACCTGGGAGACTTGTGGTTTGGTAAACCTCGTGTCTTACTTCCACTTGAATTGTTTCCACCCAAAAAACTTTGATTATATAATGAAATGATGTCTGTTCTTCAAATACACTACTGCATATATAGTCATACGAGTATGAGGTTTCCAGTACTTACCATTGGATTATTTTAATTCTCACATTCTTATTTTAATCATTCTGTTTATTTAAATGTAATAAGTGTAGTATTTACTTCTTGGTGTATTCTCTTGACTTCTCAGTTAATCCATTCATTCAGTTCTAAATTATCTCTGGTTTACAGAGGGGCATGCTTGGAGTCTTGCTCTACTCAAACCACCTATAAAAGTCATGATTACTGATTCGGGGCACCTGCAGCTGCCCCGTTGGCGCCAACAGCCCTGTTCGCTGATTGGCTCCCTGCTACTTTTTAAACCCTCCGGCTTTCTGTTACCGGCGTCAGACCGTCCTGCGAACCTACGCTTTCAGCTAGGCAAGCTCTGTACCTTCCGACAATCTCCTTACCTGTTTTCTCCTGCCTTATACCTATTTCTGGACCCGTTTCTGCCCTGCTCTTCTGTCCCGGCCATCGACCTGTTTTGCCCTGTTGCCTGCCTAATACCTGTTGCCGACCTTTTTTCTGGACTCGTTACCGCCCTTGCTCCCCCGTTACGGCTATCGACCAGTTTTCCCGCTACCTACAACTATCCTCGCTTGACACGGAAGTGCCACCTCCGCGTTCCTGCCATCAGTCACTCGAGGCCGACGATCATCGGATTATGGAAGCAAGCACTGCTCTCTTTCTCAATAAAACTGAGTAAAAACTAACGCTATTGGGTCCTGTCTCCGTTTCTGGCTTGTGACACTAAAATCCATTGAGAGCCTGATCTGGCAAGGGTGTGAATGGGGTTTTGGGATCTTCAACTGCCTGTATGATTTATTCAAACCCCAAAACAATGGTCAGCCATTTTGTCAATTTATTTTGGTTAAGGACACACACCTCTGTGCTGTCCTCACTAGCCAAGAATACATGTTTGTTAACTTGTTTTTTTCCAATAAAAACCACAGCGTAACTGTGTCATTTCAGCACTTGTTTTATTACGCGTGTAGTCTTGCAACCCGGTTGTTGATTTATACACTGAGAGGAGAAAAAGCTTCTTAGCTTTCAGATTGAGGGTAACAAATTTATTGCTTATTGTTTGTGGTGAAATGGCTCAAAATCACTGAATATGTGTTATTTAAAATGTCTCGAAAACACATTAGCATTAGCATTAAATCAAAAGCGGCATTTAGCTGCTATTGTCCAGCCTCTTGTTTCACTTTGACTCTTTCATCCCAGGAAGTTTTGAGGGGCAAACTTCCACACAATGAGCTAGCACGTAATGAGCCTAATTAGATTGCAAAGCCCAACAGCAGTGTCACCTAACCAATCCAGTGACCACTTTTTTTGAAGCACACTCAATGTCAGGCAACTTTTTCATTACTTGAGATTGACTGGACTTTCCATGTTATGGCCGCAGGCATCATATCTTTATAACGTTTGGTTATTTATCGCAACTCACGGCGTTATTTCATTTTATTTCAATTTCATTTTTTGTATGTCGTCACCTTGAAAGGCAGTTGATTCGATAAAGTCAGGCTTCAAATTGATTTTCCATACCTTTACCGTTGCACATATTAAATCCAACCTATATATTTTTCATTTCAACTGCTGAGAAGGTAATGCCGGGTTTGTGTCTGATGGATTGCTCTATTTTCAGAACACAACAAGAATGAAAATATAGTTGTCATCAGAATTTGCCTTTCATAATGTCTGCAAAGATTCCCTAAATCCCACCAGTTCCTACTCAGGATTTTAACATCCTGTATTTTTAATGCTCGGTGGCCTTCATTTGGGATTATCAGATAAAGGTTTTCATACTCCATTTGCTCCCACAACAGCGAAAAACTATTTCAAGTATTCCACCTTGCACAGAGAGAAATTGCCCTGAGCACTTGTCAAGTGCCATCTGCATCTTCTGCAGAACCTTTTCAAAAAAATGCTGGTGCAACCACAAAACAAGACGTCTCAAACATGCAATGCTGTCCGATTTTTACACCGGAGGAAGAATTTACGATGACAGTGACAGTGCTTTGAACAATGCCTTGTTCGGGATTACACGGCAAATAGGATCTTTCAACCATACTGGAGAAAATGAATATTTAAGTCATTGGAAGAAAATGCTGCCGGTTTTACGATAGCTTTCATATCCAAGGAAACTTTATCTAGTGTTTATAGTAAAATGAGAAGATGTAAATTTAAACCTGGCAAAATTATGTTACATAGCAGACGGTGTATAGTTTTGCTAGTTTTTTGAGTCAGTTTTTTTCCTAAATCTTAAAGAAATAGTTTTAAAATCAGCAAAGTTGCTAGACAAAATAATTTAGCCGGTGATTTTTATTGAATTTGATTCCACAAATGAGACAAGGTATCAAAAAATAAGACCAATATACTTAAAAGACCGATATTTTCTGTCAAATAGGTAAGAATTTACTTTATGCAGTGAACACCATTCAGACTTACTCTAATTTAGGAACCCAGCCACTCTAAACTGTCTCTCAAATGTATTAGGCACAACCTTGCTAACTTAGTATTAAAGTAGATGCTGTCTATTTCAGTGCCATCAGAAGCTTGTTATTCTGCAGTAAATTTAAGAACACTCAACCTTTGCAAGACCTTTTAAAACAATCCCCAAATTCCAGGATCTGATGTCTGCTCAGCCTGACTGATTAAAAGCAAACTCGTGGTACTAAATCAAACAGGTGTCTTACCATTACATGTACATTTTGTGCTCTTCAAATATAAAAACTGTTTTAGGGTTGTTGTAAGGCATCATTTTCCTCTTCTGCGTAAATGTTTGCTTCTGGGTAGCGAGGAGGTAAGATTTCATATTAAGGGATAAAAAGGAAAAAAAGGTTTGATGTAAAAAATATTACGGGTACAAATGAGCAACAAAACAATGGCTGTAGAAATGTACTTGTGCATAGAAGTCAATAACGATCATTGTAATACAAAAAGGGAGGTCCATAAACTGATTGTAAATCCATTACAAAGTTAAACATTAAAGGGGTCACACGGATGAATTGAGTTTTTTTTTATTGACGATAGCCTTGCCATGTTTGGGGAAATCTTGCAGAGGCAGATCAACCTTTGCCTGCGAAAATCAGTTGTATTTTACTAACAGGGAAAATAACTAGACTTTCCTTGATGTGATCTGTCACCTCCGTGCTTGCACTCAGGAATGTTCTCATTTACACACTTGATTTACATCTGTGTTAATTTTGAAGGTTTTTATCAGAATATTCTGGGCACAAATGAGCAACAGAACATTGGCTGTTAAATTTTACTTGTGCAGCGACTGAGGTGGTTCCCCGTTATTCTCATACATAAGGGTGGTCCATAAGCTGATACTAAATCTATATTGAACATTAAATGGGTGCGACATTTGAATAGAGCGCTGTTTAACTGGCAAAAGACTTGTCTTTTTCAGAGAAATCTTGAAGCCGCTCAGCTTTTGCCTGAGGAAACTGATTGTATCTTGTTAATAGAGACGAGAGCTGCACTTTGCTTAATGTGGACCTTAGAAATGTGCTTTAAGATTGTGTCCCTTTTGAAGAGTTAGAGACCCCTTCTCCTTATTGTTTTTATAAATGACACTGATTTCAGTTATAAACAAAGTCATTATACAATGAAGGCTAAATATGGGTAGTGACACATTTCAATATTACAACTGGTGATAATCTTTGGCCTGTATGGTCATGATGATGAAGAGTTTGGGCTCGTCAGAGAATCCTGATGATCAGCTCTTTTTGTCAAAAGATTCCAAGCCCAAGTCAAAATGGTCGGAGATGTTATGTCATCAATCCTGCATGATTCTCGGGTTAGGCAAGTGGAAGCTCTCCCATTATAGTCGTACATTGGCTGATAGAGAAAAAGTTGCCGTAACTGTGAAAATCTTTCCACGAGGGCCAGAACTAAAAAAAGGGTAATTGCTCTTCTTACGTTGGGTCACACAAACTTCTAATTTTCCGCCTTGCTCATTCGTCTTCTTCCTTCTCTGTGCGTGTTTCGGGTTGGACCGTACATTATTCGCAGTGTCATTGTGAAAAAAGAAAGCTTCCACGGCGTCTGCATGATAAGACCTGCTTGGCAAATATCCGCCCCCAGAACTTGCTTTCTGCTCTAATACACTAACGTGTATAATGAGGGAAGAGGAACTCGCAAGTGCATCAGAGCAAAGTGTTGGACTTCTCAGAGCAAGCTGTTGGACAAGATGGAATGGAAATAATGGAAAGAATTGGAAGAACGTTGTCATGTTGAACCCATCAACAAGCATTTGTGTTTTTTTCCACACAGGACTGATGAGCTTGTTTTTGTCGCTTGACACCTACATTAGATTAGATTCCGATTTCAGCTTCAGCCAGAGCACAAAAAACGTGACAGGGTCCGAAGATCACTGATTGATGGTTCTGGCTTTAATTAGTATAGCCTGTTTTAGTGATGTCAGCAATTCTTTACAGGCTATGCTAATCTGTGCCAGAACCAGCAATGCGATTGTGACGGATATTCTTTTGTCCCATGATGCACCTGAAGGTTTCACCTGATTTGATTCAACAGAAAAGCATTTGAAAGCGGTATTATGATCGATAAATTCCTTTTTAAAATATGGATGCAGTATGAATGCAGTTGCACTCTTTATTTTAGAACCTCTACTCGAAGGAAATCCAGTTCACAAGCATCCCCAAAGGCTACCACAAGAGACTGTTCAATGACTGCCTGCATCCTCTTGGTCGAGTTTGCGCCTCCCCTGATCAGTCACCCGATTACACGCCCTTGGTTATACCTGTAAAGTACATGTATTCCACAGAAAATTCATTTTGATCACATCTCTTTAATCATATTTGATGGCATTTCCCTTTTGTGACTTTTCGCGACCTTAGTCATGAGTTCCAGAAAGGCAAACGGCAATTAGTCTCAGGAAAAAAAAGAGAATGATGACAATTGAAAAAAGCAAGAAATAATTAAAAAACATAAGCGCAGTGTGTTTGTGTGAGTGACTACGCCAAGGAGTTCAAACGGGAAGCAGCAAGTGACGATCAATAAGCTGCAGAAGAATTTACACAGCACTTCGCTGCAATGATCCATCCATCCATCCATTATCTGCACCGCTTATCATCAGTAAGGTCGCGGGGATGCTGGGGCCTATCCCAGCTATCTTCGGCAGTGGGCAGGGGACACCCTGAACTGGTTCCCAGCCAGTCGCAGGTGCTGCAATAATCTAATGTTATATTCCTGTTGCAAAAAAATAACACAGGAATTAGGACGAACAAGAGAAGCTTTTGATGAAGAAAAAAACATTCAGAAAAAGTGGCAACTGGTAATGCAACAGCTCTCTTCAATGAATTTAATTATTCTTGACTTCTGTATTTCCGTTACATTTGAAGGGGAAGAGGGGAGGCAGAGGCGGTTTCTTTTCAAAAGACCTGTAGAAATTGATACCGTTGTGAGTCCAGCTAAATGGTCAAAAGACAGTGATGAATGAAAAACTGAAATAGGAAGAATACATTTTGCTTTAAAAATGTTTTCAAAGGTCCAGTAATCTAAATTTTATGTGCATTTATGTTTACAGTAGGTGCTTGCGTATCATCAAAAGTCCTGCACCGCCACTCCTATTGCACCTACTCCATCGTAAGCGCTCATAAAAAACTCGCTTTACTTTTCGTATATCTTATTTATCCTATTACTGTAATTTTTGTGTTTGATTACTCTTCGAATGTGATCAGCCAGGTGTGTTCTATAGCACTTAGATTTCAGTTTGATGCTTTTGGGAGGTCGGGAACTGGCAAATTAGTTTTTTACGAAGAGGTACCACTCTAATTCTCAACCACGTACGTAACCAAGTATGTCTCGTTATTGTCCTATTTCTGAAAATGTACCTATGAAAAAAGCTTTCTTTCTTCACTTTCACTGTTATGTAACAGTACGATAAACCCAGAATGAGTTTCTATGGGATAGAAGATCTGGAAATCATTCATCCAAGTGTTCAATTTATGTTGGAAGTTGCAATGAATTATCGTTGCTCATTCCTTTTGCTAAAATAGACAAGCTGAGCCCTTATCAAAGTGTCAGTTGATGTTCACATATATCACCCTCTGTCCTTATTTTACCTTTTATAACGAGATAGGGCACTTTTTAGGCATGTAAAGACATGGGCAGCCTCACCCTGAGCTGCAGCCGCAGTGATTTGTTGATGCGCTTCTATTAACCTATCTGTGTCTAACCTATAGATACCTTATTACCGGCATGTCAATAGCTTGAAAAAGCCATTATCCCCGCAGACACTTGTTCGACCTCCGCAATGATAAATGCGACAAGCTTTTTAGTTCTCGTGTGAAAGCACCTGCGTTTCTCAAACAACTTTGCCCTCCCCCCACACTCTCGGTAATTGCGCTTTTTCGATGTGAGTGAATTCTTTTTTGTGACGGTCAGTAAGAACTGCTGCACAGATCACAAGAACCTTTTCCCCCTGATTTTATGCTTAGCTGTAGCAAGCTGTATGATAATTTAAATTATTTGATCACATTAATCAAACAATTTAGCGCACTAATGGGACATTGAGTCAAAGCTCTCCGGATTTGAAGGCTTACTGCTTGAGGATGGAGTTGAGTTTGTTGACATCCAATTCAATTCCTCCTTGGATCAAGACACTTGCATGCTTTTTGTTACTTCAAATAATTCTTCTCATCTTCTTTATTTGACTCACAAATAAAACATTTGTTAGGTAAAAAAAAAAATGTTTACCTGGAGAGGGATGCCCAAGACACACCACAGGAAATGGCGCCCTTAGGATCTTAGTGGTTAAGGGATGCAACCACCCACCCAATAAAAGATGCGCTTTTAGCATGCCGGCAGACAGGTGAGCTGTCTGTAAAGCAGTCCTCTCAGGGACTGGCATTCTCAGTGGCCTTTGATTGGCAGTGGGGAGCAAATGGCAGCGGCGTCGAGAGGCCTGATACCAAATGTCGACACGGGGCTAAATGCACGTGGACTTGCCAATCCGCGGCCTCCCGCTTATTCAGCGGCACTCGTGCTCACTCAGT
Organism: Urocampus carinirostris; assembly: GCF_059441175.1. Classification (NCBI taxonomy): domain Eukaryota; kingdom Metazoa; phylum Chordata; class Actinopteri; order Syngnathiformes; family Syngnathidae; genus Urocampus; species Urocampus carinirostris. The sequence goes on from NC_142361.1 coordinate 14,049,977, forward strand.
GTGCCCTTGAGCAAGAATTTCCACCTGTCTGCTTTGCTTTGAGTGGGAAATATTCTATGATTAACATAACCACTCACTGGAGGGGGCTTGGGATCATTTATAATTAGTCCATATTTAGTATTCATGGATTTTATCTTAATCCTTTGTGCTCAGAGTGGTTGATTTGGGAATTCAGGCTTATAATCAACCTTGTCCTTGAATAGAGACATTGTAAATCTTGATTTGTGATTATTCTATGAATAACAAAAACCCTACCACATTTATTTGTGTATAACATGCAGTTGTTTTTTTAAAACAAAAAAGGAATACAAAGTTTGTGTGCGCTTTATACACTTCTCATATTACCATATTTTTGCAATGATTGATTAGTCGAAATGTATCACTGACCACAATCACAAAACATTGGATATAACAGGTCACAAACCCCAGTTGCGACAGTGAGAGTGCCGAATCTCTTACCCACTAAACCACCAGTTCTGTAGGTGATATATATAATATGCATTAAATTGTATCTCATCATCACACTATTTTTATTCAAGGTACCAGGGACGAATGTTAGAGTATAGAGTAAGCAAAAAGTCATCCTGAAATATAAACACAAGAAAACATGACAAGGGTAACAACGCTTTTGTGTATTTGATGCATCAGCTTTTGAAGGACAATAAATAAACCCGTTATAAATTCTATGTTGGTATTGTGTTCAATACATGATTTTAATCATGGCTGCCTGTACTGACAACGTCTAATTTGAGCTAAATAGAAGTGAAACAAAATTTTGTACCAAATTCTAATAAAAAAATAGATGTTATACACGACTGTGCGTTGTACACAAACAAACATAACACGCTATTCTAAAAATTAATTCAAAAGTGTGTTGATAGCTACATAGAAATTAATTTCACTCAAGTTGTTGGGCAAATATTTCCATGGCAACATACTAACTCTGACACACTGCTACAACTACGTTTCACCTTTGCTTGTTTCATAACTTCTTGAGTCAGCTGAGAGTCGAAAACACACGCCAAAGGCCAAAGTCTTTGGGTTAGAGTTACACTGAAGAGCACGAACACACGCACACAATTACACACATGCACAAAAAAGAGTGGTTATGTCACGGAGCGGAGCGGGAAACAGGAAATAAGAACCCATTTGCGTAGACGTACTCACAATTTATTGGAAAAGAGGAGGAAGGCGCACAATCGATCCGGGTATCGATGGTCGCAGGAGTGGATTAGAAATCCGCTCAAAAGAAAAGAATGTCCAAAAACAAATGGATCAGACCAAAAACAAACCAGGATCAAATACGGGCAGATTCACAGAACTAGGCATTCAACAGGATTTAACAAAAGTCTCACATAAGTTTCACAGAAGTTTAACAGGTATAACAAACGCTCCAGCAAAGCACAGTTCAAAGGAACGCGTTTAAGTACTCCAAGAAGCTTTCAGTCAAATGTGTCTCAGCCGGTGTTGATGGGCGAGGCCAACTGGGCACCGAGGCAACCGCGCCAGAATCCGATCTGCAACCTCAATGGAAATGTTTAAATCTAAGATTTAAACACACTTCTATTCTTTGGCATATGAATAACCTATATTTTACGTTGAAATATCTGTGTATTTTTTGCCCTCATGTAGGTTTTAGATCAAGGGATGGTTTCATAATAATCTGTGGTTTGCAATAATCTGTGGTCTGTGCAGCCCTTTGAGACTCTTTGTGATTAAGGGCTATACAATTATTTGTATAGCCCTATAATAATAATACCATTTATGTGAAATGGTATTAACGGATTGACCGGCCCGGTCTGGGGTACTGCGCTTTGCAAAAAGTCAATGATTGCATTACTTAGCCTGGCAAACATTATCTTCTGACCAATACAGGTTTCTTAAAGTGATCAATTTCTTCTCAAGTTTCTTCGCATGTCGTTTTGTTGGTAATTTCATCAATAGAAATTGTGTCCTGGGAAATCATGTTAGCACTATTACGGAGGGAAGCTAATAATCGGTCTGACTTTTCATTCCAAGTGCTCACTTATCTTTAAATCAGTATATTACCTTTATGAGGGGGCTTTTAATCTTTTCAAACCTGTCATACTAATTTTAAAGTTGTAAATGTTTTGGAGGCTGCGGTCAGCCAAGGACTGAGGACTTTGGGGATTGTGTTTTGAAAATGTCACCCATCTTCCTTTTTAAACTCTGCATTTGAGGTAAGATGTTTAGCCCGACTCCGACCCGCAATTTGGGTCGAGTTGGGCCTAAAATGGCAATCATTACGTTCACGTTCCAGCCGCATTTTAGGTGTTCTTTGTCTTTTGTTGGTTTTTGATCAGGGGATGTTGTAATAGAAGTCTCTCTCGCTGACTTAAAAAAAAAACATCCAACATGCCTTGTTTTTTGTTTATTTTTCTTTGTGAAGGATCCACACAATGAATTCTGACCCCCTTTCACGAAACACAGCCCTCAACCTCGCTTTGTTGGCGCGCTTGGGGGCGTGTCTCTTCACTGCATGAGAAGGAGACAGAATCTATCAGGTGGATCCTCCACAAAGAAAATGAAATATAGAACAATGACGGGTTAATTTGTTGGGTTTAGGCTGGGTCGGGCTTTAACACCCGGAGGCAAGGCTGGATTTTTAAGACTGATCTTACTTCTACTCTGCATGCATTAAAAAAAAATGAAGTTTGGAGCGGATTTATGACAGTTTTGATTTCTTGGTCAAGTTCCGAGGTCAGCTCTCCTGGAAGCTGTCGAGTCCCTCCATTAAGCAAACTAATTCCACTCGTTAGCTCTTCAGAGTAGCTTTTACGAGGCAGCCGCTGAACCAGCCGTCACTGATCTTTCCGAGTGGCTCTCTGAGCACTGATAAGAAACATGCCATTTCTATGCAACAGTATCAGGCAGGAAATAAACCAAACAAACTTGGAACATGTCAAATTGTTTTTGTTGTGCGGATTACGATGAGATCGCGTGATAGGAAAGTGGAAAATAACAAAAAAAAATTGTGAATTTGAACTATAGTGATTTTTTACACACAGATGATGAATAGCATCCCTGAATATTTTGAGGATGTGAAACAAAAACAAAGACAAATTTCCAACAGCCTATCCTCATGTAGCAAGGGGGCAAGAGGAAGGGGCAGGGGACACCCTGGACGAGGGTGGGCAATACTAGGAGTTTTGGTATTGATCCGATCCAAGTAAATACTGGTTGGTATTGATCAATACAGATACTTTTTGATTGGAAATATCATGATGATTGAATAATTGACCCCTCTTTTGTTAAACTATATTACGAATAACACAGCACAAAGACTTTAAGCACTAAACTGTATTATTTTTTTATTAACATAATTGCAAACTTTAACACTATTTAAAAAAATATTACAACCATTTCAGAACAAAGTCAAGGGAGTCATGTCAAAAAAGCAGCAATGTATCTAAAATGTAAATACAACGATGTCATGTCATGATTACTTATTTGAATCACCTGTGCCCGCTCATTTGGCGCCAGCCGCATCGGGCTATCTGATTGGCTCCCTGTCCCTTCGTAAGCTCAGTCCTGTCACTCGCCTGTTGTCAGTCCGTCTGCGAACCTCGGTTGATACAAGGCAAGCCTTTTTTGACCCTGACTCCCACCGGTCCCGTTTTTGAACCCGTTTTTCCATCTGCCCGTTCCTGATCTCCCCGTTTGTCTCCGGCTACGACCGTTTTTGATCCAGACTACGTCTGCTCTCCCGTCTTGGCTTACCACCCGTTTCTGACCCCAATTGTGTTTTTGCTCTCCTGTCCCAGCTACCGACCTGTTTTTCCATCCCTGACACCGCCATCGCCCGCTACGGAAGATCCACTTCCGTATTGGGATCACAATGCGAGTGCATGAGCGACTTGCTTCCCGCGTCCAGAGAACACAGGATTGTGGGCACAGCTCTTCCTCTTTCTTTCAGTAAAATATGTAGTAAACATTACACGTTTGGGTCCTGATTCCGTTCTGGTCATGATATGTCAACATGGCAAATATGATACAATTTATTCCACAATATTTTTAAAACAAAGTCAGAAAGTGCAAATAGTTAAAAACCTATGACACGGTAAAAAGAGAAATTGTTCTATAAAAAATTGATTGAAAACGTGAGTTGAGTCAAACCCAAAAAAGCAGCAATGTAACAAAAATACAATAATTATATAAATATGCCAACAAGACAACTAAAATTAAGTGTTAACACAACACAATTGGATGGCAGCACGGCAGCGCAGTGGTTAGCGTGTGTGCGGCACAGTTCTGAGGTCGTGCGAACCTCCTGCGTGGGTTCAAATCCAGCTCCCGGCCTTACTGTGCGGGGTTTGTATGTTCTCCCCGTGCTTGCGTGGGTTTCCTCCGGGCACTCCGGTTTCCTCCCACTTTCCAAAAAACATGCATTTCAGGTGGCCGGTCCAAATTGTCCCTGGGTGTGACTGAGCGAGTGAGTTGTCTGCCCCCGTGTGCCCTTGTCCTGGACTGGCTGCCAGCCAATTGTAGGGCACAATAAAATACAATTACATTAATTAAAAAGGCTGTTTGTTTATGGATTACACCGGTGTTTCTCAAGCTTCTGTCATTAATGGTCCTTCAGAGAATTATTTTCAAGCAAGAACCCCCTTAACAAATGCTTAAATAGTTAAGTTTGACATTGACCCCAAAATAAATAAATCGAGAATAATTGTATGTAAAAATTGTTATTTTTAAAAGAAGTCTGTTTATAATCATTTTCATAAAGGTTTAAATATGTCTACATTTTCTACATTTAATGCACTTTTATTAGATGTACGAAGCTTTGTAATAATTATCAAGCATAAACCCCTTATTCAAAGTGAACTCTCCTCTAATGCATTACTTTTTTGGGCTTAATTTGGCCGAAACATTGCAGGCTGGCAGCATCTTCTCTATCAAGCGAGATAACTGCCGGAGTGATTAGTGCACTGCATTAAAAGCTCACGGCCATTTCCTCCGTGAGTTATTGCACCGGCAACAATGCCGCCTGCTTTTGGCAATTAATGTCACTGCATTCCGTCAATCCGGGAAGAAAAAACCCTTTAAAAACTGTTTTTCTTCTTCCCCATGGATGCTTTCCAGATAGCCAAACACATGTTGGTGCTTGCTGACCATGTAGCGGAGGAGCAATTGTGAACCTGAATTGATCCTACAGTTTATGGTGTTTTTATTTTGTCCAAAATTATGTTATGGAGCAGCTTACAAATTCACAATGGAGGCCAGATGGAATAGAAAACCTTTAATCAGCATTTTAGGATGAGCATCTTTGGTGCTGGTCACCTTCCAATACGGAGATCAAGAAAGTTTGGGGCACGGCTAGTCTTTGGAAGGACATACTGTACGTATGGAAATCAGCAAGCAGTCCCTCTTTTAAATCCTTCACAGGCAGCATAGCAATTCACCTCGGATTACCCACTTGTGTATTTTCCCTCACAACCTGACCTTGGTGAAAATCCATCCTGATGGTCAGCAAAATCTGATAACATTCTCTAGTTAAAATGCTCACTTTTGCATTAAAATCTGCCACAGGGAGATGCACAAAATAAAACAATAAAAAACATAAGGCAAGAAAAGCTGGTAACCTTCGATTTAGTACAAACAAGTTTACTTCAATGGGGATGTCGGGCTTCACCATTACGATCGACATGTATGCCAAAATACTTGTCTTTTTGTCTGTCTGTCTATCTATCTATCTATCTATCTATCTATCTATCTATCTATCTATCTATCTATCTATCTATCTATCTATCTATCTATCTATCTATCTATCTATCTATCTATCTATCTATCTATCTATCTATCTATCTATCTATCTATCTATCTATCTATCTATCTATCTATCTATCTATCTATCTATCTATCTATCTATCTATCTATCTATCTATCTATCTATCTATCTATCTATCTATCTATCTATCTATCTATCTATCTATCTATCTATCTATCTTGCTTTTAAATTATTGGAAAAAACGCCACTTTGAACCTTTGAAAGGTAATGCTTGTTTTTGCTGTCATAGTGGAAAAAATCAACATTCATTTCGGTAAGCTTTAATTCAAGCCAATGCAAACTACTGTTTGAAAAAAAATAATATGGTGTTTAGAAGTTGAAAATCATCAATTTGTCCATCAAGGAGTGCAAGGTTGGCATAAAATAATGCATAAAAAATAGTGTTCTGTGAAGTATTTTCATGTATAAATGTGTATATGCATTTATTTATTCATATATTTATTTGTATTTATTTATTTATCTATGTATTTATTTGATACAAATGGCTTCATTTTTGAAACATACATCCATGAAATAATCATGCAATCTTAACAGTGTGTAAGGACAAATATGAAGGTGCCTTAACATAGTGGTGACATAAAAAAAATCTAAAAAGGGAGTCTGGGTTGTACATGATGAAACTTGATATTTAAGAACCATTGCTGTCAATGACAGTGACTGCGTTCAGGCTTTTTTGTTTTTAAGTCATAATTCTTCAGGAACTCAATAAAATATATAGGGAAGAGGTCCCTATGTAGACAAGATTAATCCATTCCCTGATCGAGCGTGTATCTAGAAATTCTCGCAACCCGAACAGACCTTACCCATAACAAAGAACTGAAAACCAATCTGTTCCCTGCCTCCCAATATCATCCACATTAACCCTACATAGCTTTCAAACACATCTTTCTGAGCTCTAAAAACAAAATAGTAAAAATAGTAATTGAACAGAAAAATATAGTAATAAGATAAAGATTATGTTAAAATGATAAAATGCACTCCTCCTTGATCTGCTACCTTATCGTGGTGGAGGAGTTTGTGTGTCCCAATGATCCCAGGAGCTATGTTGTCGGGGGCTTTAAGCCCCTGGTAGGGTCACCCATGGCAAACAGGTCCTAGGTGAGTGGCCAGACAAAACGCAGATCAGAAGACCCCTAATGATGAGAGAAAACTTTGGTCCTCGATTTCCCTCGCCCGGACGCGGGTTACCGGGGCCCCCTTCTGGAGCCAGGCCTGGATGTGGGGTCCGCTGGCGAGCGCCTGGTGGCCGGACCCTTACCCACGGGGGCCGGCCGGGCACAGCTCGAAGGGACGACGTGGGACCCTCTTCCCATGGGCTCACCACCTGTAGGAGGGGCCAAAGGGGTCGGGTGCGCAGAGAGCTGGGTAGCAGCCAAGGGAGGGGTCCTTGGCGCGACGATCCCCGGCTACAGAAACTGGCTTTTGGGACATGGAACGTTACCTCTCTGGCAGGGAAGGAGCCCGAGTTGGTGCGTGAGGTTGAGAAATTCCGACTAGATATAGTCGGACTCACCTCTACGCACGGCTTGGGCTCTGGTACCAGTCCTCTCGAGAGGGGTTGGACTCTCTTCCACTCTGGAGTTGCCCGTGGTGAGAGGCGCAGAGCCGGTGTGGGCATATTAATTGCTCCACGGCTCGGCGCCTGTACGTTGGGGTTCACCCCGGTAGACGAGAGGGTAGCCTCCCTCCGCCTTCGGGTGGGGGGACGGGTCCTGACTGTTGTTTGTGCTTATGCACCAAATAGCAGTTCGGAGTACCCACCCTTCTTGGGGTCCTTAGAGGGTGTGCTTGAGAGCGCGCCCCCGGGAGACTCCCTCGTACTGCTGGGAGACTTCAACGCTCACGTGGGCAATGACAGTGAGACCTGGAAGGGCGTGATTGGGAAGAACGGCCCCCCTGACCTGAACCCGAGTGGTGTTTCGTTATTGGACTTCTGTGCTCGTCATGGTCTGTCCATAATGAACACCATTTTCAGACATAAGGGTGTCCATATGTGCACTTGGCACCAGGACACCCTAGGCCGTAGTTCGATGATCGACTTTGTCATCGTTTCGTCGGACCTGCGGCCGCATGTTCTGGACACTCGGGTGAAGAGAGGGGCGGAGCTGTCAACTGATCACCACCTGGTGGTGAGTTGGCTTCGATGGTGGGGGAAGATGCCGGCCCGACCCGGCAGACCCAAGCGTGTTGTGAGGGTCTGTTGGGAACGGCTGGCAGAATCTCCTGTCAGAAGAAGTTTCAATTCACACCTCCGGCAGAACTTCGCCCATGTCCCGAGGGAGGCGGGGGACATTGAGTCCGAGTGGACCATGTTCCGCGCCTCCATTGTCGAGGCGGCTGATCGGAGCTGTGGCCGCAAGGTAGTCGGTGCCTGCCGCGGTGGCAACCCTCAGACCCGTTGGTGGTCACCGGCGGTGAGGGATGCCGTCAAGCTGAAGAAGGAGTCTTATCGGGCCTTCCTGGCCTGTGGGACTCTGGAAGCAGCTGGCAGGTATCGGCTGGCCAAGCGGAATGCGGCTTTGGCGGTTGCCGAGGCAAAAACTCGGGCATGGGAGGAGTTTGGCGAGGCCATGGAAGCCGACTTCCGAACGGCTTCGAGGAAATTCTGGTCCACCATCCGACGTCTTAGGGGGAGGAAGCGGTGTGCCATCGACACTGTGTATAGTGCCGATGGGGCGCTGCTGACCTCGACCCGGGACGTTGTGAATCGGTGGGCGGAGTACTTCGAAGACCTCCTCAATTCCACCGGCACGTCTTCCTCTGGGGAAGCAGAGCCTGAGGACTCTGGGTTGGGCTCTCGTATCACTGGGGTTGAAGTCACCGAGGTTGTCAAAAAACTCCTCGGTGGCAGGGCCCCGGGGGTCGATGAGATCCGCCCAGACTTCATTAAGGCTCTGGATGTTGTGGGCGTGTCATGGTTGACGCGCCTCTGCAACATCGCGTGGACATCGGGGACAGTGCCTCTGGACTGGCAGACTGGGGTGGTGGTTCCCGTCTTTAAGAAGGGGGACCGGAGAGTGTGTTCCAACTACAGGGGAATCACACTTCTCAGCCTCCCTGGTAAGGTCTATTCAGGGGTACTGGAGAGGAGGGTCCGCCAGGAAGTCGAATCTCGGATTCAGGAGGAACAGTGTGGTTTTCGTCCTGGCCGTGGAACACTGGACCAGCTCTATACACTCTTCAGGGTCTTTGAGGGTGCATGGGAGTTTGCCTGTCCGGTCTACATGTGTTTTGTGGACTTGGAGAAGGCATTCGACCGTGTTCCTCGGGAGGCCCTGTGGGGGGTGCTTCGGGAGTATGGGGTACCGCACAGTCTTATCCGGGCTGTGCGGTCCCTGTATGCCCGGTGCCAGAGTCTGGTCCGCATTGCCGGCAATAAGTCGGATTCGTTCCCGGTGAGGGTTGGGCTCCGCCAGGGCTGCCCTTTGTCACCGATTCTGTTCATAACTTTTATGGACAGAATTTCTAGGCGCAGCCTTGGCGGGGATGGAGTCCGGTTTGGGGGCCTCAGCATTGCGTCACTGCTTTTTGCAGATGACGTGGTGCTGTTGGCTTCCTCAGCCCGTGATCTTCAGCTCTCGCTGGAGCGATTCGCAGCCGAGTGTGAAGCGGCCGGGATGGGGATCAGCACCTCCAAGTCCGAGGCCATGGTTCTCAGTCGGAAAAGGGTGGTATGCTCCCTCCGTGTCGGGGAGGAGGTCTTGCCCCAAGTGGAGGAGTTCAAGTATCTTGGGGTCTTGTTCACGAGTGAGGGTAGGATGGAACGGGAGATCGACAGACGGGTCGGTGCAGCGTCTGCCGTCATTCGGACCCTTTACCGGTCTGTCGTGGTGAAGAGGGAGCTGAGCCGAAAGGCAAAGCTCTCGATCTACCAGTCGATCTACGTTCCTACCCTCACCTATGGTCATGAACTTTGGGTCATGACCGAAAGAACTCGATCCCGGATACAAGCGGCCGAAATGAGTTTCCTCCGCAGGGTGGCTGGGTTCTCCCTTAGAGATAGGGTGAGAAGCTCAGTCATCCGGGAGGGACTCGGAGTAGAGCCACTGCTCCTCCGCGTTGAGAGGAGCCAGTTGAGGTGGCTCGGGCATCTAATAAGGATGCCTCCTGGACGCCTCCCTCGGGAGGTGTTCCGGGCATGTCCCACCGGCAGGAGGCCCCGGGGGCGGCCCAGGACACGTTGGAGAGACTATGTCTCTCGGCTGGCTTGGGAACGCCTAGGGGTCCCGTCGGATGAGCTGGAGGAAGTGGCTGGGGATAGGGACGTCTGGGCTTCCCTTTTAACGCTGCTGCCCCCGCGACCCGACCTCGGATAAGCGGAAGACAATGGATGGATGGATGGATGGATAAAATGCAAGTTTATGTATAGAACTAACCATGAAGGAAGTCGACAGTTGCTAATGTTAATAAGTGGTAGTGGATGAGCTTGGTTGTTGCATGGTGCATGCATTTGGAGCATCATACCAGCGCTTGGACCTGATGTATGCCATAGGATTTGGGATAGGGATGGGGGATTACCTCTTGTGCGGACCCTATTCAAGGTTATCATTATTTTTGCATGTTGAATTTTTAGAAATTTTCCTTAACTTCTTGTTGGTTTTAAATCAGTGGATGTTGTAATAATAGTCTGTACAGCCCTTTGAGACTTTTTATGATTAAAGACAATACAAATAAACATGACTTGACTTAACTTGAGGGAGAGAGAAGTGGGAAAAGTGAGAGAACATGATGGAAGAAAAATACAACCCTAGTGTGCAGGATCACATCTGTATGGTATAAAAACACATTCTAATTGTGAAGAGTTGATGCTGGCAGTGAGCAGTCTGGAGCATTCTGCCATCTGGATTCTGGAAATTCTTGTAACGTGGATTTTTGCCCAAATGACATTTCATGTATCAGATATCTCGTTACTAAAGGTAGCTTGTACTTGCCACCGTACTGCTATCTATTGCAAAGTCAACTGATGCTTAGGTGTGGACTTGCCCACAGTATATCATTTTCCCAACTTTTTGCAATGTGATTTAGTTCTACTAACCACAAATTAAATATACCTCGCGACTTCTTGTCTGTCAAATTACGGCTTGAATTGCTTTTTGGATCTGTTGCTTCACTTTGTGCTCACGCCAACGGGCCGATTGGTGAGCTGTTGGAACCCTATTCTGATCCCGGGCAGTCTGGCCATCGTCAATTGAAGTGATTTTACGGTTGCCGAATCTGGCCAAGAAAACGTGATGGGAGACGATGGGGATTGCGGTCCTCTGTCAAGAGAGATCACATCCCTAGTCGTCCTGAGGAGCGCAGCAGCCTCTCTTAAACGACGTAATGCAAAATTCGATGGTGGCGGATCTCACTGCTGATGAATTTGTCCTTGCTCCTAAGCTGCCGTGGTGAAAGATAAATACTATTGCTTTTGTCAACCCTACACCCGCCAAAATGTGTTCTGGTTTGATTCGTACGCAGCTGCACAGAGGATGAGGAATAATATTGAGTGTATTCCCAAAAAGTCTTGAGGCAGCTGCGCTTTTAATCAGGAGTCACAGATTGTGAGGAATTGCATTTGCATTGTTAGCCAGGCATCGATGTTGTTCACTATTGATAGCATGAAATATCATACAAAGGAGTCCACCTTAGGTCAGATAATTCAGTTGAACCGAATATAAAGTTGTTTACATTAGTGGTTGGTAATAATTTTGCACACCCACTTTTTTGTTTTTTATTTGTGAAAAAAGTTTAAAATATCCAATATAGTGTGTTCCACTTCATGATTGTGTTCCACTTTTTGCTGATGCTTCACAAGAATTAAAGTTTTATATCTTGATGTTTGAAATCTGCAATGTGGCAAAAGGTCAAGGGGGCAAATAGTTTCGCAAGCCACTGTACCTAAACATTAGGCTTGCATTTTGTTTTCTGAGTTTCAAGAAAAAATCATTGTGTTTTTACATTACACTTAGGGGCCGGTCACACAGACATTTACGGCTGAATCACGGCCAGACATTTCTGCCTTTGAGGCGGACGCTATTGGACGCATTGAGTTCGCCATTCAGACGAGATACAGCGGTGCTTAACACGAGGTCGGAAATTCGCGCGCGGTTGGCAGCGCGAAAAAGTTTTGCGCTGCTCAATTCTTCAGAGCGTGGGTACACAGCCTTTCACGAGCGTATTGAGGCTGAATCACGGCCAGAAATTTCTGGCCGTGGAGCAGATGCTGTAGGGCGCTGTTGGACGTTTAGAGACCGCGATATAGACGAGATAGAGCAGTGCTTTACTCGCGGTCGGAAATTTTCACGTGGTTGGCCGCGTTCAAAACTTTTGAGCTGCTCAAAAGTTTGAGCACGTGTTAAACCGCGTGCCCCACACGTGGTCAACACGAAGTAATGACGCGGAAATAACGCGGAACGACGTGCTCTGGCCGCGGCCAGGGCGTGGTTACACATGGGTAGGACGGGAAATTTCAGCGGGTAATCGTGGGTGGAGCATGGTAATAGCATGTTCTGCGCCTGTATCGCGGTGTTATTACATGAAATTAGCGTGTTACGCGTGTGACAGTCAAACGCCTTTCTCCGCGTATATACAGCGCGATTTGCCGATCACATGTCATTTGTGCTCGTGACGTCAAGGGGGTGAACATGGATCCCCGTCAGCGTAGTTTCTCTTCATTTCGAATAAATCTTTCGGTGCATTCGCAGCAATGCTTTAATTCTGGGACCTTAGCTTCGCCTTTTGGTTGAGAGTAAGAGTCCCGGCTCCTAAGCTCTGTAGCGTATTATGAACTGATCGATAATGGATAATGAATAAAGAAGATAGAACAATCACCCTTAAAGCGAGCTAATTATAACAATTGGGAGATCCTAGTCTATATAACGCGTTTATTTAAACAATAAAGTGTGATCGTGTTCTACAAAATGCGTTTGTTAACGTGGATGAAAAAGTCACGCGAGGGGGTGGGGCGGTGTGGGTGTTGCGTAGGAGTCGGATTTGGGCACAACACCGGCTCGGGAGCTTTTATACCCGTGGTCCACACGAGAAAATGACGCGGAAATGACGCGAAGAGGAAGCGGAACAGTCGCCGGCGTCTGTTTTGCGGGCATACCACCGATGAACAGCGGGTTAGCCAATTTTGCGCATTTTCCATCCCGGGCAACCACGGGCAAAAAAAAACGCAAAATTTTAGCCGTGATTCAGCCGCAAACGGCTCTGTGACCGGCCCCTTAGAATTATAATTGTAATTATTGTCACTAATAACAACTTAGTGAACATTGTTTACAACACGATTAGACATGGCACTTCAGGATAAACATGTAAATGATCATTTTGAACATCATCTTTCTTATTTTCACAACTATTAGAAAGTAAAATATAAAATTTCAAAAATGGCATGCGAAATTGTATGGCATTTGGAGATTTCTGCAAGATGCTGTCCTGAATTTGAACATTTTCTACTTGCTGATGCTATCTTCCGGCTAAAATTATCATTGCAGACTCTGTCAAGCTGCTTTTGTGGCGCCTGCAAGAACATGCATTTCTTGGACGCATCTGGATAAAGAATTCTTTTTTTAATCTTTTTTGGTGTTTGTTTTGGCATTTGAACTTTATTTCAAACTGTTATTTTCTTACGTTCACCATTTTCATTCAACATTTTCAAACGAGCATTAAATCACCCTCCATCAACTCTTCCTCCCTCCCCCCCTTCCTGCTTCCTGTTGTGAGTCCTGAACACCTCCCAAGAAAGTAAGGTAAAAATAAATAGTCGCGATGGACTAAAAATATAAAGGCTCTTTGAACTCAGCTGGCCATTGTGAACTCATAATTAATAGAGAAAATATTCTACTTCCAACTTTTTAAGGACACCTCAAACGACACACCTCACCTTTAAAGCGACATTGTTTATAAAAATGATGTAGGTTGAATTGAATAAAAATGGTGCTGTCTGGTCACTTTGAGTCTCCGTAGTTTGTATTTTTTCTTTTGCTTTCTACTTGTTTTAGGTTGCACTACACAAGACAGTGACGTCTTATGTCCCTTTATGAATGAGTTTATAACTACAATCAGCTCTATAGGATTTCCCATTTAACAAAGTATTTTCTTATTTAATGAAAAAGGAGGATAAAATGAAATAGGAAAAGTTCAAAATTAGATTCCACTAATATTTATTTGCATGGTTATTATTATTGATAACAATGAGCAAAGTCAAATTTTGAGTACTTGTGTACGGCAGCAAAGACTCGGTCATAGCAGGCCACCTGATCGAAAGAAATAGCTCTTTTGGTGCCTGCTCCTGAAAGAACAATGCAGGATCACGTCTGTTGTGGTTTTTCTGCCTCATTTGTCGGTGTTGTGGGAGGACAGCTGTAAAACTCATAGGAGCTGCTGCAAAAGTTTGATTTCCATCCTGCCATTAAAGGTTTATGGGAATAACTGTGTAATATTTTCTTTTGGGCTCAGGAGAGTTTGCTTTTTAAATACCCTACTTGATTTTGTTGTCTCACCTCCCACATTGAAAGCATTATTTCACCCTTGTCATGAAATATCGGCTTTTTCTGCACTACATGTTTGCCCCCTGCAAATAACAAAATGATGCTTTTGTCGTGATAAAACACATTTTTATAGAAAAAAAATATCCATTAACCCAACTATAAACAACAGTTTTTCAGAAGACATTTTTCTTTGGGCTGTTTTGGTTTCGTGTCTTAGCAAAGCTTCCTATCTGAGGCCTGGAATTTTGTGTTGACACTGGCGCTTAGATTACTGTTAAGCACAGTAAAATGAGGGAAGTAAAAAAAAAGGCAATTGCGTATCAAGCATCGCTTTGTATGATTTGTAGCATAGTTTTTTTTTAGCTTAGAAAATGCTGGATGGAATCTGGCATGTGGCATCACGGTGTGGTATATTGGGAGCACAGAATTATCAACACAGCCCCACAATTCTTTGGCTGCTTTTGGCTGAGTCCTGAACACTGATATGTTCGTTACTATTGGACGAATGCAAAAGGGATTTCATGAGATGACAGTTCCTTATTGGACTCAAAGTTGTTCATTGTTTTGACTGTTGCATTTTTGTCCCTTTCGACAAATAATGTTGCTGTTGTTTGATTTCCACACCCTTTAGGGCTAATCTGTTTTATTAACCTTAAATATTTAATAATAAGAGGGAGTTCACGGGAGTGCTGAGTGCAGGATGGAATGCCCCTCTCCTGGTCCTACTCAAAGTTCAACAGCCATTAATGTCCTCTTTTTTTTTTTTGAGTGTTGACCAAAGTTAAACCTTATTAAGGATATTGGCAGATTGTGATCCTGCTACACAGCCAAGAGTACCACTAAAGACTCCTCTCGACCCAACCACCCCTTTTCTTAAGCCCCGTACTACTCGCTACAGGTCCCTTGAAACAACGTCTCACAGGCAGAGAGTGTTTCTTTCCCAGGGCCATCACCAACCTAAACAAGTGCGCAAGACTGTGAAAAGATATGTCATGCCAGTTGTATTAATACGTAGGTTTGCTACTAGATGTTTTTTGTACTACTTTTCATTGGACTATTTTTCACGGTTCACTTAACCGCATGGGTCGTCGGGGTACAATTGACTGGACACCTTTCTCCACCGATGACGGTCTCTGGCCTGTTTTTGGGTTGAGGCAAAGTTGGCACCTTGATTTTGTCGGCCCAGTTATTTCTCTCTCTTTCCTTCCTCCTGCCCCATTGGACTGTGCCCCGGAGAATAATCTTACAACACACTATTTTTTATTGCATTATTATTACGAAAGAACATTTCAATTATAACTTAGATGAGTCTCCAAGCACTACCTGGTAAACAGTTTGCCCTACTTATCCTGAAATTATTTTATTTCATTTTGATTTTTTCAGTCTTTATTATGTGTTTACCTTGCTTATCTTAGAGTGCCATGTCTTATCTTGTTCCATTCTATTCTATTCTATTCTATTCTATTCTTGTCATGATTGCTGACACCTGCAACTGCCCCCTTGGCGCCAACAGCCCTGGTCGCATATTGGCTCTCTGACTCTTTTTAAACCCCCGTCTTCCAAGAGGAAGCTGTCAGACCGTCTGCGAACCTATGCTTTTAGCTAGGCAAGCTCTGTACTATCCAACATTCTCCTGCCCTTTTTTCTCCCGCCTGATACCTGTTGCTAACCTGTTTCTGAACCGGTTTCTGCTTTGCGCCTCCGTCCCGGCCATCGACCTGTTTTCCCGCTGCCTACGACTATCCTTGCTCGACACGGAAGTGCCACTTCCGTGTTCCTGCCATCAGCAACCCGTGACCGACGATCATCGGATCGTGGAAGCAAGCATTGCTCTCATTCTCAATAAAACTGAGTAAAACGAACGCTATTGGGTCCTGTCTCCGTTTCTGGCTTGTGACAATTCTATTTTATTCTATTCTATTCTAAATTAAACTGCACACACTCAATACACAAATTATTCAATGCGTTGTTTGCTTCTCTAAAACCACTTCAGACTGTTAGTTGCTCTCAGAGACAGATGAATGAAGCGAAATTGTAAAACCATTTTGCCAAAGACGCTTATTGTAGGCTGAGGACATGGGTGATGTTTCCTGATCACGTTTTCTCCTTGAAATAGTGCTCGCAAGGGCTCGCTCATGTCCATAGGCAATTTAAATTCCTACATGCTGCGTTAATTGCCTTAGATCTCCCGTACCATTTACTTCAAATGTACGTCAAATGACATGCAAAATAAAGATTTGGACGTAATCCCTGTCAAGGGCCACACTTGTCTTCTTAATTCACCACCCTGCCTTGCAACGCCGTCCAGTCCACTTTAATTGTCAGCAATAGTGCGACTGGACCAATTACAAACAAGCTCATCATTATGGGATTGCAAAGTCCTTGGTAATGTCGACCTGATGTGGCATCCTGCATTTTGATGCCGATCCATTATCATTCAGCACGGGAACTGCGGCTCAAATGAGTACCTGTGCTTCTTAATGAGCCTGGTAAAGATGAGGCATCGTTCCCCTGTTGTGCAATTATCTTAGCAAATGACAAGCTTTTTGAAGAGATGATTATTTCCCAGCGTGACTGCTCTAAGTGTAAATGTGTAAGGGAAATTGTTGAATTTCCTTGCCAGGCAATGGAGTGACAGCACACACAAAGGATGTCAGTGTTGTAATACAAAATAAATAAGAAAGGGCTTGATAGAAAGTGCACTGCACCATAAAGGGAGCTTTGCAGTCGTATTATTCGCCTTTTATCTTTACCATTGTGTTTCTCGGGTAACATTGAAACGTCTTTTTTTTGAATAGCAAATATGGAACCTCTCATAACAGCAGCTTTATCATATGCTCCCACAGAAAGTTGGTCTTTGAATAAGAATTATTATCTCCCTGAAGAGGCTGGAGAATAATTTTCAACTGGAATTTGGGCATAGGCAGCACAGGTGGGCGATGGAAGGAATTTTGTTATCGATTTGATCCAAGTAAATATAGGGTAACGTTCAATACCGATGTGAAACCAAAACATTTTTTTGGGAAATGTCAAGATTTTGGCACTAAAAATTCCAAGATCTTACCTCTACGTGCAAATGAAGTTGGAATTATTTTCAGCTTTGGCTCTCTGCTCCAAAGAAGAGGCCATTTTGGCTCTGTTGCCATAGCGACAATGGATTAACCGGATTTTGTTCAGGAACTGTACCATGTTGACATTTTGATTGCAGTTTGTTGCACTCTGTCAGGTTATTATTTTTTTTATGTGCATATGTAAATTTGCGGTGTGCAGGGGAGCAGCATGTTGAGGAAATTGGTGGTTGAGCAGTATCAAACCCAGGACAATAATATTGACCCAATCCAAGAACATGTTTAGTATTGATAATGTATATTATTAATATCAATATTTGGATCGATCTGTCCCCCCCTAGCCTGCACACAGAGAAAATAGTGCCTGTACTGGAGGAGGACACAGTAGGGTAGTGAGCTGGAACTGCCTGTTAATTACACAAAAGACCCAATGATGGTCACACATGGCGGACACGGGCCATTTAGCAGAAAGTGGCACAACAAAGCGCCACATAATCGCAACTCCATTAGCGCACTACACCGCTGTTGATGTTTTCAACACGCTCGTATTCTTTGCCTCCATTTTACCATGACCTTATCTCACTTTGACATGGTAATTTCAACCACAAATCAAGTTATCTATTTCTAAATCTAAAGAGAACAGCAGTGGAAGTTGTCCATCAAAAATGCTTCTCTTTTCGTATCATCAGCGTCAATATCAGGTCGCTAATGTTTCCTTTAGTCATTGAGGAACAATGACAAGTCAATGACAACAAAAAAAAGACACTTTCATGTTACACTCTGACACTATTATCCACAGTATGGTTGCCCTGGCATTGTTCTCTAGAAATACAGAGCTCATATTTTAGGTGACTCTGCCGTCATTTGCGCTTTCTCTTGGTACCGTAGTAGATATGTGCTCGTAAAGGATGTGTGGTGGGCGGGGGTTGTTCTGCAGCCAAGGCGTGCGCCGGTCTTGAAATCTAGGAAATGGACGTGAATTATTAAATGTATGTGACTGTTTAACTTAATTTTGAGGATGTACGATATTCAAGGTTAAGGGCACATCCACCAAGGATATTTCCGTTGGGAATTTTCAATATGTAAGTGGGTATTTCTTTTGCTTAAGGTTCAGATCCCAGGGTTGAAGATTGTTGAAATTTTCAGTGAATAATGCATGAATTTTGATGACAAAATCCCTGCTTCTGCAGAAGGTGGGTCTCTCAGTGAAAGGTTTGGATCTAAATTTGGACTTTTCAGCGTATCAGCAGCAACGACCGCGTGGTATCTTTGTCAAGTCGCTGTGCTTGATGCAAATGCTTAGTACTGACTCTCATTAGATTTCACGGCTGCAGAGCCTAGTGAGTGTCATCTCATGCCACTAAAAATGTGTCAAAAACAAGAGAGTGGCAGACTATGGGAATGCTGGTCAAAACAAATACAAACATTTAATTAAAAGTCTGCACAATGTTCTTTGAATTTAAATTCAGCTCATATTAAAGGAGATAACACATTCAACTGTTTTTCTAGTTGAGCCATTCCCGCTCGACTGTCTGCAGTTTCCAAAACCTTATTATGCATTGCATCCAAATTGCGTCATGGGGAAAGCGTCATCATATTAATTTTTCGAGAAACTTCACTTTTCCTTCCACATTGAACTGTTAACTTCAATTTGCAGGAAACCATTTGGTTGTCCTTCAATGGGTAATAACCCGGATTGGAAAAAAAATGTTGTTTTGCAGCTGTCAAATGCCAGACAAATTATTTGTTATGTCCCTGACACTTGACATGAAAAAGCAATGTCAGAAAACCAAATGCTGTTTATTGAGCCATCAAAATAATTTGTTAAAGTTGACCCAGATAATTTGTCGGTTGCAGAAAATGAAACTGTTGTTTTCGAAACATGTTTTTGTCAAAGAGTGAGTAAGGCAAAACTGCTTCCTTTTGCTTAAAACAGATTTGAACATGTCACTCAGCAGAGGTGCTGATGCATAACAGCTGCTGACTCATTTGCTAATATCCGGCGACAATCGACTGTAAATGATTTGAAATGGAGTGTGAACAGTAATTAACCTGGGAGGGCTGAAGGATCGTTTCAGATGGGAGCATCATTGTTGAGTCAAATGCTTAGACGACACAGAATTAAAACTAAAAATAACACTGTGACTAAGGCTTTGAAACTCTTATTGGCCAAAGATAATTATTACGTTTTTTACCTAACACCTAGTCTTTTCACAAACAATGAAACATGGAAAGTACTTGCCTGAATTTGACCAGTTAACATAACCACGTAACTTTCTTTTCTCAGAATGATTGCCAGATAGGTGCATGAACGGATTTTGAAAAAGCCAGCAGTTCAGTTGGCCAGTGCTTCCGTCATTTAAGGACAAACTTGATTCGGCAGATAAGCAAGACGGCAATGAGCATAGTGCGTGTTTCCTCTTAGGTCCTCCTATCTGTTTTCGTCTTCTGTTCAGGTCGCGGGATGTTAATTAACATCCCCTTACCTGATTCCATCTCTGCCAGACACCTTTGAAGGAGAATCAAATATTTTCCCTTAAGATCCACTCTTTTCATGTGGAAGATAGTTTGGAACATCGACATTTGAAACAGTCATGATTGTTATACGGCTGTGAAGTTTTGGTTTCCATGACAATATTTTCAATATATGTTGCAATAAAGATCCTATTTTAAGCTCTGGATATGAACCGTCGCATTGACTGAAAGGTCCAAGCATGAGAAACTGTTTGGAAAGGAGGTCATGATCCGTCTCGTTCGAGAGACAAAAGTATGAAACTTATTCTTATAAGTTGCAAGTTGCTTATAAGCTCAAGAATGCAAGTGCTTCACACCAACTTTCACTACACAACCTGTCTGTTCTCCGACATAAGATGCTTACAGAACGACATTAATTTCTTCGTTACCATTCGTGCCCTTTACCACAGCTGCTTTTGTCGCTCCAGAAATAGATTTTGATGTGAAAGCCAAATATTCAGAATATTCCAATGTCCTTCTTTTTAACCAAAGAACGCACGTGTCAGTAAATTCAACTATAAGACACTATGTATGATAAAAGTATGTCCTCTCTTTGACATGGAAAGTATCAGGACAAAAGTATGTATTTGACCTTTAATTTACTATTTCAGTAAACCTGAGCGCTACATTGAACCAGTTGTGATGAAACACAGTCTTTAAGTTCACTGAAGCCATTTATTCAAATTATATTACACAAATTTGTAGTTCAGCAAGATTAACAAGTGTAAGTCTTTTGCCAAACAGTCCTATTATTCTCATCACCAACTCAAACATGCATGACTTCAACACGTTTAGACTGTTAATATGAAGAAAGGTGGGCTGCGATTGTACATGTAGACAGACTTCTTGAGAGACCACAAACAAAGAGACATGTGGAATGAATTGTAAAACAATCATTGGCCAATAATCCAGACTAATGGTCTTTGAATTTGAAAGGATTCAATGTTTTGGCTAACATTAACGGATTCTCATTGCTAGGAAAGGTTCTAGAAGAATGTTATTTATTCATCAGTAAATTTAAAAAAGCTTTCTTTATGCATGAAAATTAAGCATCATTGTTAAACACCATTAACAAAATGTTTGTCTATTTGCGCCAATCACCAATTCAAAAAAAGTCATTAGTAAACCTTAGTAAATTTCTGGTGAAAAATAATGGAATCAGAATATAATAGAAAATCCGTTGTTGTCATTGATACCAACAAAACATCATATGCAATGAGATTAGACATGACACGCCAAGACTTTAAAGAAACAAATAGGATAAAAGACTGTCAAGATAAATAGGTAAATATAATTACAAAGAAGTGCTTCGAAATTGGGCTAAGTTATAACAATAGGGAATGAAAGAATAATGCATCGTAACAGTAGTGCAATTGCATTTAGCCATAAAAACCCATCTAGCAGCAACAAAGAACATTCCTAAATAAGTCACAAGATATACATTTTCACAGTTTTGAGCGCTTGTTTAGGGTGGTGATGGTCCCGGTAAGAAACTGTTTTTGCTTTTGTTTGTCCTCGTTGCGCCCACTACAGGGCAACAGGTCACAGAAGTGATGGCCATTGTGAGAAGAGTCTTTTATAATATTGATGACTGTTCCACGGTATCGCAAGATGGCAATGTCCTACACAGGGCAGCCAATATCACGGTGGTGATTACTCTCTGTATATATTTCCTGTCTGCTTAAATGTCTTTACAGAAGCATACATATCAATACTAAAGATAGGAACTTGATTGTTGACGAATCATCTGCTAGAGTTGGCTCAACCTGAATATGCATGAAACCCATTTATTGTTTTTCCCTTTACACAGACTACATTTCTTTTTTTCAAAAAACTGTCTCCCATGCAATAAAACAAGTTATGATTAACATCAGTTGTTTGAGCAGTCTGCTGTTTGCGCTAGGACATCCGATGACATCACGTAGACAAACAAACAGGCTAACCGACTCACGCTCATCTATTAATCACTCACATCCCGGATGTGAATTTGTCCTTAATTTCCTGGTTCAAACCAGTCCCATGTTGACATGACTTTTATTGATCCCTCCCTTGGAAACCATAAATTTGACTGTCGCTGTAAAAGCGCACATGGATGCCGCTAGAATAAGTCTATCATTCCGCATGGTAACTTTCAAATTGGCGTCATTAAGTCAGTTAACGAAGCACGGAATGTGTTCTGCTCATGGCAGCAAAGTGCAGCATCGTGAAGGCACCAGGACGCGTAAATAATCAAGACAGACATCCATTAGCGCTCCGTCTGCTCATAGATGACAGTCTCTTACAACTTTTAAAATTGAATCATATTGGTCAAATGCAGGCCACTCAGGGATATATTCTTGTCAGTCTTTATCCATCAAAGCTTTTCCTGCTAGCTAAGTAATAAGTAATGAAGCCATCACTGTCTGCTGTAAGTAGCTTCTTACTTCTCTCCATATTTTCTGGACTATTAGGTACACGTCAAACCCCCAAATCTGGTAGAAACTTTAAAATGCGCCATTTAATCTGTTGTACCTTATACACTGAAGAATAGGGTGAATAGTAACAAAAATACATCCAGTATTAAGGTGGGCGTTACTGCACGATGTTTCACAGTAGTACCGTATTTGAGTATTTGATCAATCCATAATCATAGCTGGATCAAATCCCAACATGTTATATGCAATGTGATTCAAACCTATGTCATGAATATGAGGGTGCCGACACTTTACCAGTAGACCACCAGAGGTATCACTCTAATTTACTCTTAGATTTTCACGGAGCATTGTTTGTTTTCCCAAGGGTTTAACAGTCGGCACCCTCACTACTGCGATCTAGGTGTGATTCTCGTTGCAAACATTGATTTGTGATTTTAGTCAGCAACATATATGAACTGATCAATCATTTCAATCACTATTATATGCCGTAAGCATATAAAGAACCTAAAGATTATAGACGAAAAAACATGGTAGCTCCCCAATTTTATGCGCCTTGTGTATAAAAAATGTATGACAAAAATATTTTGCAGGTATTCCTTAAACTTTGGTGCGTTGTATACTGAAAAAAATCCAGTATTTTTTATTTCTCCACCAGAAAAGGTGTCCATGCTCCTTACAGAGTACCGGTACTCAAGTTGACTGTTTACCCCCAATCACTGACCACCGCTTTGGACTAATGTCATGGCTCTAAGCGCTGTTTAAATAAGTTGAAGGGCCTTCCAAGACTCCATGCTTGCCATTGACGTATGATAAGCGAAGCTAGCTAGGAAAGACGACTGTTTTCATTAAAGAGAATACAATAACTTTTGATGAACAACTTTGTGCTGAAGTGTACACCAGCGCTAATGGGAAACACCTGTATCTGTGTGGACACTAACATCCAATGATAATTTAGCACGATGTTGTACAATTTACGTGAAAAAAACAATTGCAACACTAGGACAAATATGTGATGAACTTTCTCAGCAAGATATTTGCTGGGATATTACCTACCCCGTTACGGAATTACTATTTTGGAAATTGACAAGTTTTTTGTTAAGTAGACACACAAGATAAGAAGACAAGACCAATGGATTTTGAACTTGTAAAGAGGGCAAGGAGACAAAGCTTCAGATAAGAAAGTCCAATCTGTTCTTAGCCCCATCGGCTGAGCCCTGTCTTTTTATTAAATTTTCAAGGTTAGAAAAACCAGATCAGACCTAAGGCGTGCATGAATAAAAGAAACCGCAACATGATTGGCCAATAGTCACAATGATGCATAAAAATTAAAATAACGAACCACAGTGTGAAAGAAGAGTCAAACTAACCAACAACAGTGTGTGATCACAACAGACAAAATAACAAACAGCCCTGGAATCGTCACCCAACTTCTTTGCAAGTGTCTGATGGTTAAACCAGAATATATTATTTACATATCAGTCCTCTTTTCATATCATTGCACATAAGCTAAGAATTAAATGGATTACTAGTCTTTATTGTAACATACAAGGTATTATTTACCTAATAGAAATGTATCAAAGTTGACTCAGCTAAAAAAATAAATAAATTGTGTCCTGCTGTGCTTGTTTAAGAATTTGCTTCATCTGTTCTTGTTCCCTTGGTTTATTTACCAAAATTGTGTTACTCTTTCTGTGCCCATACCTAGACTTGGATACTTGAATAATTGAACCCTTCCTCCCTTGAGTTTGTTTCGAATTACAATATACACAGCACAAAGATTTTAGGCATTAAACATATTTATTTCTCATTAAATAACTACATTGCCGACTGTAAAAGTATAATAAAAATAATAATAAATATTTATATTACAACTGTATCAAAACATTACTCGGGAGAGTCAAACCAAAAAGAGCAGAAAAGTAACAAAAATAGAAATACTATATAACAATGGCATTTAGAGATTAAAATACCTTACATCGCACAATACAGTACTTAAGAAAATAAAGTCAGTAATGCAAATAAAGTTGTCAGTTGTCTCTCATTGGCTCTGTTGCCATGTGACAACAGTAATATGTTTAAATTGTGTTTGCAGCTTGTTGCCCCCTGCAGGGTGAGCTTTTGTCTTGTGCTTATGTAAGTGTGTAATGTTGCGACAGTAGCACACCATACAAATTACACCTGGTGCTGTCATGTTCTGTAGTTGCAAAACAGTCTGTATCGCGCTGCTCTGCCTGTTTGCTTCCATCGTTTTAGCACGCCTACCACAAAAGCCGGCCATGAGTTTGAAGGGGGATGCCAGGCTGTACTTGCCCAAGACACATCACAGGAAGTGGTGCCCCGATGACCCTGGTGGTTAAGAAATCTTTAAACCGAGAAGTGAAAGAGTAGGGTGCATAGATTTGACCCTCTGCCTGGCAGGCAGAATGCAGCAGAAGGCCAGGGAATAAAGGCGTTAAATAGTCATTGCATACTCAGGCATACACTTAGAATGGCCAAGGCCGCTGAATGAGAGAGAGAAGCTGTCTCCCATATGTTTTGAATTGAAAAGTACATGAGAACAGTAACTGCAGACTGTGAATTTGACCAATACACAAGTTTGAAAAACCAAAGTATTAAAAGAGAGCCTGAAGTTAATCATACCCCTGAAGTCAGCTTTGCATCACAAGAGTCATTTAAAGGTTTAATTTGGTTCCATGACAACGATTTCTATGGCCGTGCCACCCACGTTATCTTGCTGGATGTCGTGGCGCCCCACTCTTATTAGCCACTTGCATGCATACATTACCATCCCGTGTAGTCATCACTCTCCATTCTAGCTAATGTCCCTGTCAGTTGTGGCGGATGGCAACTATTACGCGCAGCAGATCATCAGTCAGTCGTCCATGTAAACACTGGCATTTTTATGATGTGGCGTATTAACCCGCCGGTCTTTTTGCAACGTTACACTCATTTGGATGTGAGTGTCTCTCGGGCTTCAGTGTGGCCTTCCAGCAAGAGTGCATGGATCACTGCCCTGATATTTTGTAGTTTCTTTTGAGGTCTGGCACGCCACCTTCCCACAGGGTGTGGAACAGGACACACCTGAGCCCAATCTTCACACACCTGTCCTTAATAATCCTGACCCTTTGCAATGACTGTTTGGAACGCACACGGGTTGGGACATTATTACTTTTACCACCCTGTTTACCAGTTTCCTCCTGGTTGTCTTTTTGACCGAGGTTTGATTTTGGTTTCCGGTAATTTTTTTATTTTATTTTATATTTTTTTGGGGGGGGACAATTTTTTTGTTTATTACTTTGTTTTTTGGAACATGCATTTCCATTTTCATTTCAGTCCTCGTTCAGGTTTAGATATTGTCACATTTTATTTGTTTGGACAGGTTATTTGTTTTGTGACCTCTTGCTTGTTTGATACTTTGTTCTTGGATCGTACTTATGTACACAAAAAAAGCAAGGTTATGAGTCGAAACATAAAAAAACATAGTTATTGTGAGATAACGCCACACTGTGGTTGCGCAGAACCCTTTCACCCCCATTGTTAACACATGGGGTAAACACGTAGGATAAACACAATAAAAATACATCCACCGCAAACTCGTGGTGTTACCAGGGAAACACAAACACTCACAATTTAGCTGATATTGTATTTTTGTACAAGAAAAGCAAGTTTATGAGTCAAGAATAAGAAACTTACAGTATGTTACAAAAGTGAGTACACCCCTCACTTTTCTGCAGAAACTTCATTTTAGTGTTTATTCGAAAGTCTGAAGAAACATCGCTATGACACAATGAAAAAAAGTATGTTAGCAACGGCCATGACCAAAAAATATCCTCTGGTCTGATGAGACGAAGAGTAATTTATTTATCTTAAATGATGTGAAGCATGTATGGCGACAGCCAGGTGAGGAGTACAGAAATGTTTGTCTCATGCCTAAAGTCAAGCATGGTGTTGGGAATGTCACGGTTGGCAGCTGCATGAGTGTAACTGGAAATGGGGAGTTGCGTTTCATTAAGGGAAACACAGATAGTACTTTAATAATACTGGAGCAGAGAATGATCCCCTCCCTCCAGAAAACAGACCCCAAATACACTTCTAGGATGAGGCTTTTCTAAAAGGGCTAAGGGTGGAGGGGAATGGACAAGCATGTTTCCAGATCTTAATCAAATAGAACATTTTTGGGGCATACTCAAGCAAAGGGTGGAAATGACAAGCTCTGGTAATCCCCAATGAAGTAGTTAAAGAGCATTCAACTGGCAATTTGTGAGGCTCTGGTGAAATCCATGGCCAGGAGGATAAAAGTGGTTCTGCAAAATCATGGTAGCCACACAAACTTCAGGCATTTTCACTTAAGGGTGTACTTTTGTAACCAGGGTTTTAGCTACTAATGTTTGAGGGGAAAACTAAATTTACACTGCTATATACGCTTTACACAGACTACATTTTATTGTGTCGAAGCAATGTTTTTTTAGTATTGTTCAATCAAACGTTATGATGAAATCTCTGCAGTAATGGTGGGAGTGTACTCAATTTTGTGTCATACTGTAGTTATTGTGAGATAACGCTGTGCTATTTTGAGCACAGACCCCCAAAACAACCAAAAACACACCCACCATAAACACGTGGGTAAACCAGAGTTAATACACAATTATGCTAAGTAAGAGCGAATTCATATTCACCAAAATCAGTTATGATTGGAATAATGCAATTTTCAGGACCTCTGCCCTTGGTTCCGGCTTCCCCAGTCTTGGGTCCACCACAAAGCACAACAGTTTCAGTGTTCATGTTGTTTTTTCCTCATGTTCCCGTGCTGGCCTGGATGCTTTTCTTTGGACTGTGCATCAATTACTTTACCATTCAAGCCTCATTAACCTGCCAGCACAACATATATGAAATGTTATTGGCTATAAACTTTGCGAGGCTATCAGAGCATTCCCATTCTGAATATTGTGTTGAAAGTGGCTACTTCAATTGCATATTTATGCATTCATATCCGCTAATTGTCTTTTAATAGGTGAGTGTTTGAATGTACGGTAATATCAACGAGGGCAGGGACCGCACCGCAAAATTACTTCTGCACATCATAACACCCCCGCTTACGGAAATACTGCCTCAGCAGAATTAGAAATGTTATGGCTTGTGTTTGGCTTCATGGTTTTTACAGAGTTGTAAACATTTCTAGCCTCTAGGCAAAAAGTATGTCATAATTAACAATTTTACAATTAAGTACTACTGTTGTTTTACCAAACTAAAAGTTGCATTAGCTTTGACAGGTTGTTTCACCATTCTGGGGTTTCAGTATTATCCAGTTAATTATGGAAGGTCAGAGCTGCTGCAAGTAAGAATAGCACGGAGGTAAGCAGGAACAAAGCCGGAGTTCAAAATAGTGCGGTGAAGATGCTGTGTCGGCAAGGGCATCGAGTATTGATCCAACAAAGCCAGAAGTCATCAATCCGGCCAGTGACCAGGCTACTTTATTCTGCATTATTGTAGTCAACGCTACCTCAATGGTAGTGCACACACAGACAAGATAGCTGATTAGGATCTATGGATACGTCGAACTCTTCCCACCACATTCATCCATCCTCTCACACAATAGGTCCATCGATTGATCCATCCATTCCTTCATCCAACTAATATGTTCATCCATTTGCCCGTTATCTAACTCTCTATCCATCAATCCAGTTATAGACTTATTTATCTGGCTATGATCTATCCAATGATTATTATTCATTTAACTTAAAGAGCCAATCAAGGTCCACCTTCATTTTTAGATGACAGACAATGATGTAAAATTGAAATGTGTCACTTCATATACAGGGACCGCTCTACATACGAGATATTCTAGTTACAACAGATTTGGGTCAAACATGTCTTTTGAGCAAAATTCTTGCTAGACATATGAGAAATTCAAGTTTGAGAATTTGCAGACCTACAACTGGTGTCCAGTACTTGAGACCAATCATCCCACGATTGTGTTTTTTTTTTTTCGCATTTCTTGTGCTACCTCACTTCTCCTGTACCGCTCTTCTTTACTTTTACACAACGCATAGCAACGTAAGCAACTGCCGACTTTTTCTATGGTATGTGTTCGTAATAAACTTGCATTTTATTCAATTAATGTCACTTTAGCTTTCATGTTACTGTATTTTAATGTTCAATAACTTTTGGAATGTTTTTAGTGATTATAAAGATGTGTTTTATAGTTATTTAGGGTTAACTTGAATGATTTTGGGAGGCCGACAATGGATTAATTGGTTTTCACGTATTCCTTATGAGAAAATATTAGTTCGAGATATGTGGAGCAGCCACTGTTCAGTCCTAATTGTGTAAGATGTCCAGTCATATCCTTTTTTTTTCTTGTAATCATCGCATCAATAGTGTAATCAAGTTAATAATTTAGTGGTAATTAATCGGTCTTATCCATATATTTGAATGCATTTATTTACTTATTTACTCCGTGTTTTATCGACTTGTCATCTCAATGTATCCATTTATCTATTTCAGGGCTTCAAACTCATTTTCACCGTGGGTAATGGCTGTCTTTAAAGGGCCTGATGTAACTTAAAACTATAACTACATGTAAAGAATGGTAAGTAAAATAAATGTAACAACTTCATGTAAAACCTATTATCTATTCAAGTCACAAGCAATAATGTTGCACTGAAAACATGTCATATGTTATACATTAAAAAGAACAAATTAACAAAATCTTTTTGGATATTTTTAGGGTCTGAATTCCACTCATTGGCATTTCTACGGGAATACTGCTATGTAGCGGTACCGAGCTGCCAATTTGCAGGTAGTGTAAATGACAGGCATTTTTGGGAAATGGAGTTTTTCTTTTTTTGTTTAAGCACTCCTTTGATCTTTTCATGTTTAGACGCACCGACATTTTAAGGTCTTGTGGGACACATACAATGAGGTGGCGGGCCATATTTGGCCCTCGGGCCTTCGGTTTGGCATAGGTGATTTGGTTTTTGTCTACATAGATGTAAGTAGTTTTCGGATTTACTGTTGAAGGATAGGTTTTGACCACCTTCAAGATTCAATCGGGACAAAGCACTTTGTGAAACTGGGATTTGGGGAATTTTCCACTGTGCTATGTTTCATTTTTGGCATAGCCTGCTGTTTTGCCCCCCTGGTACATAAATGATTGAAAGCCATTTTGAAAATGCACTTTTGAAACAGTTACAGCCTTGTTCTGTACGCACAACCCCAGAATATTCTGTTTCACTTTTTTTTTTTTTTATAAAAATCTCAACCGAACTGCTTCTCTCCTTTCTTATCAGTCGCATCTTGCAACTTGGATGTTTAACGAAGACACAAAGACTAAAAAAGTTAACTTCATTAACTCCATCAACTATTTTAATATGGCTAAGCCGACATCCGGCTTTACTTTTTTCAAAAGTACCACAATGATCTCCATGTGCCTTGATGATATCCATCTTTTTTATTTCTTTTTGGAAGCTCCGTGGCTGATTTAGCCTGTGGCTGCAGCGACCTGCCGTTCATGTGGTGCTGCTGGATGAGCTTGGAGATGAGATGAGACCACCATAACTTTACCCTGGGAATTGGGGAATCAAATTCAAAAGCTATTTTAGGCGGCGGTGTCAGGTACAGTCACCTCACCTGCATTGGACATTAATGGCTGAAATAGGAAGGAGTGAATGTGTGAATGTGCCGAGGGATCGTTAGACGTTGCCGTGTGCACCACTGGGAAATCGTGTACCAGGAAGCTGTCGTATGTGTCGTTTTTTTTTAACATCTTCTCCCTTGAGTTTCGAAAGAATGTGCACGAAAACTCCCCCAAAAATCCAACCAATAGGAGCTGAGTGTCATTGTAAAGTGGAAATAGTTCCAGCCATAAATTATTTTTCAAATCAACTTACTGTAATTAAATAACATGTTGGAAGTATTTTTTTGAGTCAGGCTTTTTAGTTTGTCATGGTTCAGACAAAAATGGTATAACATATCTTAACAATATGGTTAAAAGTAATCACATCAAAAATAGTTTTTGTTTTTTTATGTTCAATTTTTTTACCCCAATGCAATTTTTGTGTCTTTACTACCAAATTATACTACAGAAAAACAACAAAATTCCCACCAAACTAGACATCTCATTTAATGCCTAAATTCTGAAGGAAAAAAAAAAAAAAAAAAAAAAAAAAGAAATGCTACAAAAAACTAGTTATGTTGTGAAATGAAATGTGAGATGATCTGCAACTATACAGCGCTTTTCAAGTCAATGACTTCCCAAAGCACTTTACAGTCTGCTTCACATTTCCCAATAGCGGCCTTGTATTGCAGCCAGTAGTAATGCAAACTACTATTACATGGATATAAAAATTATTTAAAAAAAATATATATATAAAATTTAGTGATTAAAAACAGGGACCAAATATACTACTGCATACATTCTGAAAAAAGGGGAAAATGCTACAAAAATGCTGCATAAACACTAGGACAGTATTACTAAATTACACAAATACTACAACAGAAATATTGCAAGCATTTTACCACAAAAGCACTACAGCAATATGACAAAAGACTTCATTAATACTACAAAAATACCGTATGAATAGTACAAAAATACTACTTTGGACATACTACAGAAATACTACAAAACTTCTTGAAAATAAAACTACAAAAAAAAAAAAAAAAAAAATACTACAAATGTATTACAGAAATACTACAACATCAAATAATGATAAATGTGCCTACAACAGGGAATTAATATGTGATTTTGCTTAAATTCTAAAAAGAAAAAAGGGAATACTACAGAAATGCTGCAAAAACACTACAGTAATACTACGATGCAAAATACTACTGAAGAGATAGTACAGAAATGTTGCTAATGTTGCAGTAATACAACAAAGATGCTTCAGTAATACTACAACAATTTTATTTTGGAAATACTACAGAAATACGACAAAAATGCTTAAAAAATACAACCACAGCAATACAAAATTACTCCAAAAATACGACAGAAATTAACAAAATACTGCAGGATTACGACAAAACCAAATGAGTTTTCTTTTCTTTATTTCTGAGCCCCTGAAAACCAATTTAATGAAACATATCTATTCAAAGGCAAACGTAAAAAGAAATATAACATATCGAAGTCTGCACATATGTTTATTCATAAATGAAAATGAAAAAATAGGATAGGTCTCCAGGCCCGGGCTCCTGGCCCAATTTTTTAACCCAATGCCAGTAAAAATGTTTGCCCACCCCTGATCTAGAATAACTGACGCTGTCTCACACAAATTTGTTACTGCTGGGCCGATGAAATGTCTACAATATGTTAAAGACAGTCATATATTGCCAATTTTTAAGCTTTCACAGCAAAGGAATATTAGCTCCAAATATTTGCTATCGGCCTCCTCTGAATACTAATAATCGGTATCGGTATCGGCCATAAAGAACCCTTATCGGTCGATTCCTGTTAAATTCAAATGTATTTATTGAAGGACAAATACTGTGTGATTTCAAGCTCTTTCACAATAAACGGTAAACATTAACTCAATTATATGTAAACTTTAAAGCAATGGCAATGCCTTTTATTGTAAGAAATAGTATTTTGTAGCAGATGATTCTTCTCTGGTGCTACAGTATGACCTTTTTTTTCACAAAAATAATGGTTCACTCATTGGCGTTCTGTGCAGAACAAACAGTCGGAACTCTCACTAAAAGGTTTTTGATGTCTGAATACAGTGGTACCTCTTTATACAATCACCTCTAAACACAAGGATTTCAACATACAAGTTTAATTTGGAAGAAAAATCTATGTGGAGAAATGAAGGTCACAAGCATTCCCAGAGGCTACTCCTAGTGACAGGTGGAGACTGCACACTGCATGTTACTGCTCACCGCCAGCATCAGCTAGTTCCCGTTTGCACATGCAAACTACTACCGGCAAGAAAATAATAAAATGTGCTGTAAAATGTTTTTGTGTACATTTATTTAAAATAACAGTAACATGAATTTTAAGTGCACACTTAGTGCTTACGAATCATCAACAGTCTTTAGAACTCATACCTGTCAATCTCAGTCTATTGCTTTCCATATAAATTATTGTCATTCCCATTATTAAGCGATAATAACCCTTACAAACACACTCCGGCACCTTTTTACACACAGCAAGACCAACATAATATATTGTGTCAGTACTAGCAATCTCCTACCAGTGATCGAGACGATCCGGATGAGAGCTTGCATAGATATAT
This sequence comes from Urocampus carinirostris, assembly GCF_059441175.1. NCBI lineage: Eukaryota > Metazoa > Chordata > Actinopteri > Syngnathiformes > Syngnathidae > Urocampus > Urocampus carinirostris. The sequence goes on from NC_142361.1 coordinate 14,082,482, forward strand.
ATATATATATATATATATATATATATATATATATATATATATATATATATATATACACTAACTGACATTTTGTTGTAAAATAAGAGAGTAGGGCTGGGAATATCCCACAAATACAACCTTAATTTATTAAAAAAATTACAATTATGATCAAAATAATAATAAATATCTGATCATCAGAACTAGCATTGAGTAATTTAAATCAAACTCTTAAATTATTGCGCTCGATTTCTTATTCAGCACATTTTTAAATTTCTTACAGATCACAGATCCCTTAGCCACATGGGACATCGGGGCACCAATGAAGACGCAACTCCGTTCAGCTTTTTCCTCTGTTGACGGTTCCTGGCCTGTTTTTGTGTCGTGGCAGAGTTGGCACCAGTCCATTCCTTATTGTTGTCGGCAAAGTTCTTTTTAGGCCTTCCTCTCCTCATGCCCCCTTGTACTGCACCCTGGAGAATGACCTTGGCCAGTTCTGATGATCTTGTAACGTGACTGTACCACTGAAGTGCACTGTTGACACACAGTTCTTTGTAGGGTCCAATGTTACATATAATGGTGTTGTTCATTGTTTCATTTGTCACATGGGCTAAGTAGCCGATGCCTAGAAGTTTCCTCTTGCATTGCATCTTCATGGCCTGTATTTTCTTTTCCAGTTTTGCTTTAAGAGTTCATGTCACGGAAGCGTAGAGGAAGATGGAGGTAATCAGCGCTTCCATGAGTCTGATCTGATCTGTGGTTTGAGATATCCTGGCCATGATTTCTGGTTCTGACCCCTCTTCTGATATGACATCTCCAAGATATTTACATTTGGTGACAGGTTCTAGCTCTCTTTTATTGTTGCTGATATTTGTGGTGTTACCTTGGAGATTGTTGGTCATTACTTCCTTTTTTTCTGTGCTGATTTTCCACCCCATACTGGTTTGATGCTTTGTGCAGGTGATTGATCAGATCCCTGAGTTCCTGTTTGTCTCCTGCCAATCCGGCAATATCATCAGCAAAACGGGGTCTAGTGATATTGTGTCCCCCAATACTGACTGTACCTTCATGTTGCTCCAGAGCTTCGGATATGGAAAATGTTGAATAAAGTTGGAGAGAGAATGCAGCCTTGTCTCACACTGACTGTGGTTTGAAACCACGCTCCAATAGTACCATTGATAAGTACCGTACTGTTGGCATTGGCAAACCATTGCTGAAATAGTTTCTGGCCCATGTTGTACCTGCGCATGGTGGTCCATTAAGCAGCCTGCCATACTCTGTCAAACGCCTCACTGAAAGAGGTTTCTCTGGTGTTGTTGAAACTTCTCACATAGGACGCACAGATTAAAAATCTGTTCTGTTGTACTCCTTCCCACCTGAAACATGCCTTTTCTTTGGCTAGGATGTTTTCAGCCTGTGGTTTCAGTCTGGTTAGTAGGATCTTTAGCATAACTTTGCTTGCATGGCTGATGAGACTGATGGTTCTGTAGTTGAAGCATAGTTGAAGGTTTCCATTCTTTGGTAGCGTAACTACTAGAGATTTTGTCCATGCAGATGGTGACTGTACTGTTTGCCAGATCTTTCTGAAAATCTGTCTCAATATGTTTATAGCTTGGTCACATTTCTAAAATGATAAATAAAACAAATGAAATTGATTAGCCGACCCTATAAGGAGGTTCAGACCTGGAGCCCGAAGACAGGAAACCCGTTTAAGACATCCATCAAGTCTGGCCCCAAGTCAAGAGCCCTCTCCTCACAATGAAGCGTGTTTACACACCGCCTAGAGGAATCCACCCCTCCTCTCCATACCGTCTCGCCTCCTGTGTCCCGCTTGCTTCTACATCGTTTTGACAATAGTTCGCGTTTCCTTTTAAGGAACCTTCGCCCGTTGCCCGCTACCAACATGTGTGTAGCGTCTCCGCAGGCGATTTCGTGCACGCAGCAAACGCAAAGACAGAATTGCCCCCTCCTGCAAAAACAAAGCACAAACCCTGGCAGCTTGGTATTTCAAAGTTTGGATTGAGCCAACGGACGTTTCGCACGGAAACGTGACCGTAAAAGAAACTACGACCTGATTTGTAACGCGGACGTTTTTGTTTTTGAAGCGTACGCCTGGTATGCGCTGGCCCTGGTCCAATTACAGATTTACTGTAAGAGGAAGAAGTTAGCATTGGAAGTTTTTCACTTTGACACAGACCCGGTTTTCTTCAACACACACTCAAATTTTTCTTCTTGGAGCGCAGACGCACATATGTACACAATGCAAAGACACTTCTCAATGTGGTGGAGTGGCAGGTCAAAAGAGTTCCAGCAGTTTGTTGCTCTTGCTGTCATGAGCAGAGACCCACCGCAAAGGCGAGGAAGTATGAGAGAGAACTCACGCCTCGGGGGCCAAATGTGGCCTGCCTCATCATTTTATGCGTCCCACGAGACAATGCAGAGAGAAGCGCAATAAAAAAAATTACTTTCAGTTTTGAACATGTTCACTGGATGTCGTCATAGCCAGGCGCCACTTGCAAAGCACCCACTCTAGCTGTATTTGCTTACTAACATTTATCAACCAGAAAACATTGAGAAAACACATCCTGATATTTTCTATCTAATCTGAATTACTTTACAAATCCCAATTGTAAGTGTTATTGACAGGCCTACTTATAACGTAACATATTTTTAAAATTTGGTTTCAGTGTATAATACAGTAATACAGTAATTGTATAAAGTACAGTATGTTTACACATAAATTGGGACTGTGGCAGGAAGAGGACGCAAGATTTCTTCTTTGGGGTGGATGCTGGGTGAGTTCTGACAGCGCCATGCGTCGGTAGTGGCAGAAAGAATCACTGCAGTACTGTCCTGTACTTGGAAAAAGGTGCACACAATACAAAATCCAACTTACAGCAATGTCCGGATATTTTCGAGATCCCGAAAGAAATGTTCGTATGTACTGTTGTTCGTAACTCGAATGTTCGTAAGTACGAGGGCGTCCGTATTTTCAATTTTTTGCCTATTATCAGAAGTCAGAACTTCTCTCTTAAGCGTCAATTTGTTGGGGTTCAGGCCTTTTTTTCCATTTCAGAGTTTTATATTAATCAGGGGTCTGACACGTGGCTCTGGATCCGCATGCAGCTCTCTCTCTCACTCTCTCTCTCTCTCTCTCTCTCTCTCTCTCTCTCTCTCTCTCTCTCTCTCTCTCTCTCTCTCTCTCTCTCCTCTCTCTCTCTTATATAAAAATTTCTTTTTGTGGCTCCAAGCATGTTTTTTTTCTTTTTTTTTCTGGGGGGGTCCAATGTGATTCTTACAACATTTTGGGTTGCCAAACCCATTATTTGAATTAACAAATACTGTTATTTTAAAATTGTGCAGAAAATAGGCATGCTCTTCACAGCATGGTTAAATGAAGTCAGTTTTTGCAATCGCACCCTGAATATGCAATTCTGTATTTTGAGCTCGGCCTAAATTATACAAGGATGTGTAAATTACTCATGTAGCGTTTCCATTTCTTTTAGCAAACATTCTTTCAGGTTAACCCCTCTTGGCGGGATTCCACTCGCGGACATTCCTATCGCCTGGCACAGCATCTCCCTCCCTCTCATGAATACGATTATTATTCTGATTCTCGCATTGTTTCAGTTCGTCGGCCAGCCCCCGTCAAGCCGCCGTCTGTTCTCGAAACCGTCAATGCCAGAGTGAAAACCCGCTCTGCTTCACTAATCTGAATTGCAGGAGCAGCAGCTGCAGCAACAGCAAGTTACCTCAATAAAAGAGCAACTCCTGCCTGCCCGGGTTCATAAATGAGAATAAACAAGGTTAGGCGGAATAATTATGCTGAGCTGCTTCCTGGTATTAAAGGACTGCCGTGACTTTCCGACGATCTCGCAAAGCATGCCTTCCGAAGAAGTGTTTTCCAACTAACCAGTTCTGATTAACTTGGGAAGCATTTGCACAGTATACAGGTCGGATATGTTCCTGCACCCTTTTTTCCCCCCAAAACCGGCTATGCACAAATGGGAAAACTTGCAAATGTGGTGTTAAATAATCAATGCGTTATGTAATACTTGGTGCACGCTTGCCGCAGGTTGGCGTGGAAAGCCGACGTGTGAACAGTAAATAAATAAAGAACTAAACTTTACTCCACCACTTTGTTTTCGGCCAAGCTCGCGTCACGAAACCGTGAGTATGTCATGCCCCTTCTGTCAGCAAATTGGTCAGCTCATCCGTTCGGAAGCAAATAAAAACGACATATTTTGTGAATCCTTTGAACGATTGCAGTACCTCCGGGAACGGTGCTTTCGCAATGATCGCAGCAAGGCTTTAGGGCTAGGACCTTAGCTTGGCCTTTTGGCTGAGAGTAAGTGTCCCGGCCCCTAGGCTTTGTAGCGTATTATGAACTGACCGATAATGGATAATGAATAACGAAGATAGATCAATAACCCTTAAAAACCCCAAACCCCCCATTAGAGCTGCAACTAATGGATTTTCGAATAATTGACTCATCTCATTCTTGCCAATAATACATGATTGGAATAACTAAAATAGTTTATTGTAACTTAAAATATTTCACATTTGACGTACAACATTTAAAATGCATATTCCCATCCTCTGGACCAATAAAGTGTCCAAAGTAAGAGGACACCGTTGTACAAACCATTTCCCTCTAAAATATTCACTTTAATAAGAACCCCAAATGTTGTTTGTTTACACTGTAACGCTGCATTTTCACACTGTCGGCATTAAAATGTGATGCCAATTATTTTATGAAACTTACAATTACAGTATGCCAGTTGATTATTTTGACTTTTATACCTCAGTGTTGCTTGTCATAATCACTCTCAGTCAATCTTGTTGGTATTCTTTGATTGCTACACCTTGTAGGGCACATCTGCTTCTCTAACGTTTCGAGGTATTCAATTTAAATAAAGGGTGCGGACGTTTAGAACAGGTTGGAATTTCTTACCTAAGGTTTAAACTCTCTCCCGTTCTCTGCAAGTTCAAAATCTATCGATGTATTGTCTCCTTACTTTGAGTGTCTGCTAAACGTTAAAATGATCTATTTTGATTCAACATTAGTAAAATGTGTCTTCCATTATGGAACACAAAGAAAATTGAAGAATATTTGCAGTTGTGTAGCTCAGTTTATTAGCTGATTTTTTTGAAAATGTATTCCATTTTGCACCTCTAGTTTTGGGGGAAATTGAAAGCATGTGTCCATCCTAACAAAACATTGTAAACATGGAAGGACCAAAAAATAGAAGCAAACAGACCCTCGTCCCCTTTTATTTTGGCGTCCTCTTCAAGGATACCAGGTTACTGTCACAGCGTTTGATGCTGAACCAAAAACCTGTGAGTCAGTAGATTACTTTTGGACCACCTAAGCCATGGCAGTGTTTCAAATACAGTTACATTTGACATGTGGTACGTAAATGCTTGTATGGCGCGTAGGATGTAAAAAGGCTGGGTATGAATTTGATATCCTTGCTTCATCAGAGAACTAGCTGAGTGATAAAAAAGTGGAAATTTTGAACTTAATTATCAAATTTTTCAGGAAAATAGATTCCCCAAGTAGAGAGGTTGCCCTTTTCGAGGGAAAAAAAAATATTGAATGCACTATTGGTAAAAAAAATAAAATAAATAAGTGCCCAATATTTCACAGAACAGTGTTTCACAGAAGTCATGTTCAGTTGTTAGATTTTCAAATTTAGCAAACATTTGAATTCTTATGGAAAACTTTATCCCTAGCCAATTTGTACTTTTTTGGCCCGAGCTCATTCAGATTCATTTTTCTGCAACCTCAGTGGAAATGTTTAAATCTCAGCTTAAAACACACTTGTACTCTATAGCATATTAATAACCTATATTTTTTGTTGACAATATCTCTGTACTATTTGTAATTGCAACATCCATTGCGCTCCCTTCTCAAGGTTTCTTCGTTTTCCTCATGTTGAGGTTTTTGAGTTTTTCCTTGCCCTCATGTTGGTTTCAGATCAGGGGATGGTGTAATAATAGTCTGAAATAATAGTCTGTGCAATAACCAGTGCAGCCCATTGAGACTCTTTGTGATTAAGGGCTAGACAAATAAAAATTACTTGACTTGACTAGTTATCGCCAAGGAAGTCAACACAAAAGTACGGCAAACGGTCAGAAAATGGCACAGCAAAGTAAAGTGCCTCTCAGTAGAACCTTAATTAATGCCAGTAGCGATGCTACGGTACATCCCACTCTTAAATGTTTTATGATTGCTACATGAGTTCTGGGAAAAGGTAATTACAATAAGGAATATTACAAAGACCAATTACTGCATTGTGGCAACAGAAAACAGCCTGGTCTATTAATTTACTTGAACTCTTGACCTTATTTTCCCTGCGAGTTCCACACCATAAATACCCCCATACTGCTTCATGGCTTTTGCTGGATTACAAGCAGCGAGCACTCAACAACATGCCGTCATAAGAGCCCCCTTAACAGGCCATTAGACGACTTTTCTCGTTGGATGAGTGCGAGCTTCTTCTATATAGAAGCTGTGACATTTCTTGGTGGCAATTGTAAACTGATTAATGTCTCCTATTCAGAGGTTATGCTGTTACCGCATCGAAGCGGAAAACACAAATTCTATACTGTGTTGGAGGAGACATGAAAAAGGAGTCTATTTAATCCAAAATCTAAATGTATGATTTATAGTTCTAATATAAACAGGGTTCGTACAAGAAGTTGAAAAATTGAAAAATGCTTGAATCTTAATGTTATGTTCTCAGGAGCGTAAAAGTGCTTGAATTTTCGATAAAGTGCTTGTAAATGCTTGAAATTGTTGCCATGTTTCACAACAAGTCTGTCTAAAATCACACAAATGCTGCTGTTTGGTAGCTTCGCTTTGCGATTGCATTTCCTCCCTCTTTTTCAATGGCAACTGGCATTAGTTTGTATAGCATCATTGCCCCCTACGGGTCGCGCGCAACAGGACAGATGTATGCTAGACCTGAACAGGGCACGAGGAAATGTGTAAGGATTACATATCAATTAGGGGCATTAGATATGGGCCATGCAAAAAAATACAGTAGTGTTTCCCAGTAGTAAGTTGTAAAGGAAAGAACTTCCTGCAACTGAAAATGTAAGCTACATGTCACCGTCATTTTAGCAAACCCTTATTAGGGGAGGGATTTTATTCAAATATATTTACACACATATAGTTCGGAATCACAAATATATTCACAATTTACCATCCGAAAATTATATCTCTTAATAAAAGCACATGCAAGATTTGGAATCGCATATGTGAATCGCAAATATATTTGTGGATCTACAAAATACATGATATACACTGTATTTTTCCTTTTAATGGTACTAAAAATTGGAAAATTGGGTTTGAAAATCCCTAAAAAGAGTTCTAATTTGGCCATTAAAACTGTGTATAAACCCTATAAAAGAAATGCAGAATGTTTCATCGTGTCGAGAGCTTTGGTTCAGGCCTCCCCTGAAGAATTCAAGTTCCTGAGATACGGATGAAAGACTTTGATGCGGATGACTGGCCTGCACAGTCCTGACCTCAACCTGATAGAACCCCTTTGGAAAGAACTAGTGACGATCTAGAGCGAGCCAAACCTTCCCGTACAACTGCACCGATTCGCTTACAGAGACATTGTGGTAAAAACTCCATAGAGACACTTTTACACTCTGTGGAAACACTTGTCATTGTATTGGAATCACAGTCTATCATGATGACTTTTCAGGTGACTGTTTCATCACTTTTTTTTCCAAGATAAAACATAATGAAACACTTTCCTGTTTTCATAGCTTCCCCCCCCTTTTTAACATAGATTGGCTGTTCTTGCAGTATCAGTTCTGACATATATTTTTACAGACGAGACCATTTACTGTGGATATAGTTTTTTGTAATTCGACGTCAAATATTTACAGATTGATACACACAAAAGAAAAAAATGGTTTGTTTATTTAAAAACTTCTTGTGCTTTTTCCTTGAGCTTTGGTTGGACAATCAATAACTTTTAACTGAAAAGCTTAAAATCTAAATAGAACAAATGTTTGGTCTTGCGTGTATTATGCTAGGTTAGTCTTCAAGTGCCTCAAAAGCTAGGGTCTTTTTTATTCCCGGAAATTAGCATGTTCTTTTTCTGCACCGAAAGAAAGTGTGATCTTCATCTATGCCAAAAAGTAGTTTAATTTTGTTTGACAGTAGAAATACTCTTCATACTTCTTGTATTTCAAAAATTGTCCTCTTCTACGACAAAATCGTGATTCGCATTAACCTACATGTTAAAATGTAATGAAGACTCTAGTAGGATTGAAATACCTCTTTCCTCCTGAATTATGCATTTTTGGTCCAGTGCGATTTATACTCCAGCTACATTTCTAATCCTGAATTAATGGTGCATGTATTACGTAATTAATTTGGAATACTTTGGACCAATATTCCATTGTCATCTCCTTCAGCCATTGTGGATTAAAATTTTTGACAACACAACACATTTTTACCACAAAAAAAAAAGCAACTCATTATCAGATACATGTGCCCTTCACTTTCAGGGCTGATAATAATGAAAGAAGCGTGACCAAATTGATAAAATAGATTATATAAAGAAGAGTACAACAATTTTAGAATAATTCCTAACATGAATAGAACAAATCTGCGACTGAGTAGACAGGGCGTGGGTTTAGACCACGCAACGGATGAGAGAGACAAAACCGGAGCAGGAGATTGGGCAGACGCAGGGATTTGACAAAAAAACTGAGCCTCTCAGATGTAATTCTCGCATGGACTTTCTGTGTCGGAAGGTGAAAATCTGCTCAAGCCGCCAATGTTTTTGCAATCATGATAAAGGCGACTTAGTCAAAGATGAAAGCAACCGATGAGCTCCAGTAGGCCGCCACTTTACCCGTTGCTCTGTTGGAAGAAACAAGCAGATGGTTTCCCCTCCAGGCTTGTCCTCAACCTGGTTTTGCAGTCCATATTAGCAGCCCCGGTCCCCTTCCTCCCGCCGGCATAGCTGTCAGTGTCCAGGCATCGCCGAGAAACAAAAACTTGACGTCCCAGCGTCCGCGCTTAAATCGGCTTCATTGAAAATCTGTCAAATTCAAGAGCCGAGCGGGATTATGTGTGCTCAGTTGCAGCAAATCCATCTTCAAATGCGTTGCCTGTTTCTAGTCAGTGCAGAGTACCTGACACATGGCCTTGTGTTGTTGTGCTTGTCTTTTGACGGCAATTTTTAAATTTGTATTTCATTTTGTGAAAAGGTTGGTAATGGAGTTTTGAAAAGTGTGTGATAGGCGTAAGTTATGTGTGAATGTTGGGAAGAGTAAGGTGATGAAGTGTTCACGTGATGGAAAGGGCATGTTGTTGGAAATAAGGTTGGATGGACAGGTGCTGGAAGAAGTTGAAAGCTTTGGACAGGTGCTGGAAGAAGTTGAAAGCTTCAGGTACTTGGGTTGCGATGTGGCTACAGTTGGTGGAATGGAGTGCGAGGTATTGCACAGTGTTAATGAAGGAAGCAAGGTTTTGGGTGCTTTGAGGAGAGTGATGAGCAACAGGAGTATTAGTATGGATGTTCAGAGGGGACTGTATGAGAGTGTGATTGTGCCGACTGTGTTGTATGGTGCAAAAACTTGGAGCCTGAAACCAGATTTGAGAAGGAAATTAAGTGTTTTTGAGATGAAGTGTTTGAGGAGTATGTTAGGAGTGACAAGATTGGATAGATTGAGAAATGAAATAGTTCGAGACAGAACTGGAGTAGTAGTGGAACTGAGCAATTGTGTGGATGAGAGAGTGCTCGGTTGGTTTGGACACATGAACAGGATGGATGAGGAGCGAATGTTGAAGAAGATTTACAGAGCAGAAGTAAATGGAGGAAGACCACGATTGACGTGTATGGATGGTGCTATGAGTGCACTACGGAAAGAGGTCTAAATATAGTGGAAGCTAGAGCTGTTGTTGGTGATAGGAATGAGTGGAGAAGTGTCCTGAAATTATAGTGGAATGTTTACTTTTCCCCTTTCTTTGTTTTTGAGTTTGTGTTTGTCTTGTTGTCGGTCACCCCTCTCGAGGGATATGACCAGGGTAGCTAGATAGATAGATAGATAGATAGATAGATAGATAAATAGATACAGTAGATTATTTTGTGATGCTAACTCCTTTACTACTTAATGGCATACATAATTCAGCATACTAATGTCCCTCATTATGACATTTCAATTAGCCTGTTTTAAATTCGTTTTGTGGGGGCAAAAATGATTTGTGGTTGTATACAGGGAATTGAAGTCTGGAGTACAGTTTTTTGTGGGACGATGTATCTGATTCGGGTCACTGCGATTTGCCAGTAAATTCGAATTCTAACTGACATGATGTTTTGGGGGTTAACTTAACTTCTAATCATTACAATATGGTAATAACGAAGTAACAACATAGTAATAGAAGTAATAGTTATTATTTAGAAATGTAAATCAAAATGGTAGCCTTTCTCCTCAATCAGTAACAACGAGTAGTCCTCAGCCTCAAAAACGTTGGTGACCACTGTGCTAGATGTAAGTCGGCAATGATGCTTTATGATGCAATCATTCTTAAGTGGTTTGCCGCAATGTTATGACATCCCTGTCATTGAAAACACTTTGGAGGTCGGGGTATCCATCTTTTGCAGATTTGGCATCATGTTAAAATTCACATGTCACAGTTAGCACTGGGGTCTCACCAAAAATATGTTCTATCCTGTTAGCATTTAGCTCATACCGTCTCAATGCAAAAACGTGTAATATGATGGCTAAGTTCTTTTGTTTTTCCGTTAACAGGTAATTTAGCTCAATGATTTTTTATAGCATTGCTTTTTTTTATTAAAAAGAAAGCCTTATACATCATTTTGGAACTATCTTTGTTTCATTACCAAATATTATCAATAATCTGCCTATTAGGGACGGATTTTTTACCCTTAATTTTAGTCTATAATTTCCATTTAATTGCATTGTTTAAAATAAACTAAGATATATCACATAGAACATCAGTTATATGATTTGTTTTATAAGAAAAATAATGAAAACATTTCTCAGCTCCCTACTGTAACTGAAATTCTGATAAGAAAATTGTGCAGTTTGTTTTTTAAGGCCCTGTAGTTTTGCTTTGTCGCACTCGTTTTTGCTTGTACTCTACAGTACCGCGACATCTAGTGGTCAAATATTACTAATATTATTATATTAGTCTCCCTTTAAAATAACTGGTTCAACAGTAATTTCAGGAGGCGGATTTGATTGTTCCTGCTTGATATTTCAAATAAATGCATAGTGTGAATAGAGGTAAGATCAGGCCTAAATAATTCAGTTCGTCTCTACTGGTCCCACAAGTATTAAAGCCCAATCCAGCCCGAGCCTGACGAATTAACTTCCTTTGCTGGACCGAGCCAAAGCAAACCCCAAATTTCCGATCTAATTTCTATAGACAGAGGGGGAGGTGGAGGTGAACGAGAGAAGCTCGGCCCGAATCAGAACGCAATGATTGACATTTTAGGCCCGTGTTGGGCTTGGGCTTAAGATCTTATCTCTAAGTGTGATTAATACATTTACATTTATTCTGTTATTGAATCGGGGCACATGCAAAGGAGATTGTACCGATGCCAGTTCAATATTTTGACAATTGTCGGTCACTGTTGTTTGTTGTTTTGATTGCCGGTATTGGCCAATCGTGTTGCTGTTCTTTGATACCCATACCGTTTAGAGCCGATACACTTTTGTAACCTAGGACAAGATAACATAATAATAAACATAATAAAAAGAAAGGGCTCAGGGGAGGGCTTTTAGAACAGGTTGGACTTTCTTATCTGTAGGGTTTTCTTCCTGTCCTCCTTGCATGTTAAAATTCCATTGACTTATTCTCTCCCTCTTATGAATGTCTACGAAACTGCACTTAACAAATGTATAGGCCAACATATAATCCATGAATGCTTGGCCTAAGAATATGAAGGATAAGAACAATAAACTGAGCAACATTATGAGTCAGCGAAGTTTGCATTCTTCCTTGTTGTTTTTAGCACTCGGTTTTGGTACCGCTACACAATACAGCGGCATCTAGTGGTCAAATAAAACGCACTGTCCCTTTAAAAAAGTGTCATGGCGATACATTTTCTGACTATTTGTATTATATTACTATATTTTCATCAGTTTTATTTTTTTAATTTTTCTGGTACATCTGCTCAATTTAAGTATTTTATTGTCTAACTAAATATATTCTTTATATCACAAATACATTATTTTAACTGATTAATATGAGCTCGAAAGAAGGAGTACATTTTATTGACAAAGACATTTAACACGATTACCTATATTATTACATTTACTAAGTAAAATTCTGTTTTGTACACTATGCTGTGCAAATTGACAGGATATTAAATGTAAATCCATATGCACTTGTAATGCATGTTCACTTGAGCGCAATATTAGATAAATGCAACAATTTATTCGCCACATAAGCAGCGAGAAATGAGCATTAAACTTGCGCCTTGCGTGACACTCCTTGCCTAATCAGATGAGTTTTTCAAAAATAGCTGCGGATAAATCGATTCCGCCTCACCGTACCGTGACCGATTTACTACTTCACATCTGCTGAGTTGCCCCAGTACCTAATGCAAAATTATACAAGAAAAGGCAACGTCTTGAACTTCACCGTAAACTTCCCGTTCTTGCGCTCTAAAAGAAAATTCTGCTTGCACAGGAAGATCGTAAAGATAGCAAACGTGATGGTTTGTTGTTTCAAATGTAACTTATGTGACATCCAGCAGGGCATCACAAGCACTCCACCGAGACATTTGTAGGCTCATAAATGTCTTAAAACGTCTCTTAATGTCAAGACAACGGAGAATTGCCAGTGAAAATACGTTGGCCACATAAGTTAAGTCACTTGCTATGACCTTTTTCTTGGGGCAACAAGTCAAGTCAAGTCATATTTATTTGTATAGCCCTTAATCACAAAGAGTCTCAAAGGGCTGCCCAGATCACAGATGATTGCAAACCATAGACTATTATGACACCATCCCCTGATCTAAAACCTACATGAGGGCAAGAAAAAACTCAAAAACCTCAAAATGAGGAAAATTAAGAATCCTTGAGAAGGGACTGCACACAAGGTAATCCCCCTTCCAGGATGACAGGGCTGCAATGGATGTTGCAATAACAAATAATACACAGATATTGTCAACATAAAATATAGGTCATTCATAAGCTATAGAACAGAAGTGTGTTTTAAGCCTGGATTTAAACCAGTTTCACTGATGTTTTAGATCTAAGGGGGGGGGGAGCATTACACAACATTGCACACTTTGTGGAATTGGAAACATACAATATGAAACAAAAATCATGCACAATTTTTCTCATTTTGCAATATGTTAACCTATTTTAAAGAATACTGAAAGGGAAAAAGTAGTAGTACCGTGGCATACCTGAAGTATTATTTAGTGTCTCCAAGTGGTAAATAAAAAATAAATCGTTAAAATAAAATATTGGCTTTAATAATTATCAAAAATAAATATACCGGGTAAACATGTATTTTTTGTAATGCTCGTAGGTTAAGACATTTCTATTTATTTGATATAACATGAGGCTCACTTAGAGGGAGCCAAAATAATTGTCCGCCATCATGATGCTAAGAGTACCCCAAAACCTTGTGAATGGCTGAGCAAAAAATGACAAGAAAACGGTGCAGTTTGTTTTTCGAGTCTCTGTAGTTTGTAATTTCCCTTTTGCTTTGTTTCAGTCGTTTTAATAAACTCCTCATTTTTAGGGGGCCCAGTTACATAAACTAGATATTATAACGTATTTTGAAATCAATGTTTTATGTTGCGAACATACCCACATACAGTGTGTTGTTTCGTCAACAAGTGTTCATCAATCAGTACGGACTTCCTCTTCTGCGGTCACTCACCGATAATTTGCATCCTGCACGACGGCAATTCTGCGTGGTTAACTCGGAATTAGCTTATGTAACATGCACCGCTTTAGAATTACCCTTTGAGATGTATATACACGAGTCTCCAATCGTTACCGTGCTCCTTTTCAAACTGCCCACAATTAAGTCTTTGAGAGTACCTTAAAAACAGAAATTGAATAAAAAACAACACGTCGTACAGATTCATCATCTCTGCTGATAGATTCTTCAAGCTGAAAATAGAAACCCGCACCCCCGGTGGCCATTCGGTGACCCGCGCCCTTTCTCATCCAGGGTGCACAAAGACAAATGGCGGCGGGTGGGTGGTGTAGCATCACAGTAAATGAGTATTGATTTTTGCATTGTATACCTGAGAAGCCGTAGTATCGAACTTATTACAGACCAGCACGGATAGGCGTGCCTTTACTACAGCGTTCTTAGCGCCTTGTTTTTGCAGCATAACAGTGGGTTTGAGGTATTTGTAGGTACTTTGACAAAAGAGTAATTTGGTCAGTGAAAAAAGTCTACCCACTCTCAAAGATATGACATTTGTCAGCAAATGTGTTTGTGCACCAGAATCAAACATTCCGACACTTGAAGGGACAATCTGTATGTGTATTATTTGACCACTAGATATCTCTGTATTGTGTAATGCAACTGAAAACAGATAAAATAAAAGCACACGGAAGGATAGACACTACAGAGACGCAAAAAAAACCAAAAACTTTTTTTAGGCCAGCCTTTTCAAGGTTTTTAGGTATCTGAAGCGGCAAGATGGCGGACAATTATGTGAGGCCCCTGTTATGTAAAATGAATGCAAATTTCTTGACCTACAAGTATTTTTAAAAAATGCACATTTATATTATAGTTCATGTATTTTTCCAAATCCAATTTTATTTCAATAGCACTTTTCAGACACTGAAATACACCCAAAGTCCTGTACAAAGAATTCGATGTACAATAAGATTCAGATTCAGATTCAGATCTACTTTATTGTCATTCTAGTACACGTGTATACAGAACGAAATGTCGATGCATCTGACCCCCACAGTTTCCTTGAATGTACAGATATAAATAAAGTTGTATTGTAATTGGCTACGTATAGTATTTTACCATAGTGCCGATAGTGCAAGAAGAGTAGCTAACCAGATGTGCAAAATGGGCAGTCAGGTTAACAAGTCAGGTACACAGTAACATTAACACTGTCCTACCTCTTGTGGCATAAGATAACACTAGCACTCAAGGTCCCTGCAATTAGTAAAAATAATGTATATTTTGCACCAGCATATTTTCTTATTAAAATACAAAGAAATTAATAGCATTTTAATATTCTTCTAGATCCGGATTTCTTGCAATGTTGTTGTCATATAAAAAAAGACATATTTCCATTTTTTGTCTTTCTTTTTCAACGTATTGGTGTTTTGAAATTGTTTTACTGTGTTAACATTGCTGTTACATTGCCTATTGTTGGTGATAGGAATGAGTGGATAGGTGTTGTAAAAGGATAGTGGGATGTTTAGACACGTTCTAAGGGACGGGCAGGGCACCTGTATGATGTGGCAGGGGTAAACCAGTAAAAGCTTTTGTCCCTGCTATTGAGTGTGTTGTGTCACCCTGACCTGGGTGACATGGCCGCTTTTTTGTGTCCCGTTTCGTCTGGAGGGACGAAAGCATGACCAAGTTTGGTGCCGAGGTTCTTAACATGTTTGGGTGTTTGGGCATTTGGGTTGGCCATGGTCAATTCGTTTTGTGTTTTTTTCTACTTTTTCCTTTTTTTCTTTTCCTTGTTTTTGTATACATGTTTGTCATGCTGTCGGTCACCCCTCTTGAGGGATATGACCAAAGTAGAAATATAGATGGATAGAACATTGACATTAAGAGATACGTGAACCCTGATCATAAACCCTGGTGTCATTACCTATCTATTGTTATTGAAGACAACTCAAAAGTTGGAGAAGGTTGCTGTTGTTTGGGTTAGACATTTTTTTAATGTTTTGCCATCCATGCTTGAATTTGGATCAATATTTTTTAAATTAGGTTTTTTTTAACCACTAGGAGGCGCTTAATAATACACAATGTCCCTTTAGGAGTCATCATTTGCTGCAAGTACATTCAATTTCGTAATACTTGACTTGTTAGATTTAGGGCTCATATGATCATTATAGCTAGTATTATGTCGATCAGGGGTGTCAACGTCAAATAGAATAAGATCGCAAGTAAAAAAATTAAGTAACAAGCGAGGGCTCGACTGATCGGATATTAAAAATGTTTAAAATTATGGATATAGTTTAATGCACGGCTGTCAAAATCCGGAGCAGTTGCCTGTGTCCCTAGCAGTGGACCTGAAAACAGAAGCTAGGAACAGCATTTATAGTTCTCCTAATTAGATGCAATCATTTTTCTCACTCTTAGTCTACTTTTTTCTCACCTCTCTCCTATTTTTTGACTCCCTTCTGGTACGCGCCTTGTATACGACAGTCTAACGGAGCCAATATGCTCCTATATTAATTCCAACACATCATCAAATCTCACCTAAAGGTGTAATTTATATATTGTTCAGGCTGGGATTTTAAATCAGTTAGATACATCTCGGTCTGCTGTATAATTATAGTCAACAATGCAGTACTAAAGGTATAGTGTGTATTATTTAGGCTCTCTTACTAAAGATCCACTTAATTCAATAAAGAAAAAAACTATATTAATTTAAAAAATAAACAAAAATACATAATCATACAAAAGTGAATTTGTTTGAAATAAATACAATTTGCATTTATTTAACATAGCATGATCCTCACCCACAGGAAGCTGACATCAGGCACTTGAAAATATAACATCCTTGTGAAAGACTTAGCTAAAGAATTAGAAGAAAAATGGTGTAGTTTGGTCACGTGAAGTCCCCGCAGTTTTTATTCTCCCCAGAGCTTTTTAGACTTGTTTTCAGTGTCACTTGTTCCTAACGGGGGGCTTGCAGGCACCAGGTAGCCCCCAAAGAGCACCTGAACAGCCCACGGATGGGTTCTAAAAATAATTCAGTAGAGATGGGTCTTTGTGATTTTTCTTGGAAATTTGATTTCTAACTGGGACGATGTTTTAGTTGTTTAATGAGCCAGTTCTAACTTGTAGCTGGATTTGAACTGATGACCTCAGAAATCCAGTAATCCATGTTTGAATTATCTTTTACGATATCAACAGTACGGCGGCTGATTGGTTAGCGCATCCGCAGCACAGTGTTAGTTCTTGTCTTCCTGAAAGAACAAAACTGTCCTAAAGTTCAGTCTTCTCCAAGCATATTGGTATCTTTGTGAAGCCCTGACGCAAACCAATAGCAGACCTGCATCTCGTGTGATGTCAACCAACAGCAGACAGACATCTTAGAGACGTACAAGGTGGGAACACAGCAAAGTTGTAATTTGTTTTTGGCAGGTGAAAGAATTTGTTGCTGAGGTCGTATGGTGGAGAAGAAATGTAATAAAAGGCTGAAAAAAAAATGTATTAGCTAGGGACCAGGGACACGGGGTATACTCGCTATATGTGTATATATGTAAATATGTGTATGTCATAGTCGGGGTCTCTTGACCACCAATGTTGATGCGGCAGTAATTCCCCGGGTGTGTCTTGGGCTAAACAGCCTGGCAGCGCCCATTCCTCTTCAGCCCAGTTTTTGGAGTAGGGGTTTCCCCCCCCCCACATGTGCGTCTGCATATTTATTATATTTATAAAGAGAGATGGAGCAAGAGGGAGAGTGTGTGTTAAAGAGAGAGAGAAACGGCTACGGATAGATATGTATGGGTTCAAATGGAGTTCAGCAAAAACCCGAAGTAAACGTCAGTACTCAGCATACTGTGGACCGTGAGCTTGCTTAAAGCTGTTTGGGTTCTTTACCTACTCTGTGGGAGTGCTCTCAGCTCCAAATACCTTTCCCAGTGGGATGACTTGTCCCATGCTCGTGTTTACGCACAAGCTATCGTGTGAAGGATTGTGTTTCCCGGCGTGGCTCATATTTTTTTCATTTTTTAATCATTTGAATGTTAGTGAATTGCCCAGTTCTGCCCCAATATCCTTTCGCATCACCATTGCTGCCTTTCGGTGTGAACATGATGAGAGTCATGTTGTGCATCTTCAGATTCCTTGATTGTATCTATGCCCTGCGATAGGCCTTGTTCACAGTGTCCCTTACACATTGCCTAAAGTCAGTCAGGATGGGCTCTAGCAGCCCAGCTAACCACGAAAAAATGAGCAATTAACCACCAAATTAATAAATGAATCGTAATATGAAATGAATAGGGAGGCAAAAACATCAAGAGGTCATGGTACGGTATAAAAAAATGGTATAGTATAGCAAAAAACAAACCGCTTGCAATCAGATGGTGCCCTTGTCCATTAAAGCCTTAAGGTGTTTAGAAAAGGTAAATGAAATGCAGGTATAACTACCTATTTGATAGCAGCAGCCTAGGCCGAAGTTTCCTAACCTTTAGGGGTGTCGACATCACATTTCTTTTTCTTAATAATTTTCAAAGCACACCGTCCATTGAAAATGTTTAAAATAAATAGTTCATGGTTACAGTTTTTTTCCAAGCTTGAATTGCATTGCTAAAATTGAATGTTTATTTTTCTTCTCATTTGTGATCACTGTGGCATAGGAAGTGGTACAGGTTATTCATTTTGGTTCATAATTTTGCTAACACGAGGTGGTATATCCCTGGGAACAAAGATTTCCATCCGCTGCAGGGACGTCGAACTTTTGGACTAGCGTGAGACGTCATCCACTCCGCTGTGGCTAAACTACAACCAAGCACCCCGAGAGCATCCTGTTAATCTGTTAATAAAGAACAAAGGAGACTGCTGGAAGTGTGAATTTCCCCACAGGGATGAAAAAAGTATCTATCCATCTATCTATCTACCTATCTATCTTTCTATCCATCTATCTATCTATCTATGTATCTATCTATCTATCTATCTATCTATCTATCTATCTATCTATCTATCTATCTATCTATCTATCTATCTATCTATCTATCTATCTATCTATCTATCTATCTATCTATCTATCTATCTATCTATCTATCTATCTATCTATCTATCTATCTATCTATCTATCTATCTATCTATCTATCTATCTATCTATCTATCTATCTATCTATCTATCTATCTATCTATCTATCTGTAAGTTGGTAATTTGCTTATTTTTGTATCCTGTTTTTCAAGTTGTACTATATTTATTGTGTTCCTGGAAACATATCATTTGCTAATTGTATGTACTATTTATCAGATAGTGAAACTAAAAATCTTTCAGTGTGTGTTTTTTTTTATAATTTATAATCAAAATAAAAATACAATTATATTCAGCAGAACTATATGCATTTTTTTACTTTATTTGTTTATTGTATTATTTTTTTTCTATGCCATCCTAAATGGCTTCTCCAAAAAGTAAGTTATCAAATAGATTTCCCTGTCCCTTCCCAAGGTTTCTTCATTTTCCTCATGTTGAAGTTTTTGAGTTTTTCATTGCCTGCATGTAGGTTTTAGATCAGGGGATGGTGTCATAATAGTTTGTGGTTTGCAATAGTCTATGGTCTGTGCAGCCCTTTGAGACTCATTGTGATTAAGGGCTATACAAATAAATATGACTTGACTTGACTTGTGCTACCACATGAGCAGTTGAATATTATGTAAGAATAAAAAAATTGCAATGTGCTGCTACCTACTGATACGGATGAATGTTACTGTTACTTCTGTCCTTAATAGAAGAAAGCAACAATACCTAACAATGTCATGCTTTTTTGAAAAGACAGAATTTGGTTATTTCCTAGGGCACCTGAGAGAAGGTCTCAAGGCACACAAGTACCCCAAGCACACTGGTTAAAAAATACTCGCTTAGGCAATAATGGTACGGATGGGATCTCAGGATCTTCGGCCACCCAATATGATTATGTCCCTAGCACCTCTGTAGCTATTGTCAAATCCCCTAACAACCTAACACAAATTTTCCCGTGATAAATTGAATTATTTTCATGAGCTCATGTCTGACTAAAACATTTTGATGCAAATGATAATTACAAGGAAAAAGACAATGCAGTTTTCCAGATGCATTATCCAATTATCAAGGAATTGCTTTGACAGAAAAAGCAAGATCTTATGTTTGTTATTGGCCCAGGCTCCCTTAAGTGCCCCATAAATTAATTTACAAATGCCAGTCTTTCACCTCTTGGGTTTGATATTTTGCAAAGCACAAATCTCTCCCTGAATCACAGACCATCTCGGATTAATTTTAAACCAAAATGAATAAAAAAGAGCCCAGCATAATATTTTTTAATTGATGTAACATTTCTGTCTGCCTCTGACTTTAGAGTTTGAGTTCCAATTAGAGCTGTTTTTGAATTTAAGACTACCATGTCAACATGTTAGTATATGGTGAGCAATAAATATTGTGTAATTCTGCTCGAGTAAAATTTGTACAGCTGAAACCTGAAAAAATATGCACAGCATTAGCCCTAAATTCAAACATTCATGCAGTCACAATCTGAGTAAAATAAGCATGATAGAAAATACAGTGTGCAGGTTAAATGTATATTATTAATTGTGCACAAACATATACTGTATAGCATAATTGCACCATGGCTAGATGTATTCATGTTACATCCAGAGAGAAGTAGTCATGTAAATGACTAGTGAATGTTATTGAATTATAAGTGGCTTTCTTTTCTTACTTGTTAGACAAACTCCTGCCTTAAGTAAAACATTTTTGTCCATTCATCTCACACGTCTCTCTCTTTTTCTTCCTTTCTCTGCACTGTTTCTCTTCAGAACATGCCAGGACAAGACAATGACCTCCAACAGCACAGACTCTTCTGGTCTCTTCCTGATTTCCAACACCTTCCCAGCAGCAGTTGGATTGTCCCCGCAACCCAATTCTTTCCGCCATGTCAGCACGGGGCCTTTGCTGGTTTTCCACGTGAGCCCCACAGGTGGCAACTCCACTCCTGCAGATTCCCTTTTCAACTTCACCGAGTCGCAAAATGGAAGCGGGACATCGCGCCTGGATCCCTTGGGAGGGCACACCGTGTGGCAGGTGGTCCTCATCGTCTTATTGACAGGAACTCTTTCGCTTGTCACTATCGTTGGCAACATCCTGGTGGTAGTGTCCTTCAAGGTCAACCGGCAGCTCAAAACGGTCAACAACTACTTCCTGCTGAGCTTGGCTGTAGCAGACCTCATTATCGGGGTCATCTCCATGAACCTGTACACGGCTTATCTAGTGATGGATTACTGGGCATTGGGAAACTGGGCCTGCGACCTGTGGTTGGCAATTGACTATGTTGCCAGCAACGCGTCAGTTATGAACTTGCTGGTCATTAGCTTCGACCGCTATTTTTCAGTCACCAGGCCTTTGACTTACCGGGCCAAACGAACGACAAAGCGAGCTGGGATCATGATCGGCCTAGCTTGGTTTGTTTCACTGGTTCTGTGGGCCCCAGCCATCCTTCTGTGGCAATATTTCGAGGGTCAAAGGACAGTGCCTCCAGATAAGTGCTACATTCAGTTCCTCCAGCAACCCATTATAACCTTCTGCACAGCAATGGCGGCTTTTTATCTGCCTGTAACCATCATGAGTGTTCTCTACTGGCGCATTTACAAAGAGACGGAGAACCGTTCTAAAGAATTAGCTGTCCTGCAGGGCTCTGGGACTCGCAGCGGCGGCCGGATGGCAGAGAGAAACGGCGGCGGCAGAGTCGATAGAGCCCATTGTGTGCGCCAAACTGGCAGCTCCAGAAGTTGCAACAGCTATGAGCTAACCAGGTTGTCCCAAAGAAAGAGTGCATGTCGTGAGCTGGTCAGTCGCTTGCACTGCTGGCCCGGAATGCGATCCTGGATGCCTGGTAGCATTCGGCAAGGAGAAAGAGACCCGGACCAAAGCAGTAGCGATAGCTGGAACAACAACGATAACGCGGTCTCACTGGACCAGTCGGGCTCTTCGGATGATGAAGATTGCGGTGGGAGGGAGACCCACAGCATTTTTTCAATTGTTCTCAGCCTACCTGGCTTAAAAGCGGCCGTCAACTCCCAGCTGACTTCCTGCGAGGATTTGGACGATGCTTCTGAACAGGACCCTCTGAGGGGAGCTGAATTCAACCAAGATACCCTAGTTTCCGCCGCCACCAACACCAACATAGCCACCAATCCAAATGCCAAAAATAGCTTCCATCAACGTTTCGGTTCACGCAATATCAACGTCCAGGCTACCTCCAATCCAGGTTCTCTGAAGGGTACAACGGTCGCAGGCCCTGACCAGACCGCCAGCAGCACGTCAGACAAAACCCCTTCAGTCCCCATGTCCTTCAAAGAGGCAGCTCTAGCAAAACGATTTGCAGCCCAAGCCCGGACTCAGATCTCCAAGAGGAAGCGCATGTCCCTAGTCAAAGAAAAGAAGGCGGCTCAAACCCTAAGCGCCATCCTCTTTGCCTTCATTATTACATGGACGCCGTACAACATCATGGTCCTGATCAATGCTTTCTGCAACTCAGCCATCCCTAATACTCTGTGGGCTGTGGGATACTGGCTTTGTTATGTCAACAGCACCGTCAACCCCATGTGCTATGCCCTGTGCAACAAGACCTTCCGCACCACCTTCAAGATGATACTTATGTGCCGCTGGGATCAGAAAAAACACCGGAAGCTGCAGTTCCAGCAGAGGCAGTCCGTGGTCTTCCATAGCAGGATTCCCAGAGAGTCCACGTAAAGAACATGAGCCTGAGAATTTGCCTGAGATGATCGGAAGCAGTTTTGATGAACGTCCTTGTGTCCATGTACAAGCAAGAAGGGCTATACGGTGGCAAGATAAAAAAAAACGAGATGAATGGTTAGTTTGGAAGGGGCACAAGCATTGGCCACATGCTTCTCTTGGAAGCAAGTGAGCGGGATGTGCTTTACACAGAACCGAGTATTTACTGTAAGTGCAATTGACTGAGGGTGGGAGGAGCGCTTTGCCACATGGTGAGGGCTTGTCAGTTTTTGCTGTCTTTTTGGTCTTTAGCAACATTTGTTACGCGTGGACTTGAATGACTTTACCTTTGTCAAGAAAACGAACTTTGCATTTGTGATTTTTTACCAAAGGCATAGACTTATTTGGGTTTCTGGTAACTGGGCCTCAACTTTTAGACCGGCATGTTTTCCTTTTATCCATTTTTTTCTTCTTTTTTAATTAGTGTGTTGCTCTCCTACAGGGTTGGATAAATTGTACTAGATTAATATAAAATGTTCTTTAATGGTGTCCAAAAGAGCTTTTATTTTTGTGCTTCTCATCTTGAACTTTTGAGCCAGTCTGAAAGTGACTCCAAGCATTCCGTGTGACACAGCAGTGTTTGTTCAATGTGATTGTTGTGGTTTCTTAAACAATGGCGATGACGCGTGCAATTTGGTTGTATTTTTGTGATGATATTGATGATTATAGTTATTGCTGATATCCTGTCGGTGTACTAGTACAGCTTTCGCAGCCAGAAAGATGTCAATGTGTTGGACACGGCCTTTGTACTGTAAAGCTTTAGTCAGTCAAGTTTCTGCTTATTAATGGAGCCGTGGCTCTCTCTAGTGGTGTGAGGAGGACCTAACAGACACTTGTTCCATGACCCGGGTTGACCCTTTTAGAAGAGATTTATCATTAAAAAACAACAACAAGGAGTTCGGTTTCTGTTTCTGCTATGGATTTTGTTTTAATTTATAGATTGTTGCTTGAACACAATCCACATGATCAGAGCCTTTTGAAATATATTGTTATACATTTGAGGTGGAGGGTGTTGACAATTTAAAATGTATTTCACTCTTAATTATCTTCTTGTAAAAAAGATCATAAATAGCACACTGGCACATCAATGTTATATCAGAATGTTGAAGTCACACTTCCAATTACAACATTTTTTTTCAGCATTGGGCCTTTCATTTTTACATTTGCTTCACCAGAAAATTCTTCTTCCATCAAACTTTTAACCTCAGCCAATGACATGTAAGTTGAAAAAAAAATAATGGAAATTTAGTTTGTATGTCTTTAGCCTTAAATTTTCTTAACACGAACTGTTCTGATCATGGCTTCTGGCAAAAGTATTTAATATTCTGTTACGTAGGACCAAACAAATACAGCCATGTTATGTTTTATGACAATGGTGAGGCAGATAAAGGACGTTTAACACACATCAGAAACTCAACGTAAGGCATTTGTGAGGTTCATCCACTTTCCTTTGAGCTTCAGTTCAACAGCGGTGACTACTCTCTGAAGGGGACATTCAAATCGGACTCTTACAATATCATCACGCATGCTGCAAATGGCCTTCGGGCTGTGTGTTTGAGATCCCTAAACGTAAAATAAGAACAAAGATAATTTGTGTGAAAAATACTTTTATTATTTTTATTTTTTTTACAAATTAAACAACACAAACAGTTCTTTCAGCATATTTCTTATTTCTAACGCCACTTGCAGTAAATTCAATTTTGCTTATTATACGGAGGGTGTATATTACTATGCTTTTCTCCGTGCGAAATTGTCACACTGTATACCCAATTCGAAATGATCAAAAAACGTAGAAAATATGGGGAAAACGTATTGAACGACAGGTATTGCAACTGAATATGATCATTGTAATGCCACCCCCTCAAAAATGTGGTATCCAGACCACATTTCATTTTACACCCGACTTGTCGCTCATGATTCAACTGAGACAATGTGTAGTTGCAAAATGTTGAAATACTTTTCACAAAAAGGGAACGTGACGTCACGATTGACGGCTACTGTTGTATATCCGTCTTTCTATACAGTGTTTGCTTGCAGCACCTTAATGTGTCACCATGGATATTGTGCTAAAATGGTGATGGACAGCACCCGGTCTACTTTCATGTACTGTGTACAAAAAAAAGCTCTTGATTCTTGGTATTTGATATGCATTCAACAAAAATACTTTTTACACCTCTGGAGAACATTCGCCCTTAGATATCGGAAACGTAAACATGGTGATCGCAAATGTCTTTCTGTTACGTTACCAGTATGCCAATCATACTCATGTTTAAAATCAATAAATTGTCCCAATGATTGTCACAAAATATTAATGTTTTTTTTTTTCCCATGAGGCTCTATTCTAATTGACCTGTGACTTGTGTACTCAATGCCGTGAGATAAAGAAACCAGACAGAGATTTGACCAAAGGTAAGATCTCAAGCCCGAACCCAACCCGAATTGCTGAAATCTAAAATACCAATCATTGGATTCGTGTCTGGTCGGGCTTCCTTCTCGCTGACTTTTTTATTCTTTTATTGTTCTTTGTCTCTCTGCCTCTTTCTCTCTGAAATTGTTGTGCTAGATTCTTGGGGACGTACTAATGCTTTGGTTAATGGTCCAAATTTTCTAACATCAAAATGACAAGCGCCCTTAAAATTTTCAACTCTTAGAACGTCTTTTAATGATAGAAGATTGTCAGTTAATGTTACCTCTTCAGACAAAGAAATATGGGATAAGTAAATGTTTACACTGCCCTGTTTAACTTTAAAATGTGTTGCAAAAGACAGGCTTTAGTTGGTTATCATAAATCACCTCTCCTCCTAAGTGCTCATAAATAAAATGTAAAAGTTTGGGTTTACTTCAGGCTCGGTCCTACAAATCAAGTTGACTGGTTGGGCAAAGTGGGGCTTTGCTACCAGCAGGCCTGGATCGGGTCGGATTTTTTTAGGTCCGATATTACCTTTGGGTTCAACCAAGTGTCACAAAGTCTTACTTATGTTCACGTTATTCTTAAGATGTATTTTGTACAATGAACTCATTAGCAAGCGGACCTGAAGCCTAAAAGGAATTTTAACCAGGTGTGTTAGAGGAGGGAAGCCTCTAAGGCCTTTTCCAGTGCTCCACAAGTTTTCAGAAACGTAAAGTGGTCCTCTGGCCCCCTCTAGTGGTATGTTAAAAATTCCCTGAACGGCTATAATACAGTAGAAAGTACAGCACTAAGCCTTTTAATAGCTCCACCTACCATACATTTAATCATCATTAAAACGTAATTAAAATAGAAGAATAATTATCAGCAGATTTTTCAGATTTTAAATCGAATGATAATATTTTTGTATCCATATACACTTCTTCATACAACTTGTCTTCACGAGGGTCGCTGTGGGTGATAGAGCCTATCCCAACTGAAATCTGACACACTACCGAGACCGAAGAAGACAAAAGTACGGGCCGCGGGCCAAATACAGCCCGTCCGGCTTTTAAATAAAACTGTTAAAACTATAATGATATAATATACCAGTGTTTCTCAACCTTGTTTAAGGCGAGCCCCATTTATTTTCAATCAAAAATCTCTAGGCACATAGCCAGTCAAAAATATTTCAAATTTAATTTCCAGCCCCAGTTTCACATAGAGTATTTGTTGTTGTTTTTTTTACGCTGAAGTAAACATGTTACCTAAATTGACTCTGTAAAGTTTTATCACGTCTGGTCACTGTGGTTCATGAAATAATAGGTAATGCAATTGTTGTAAAAAGGGGATTTTAAAATATTTTATTCAGTTTTTCAAGTTTTACTATATTTCTAGCTTGTTTTTCTACCAAAGAATAAGAAAACAAAATCTTAAAATGGGCAAATATTACCTGCCAGCGGACATTTTTCACTTAAACCTGTATAATTTATTTTATTTTTTTGT
This sequence comes from Urocampus carinirostris, assembly GCF_059441175.1. Lineage (NCBI taxonomy): Eukaryota > Metazoa > Chordata > Actinopteri > Syngnathiformes > Syngnathidae > Urocampus > Urocampus carinirostris. Next base: position 14,109,035 of record NC_142361.1, read on the forward strand.
GGACTCCAAAATCAAACTGCAGTGCATGTTTTTGGGAATGTGGCAAAAAACCAGAGTCCCCGGAGAACACTCACACAGGCATGGGGAGAACCTGCAACTTCAGACAAATAGGGGGGTTGGTAGCTGGAATTGAACCGACGATCGCAGAACTGTGTGTCTGACATGATATCAAGTCCGCCATTGTGCTCTAAAATGATCAATAAATGATCATTGCAATCGGTTAATTTGAATTATCTTATTTGCAGTGCAATCTTAAACAGCCTCATCAAATCAAATGACTTATTATTATATTTCCCTGTACCTATGAGCAGATAAAAATAACAATTATTAAAAGATATGAATCTGCTGCCAACTACTAATACTGATGAATGTTACAGTTCATATTGCCAGGACCAGAACGGAAACAGGACCCAATTGCATTACATTTCACACACGTTTTATTAAAGCAAAGAGGGAGGACTGCGGCCCTAATCCGGTGTTCGTTTGGCGCGGCAAGCAGGTCGTTCCGAACACGGGAATGGGACTTCGGTGGCGAGCGATGGCAGTGTCGGAAACAGAAAAACGGGTCAGTAGCCGGGAAAGGAGAGCAAAAACGTGGTCGTAAGGGAGTCGTAAGCCAGGGAAGGAGAGTGGACGTGGTAAAATTGCAGTTGGCGCCAAAGGAGCGGGCACAGGTGCATCACCTCAGTAATCATGACACATCTATTTATAAACACATAGAAAAAGAAAGAAACAAATCATGTACACATACATGTCTAAATGTATATTTATTTATAAATGCAAAAGAAAAAATGGGATAATTCTACATGATATATTTTCCTCGTGTATTGACAAGGTATCAGATTGAAAAATATCCGTAAGTCAAAATAGTGAATCTAAATATATATCCATTCCAGCTGTTATTTGCACCACTTATCCTCAGTAAAGTCGCGGAGGTGCTGGAGCCCATCCCAGCTATCTTCGGGCAGTGGGCAGGGGACACCCTGAACTGGTTGCCAGCCAGTTGCAGGGCACAAAGAGACTGACATGTCACTAACTCATTCACACTTAGGTAAAATTTGGACAAGCCAACTAACCTGAAAAGCATTCTTTGGGATCTGGGAGGAGACCGGAGTGCCCGGAGGAAACCCACCCAAGTACGGGAAGAATATGCAAACTCTGCACAGGAAGGTTTGATCCAAAACCTCAGAACTGGGCCACATATACATATATATACATATATACATGGCAGCACGGCGGCGCAGTGGTTAGCGCTTGTGCGGCACAGTTCTTGTCATGGGAACCTGTCGTGGGTTCAAATCCAGCTTCAGACTTCCTGTGCGGGGTTTGTATGTTCTCCGCACAGGAAGTGGGTTTCCTCCGGGCACTCCGGTTTCCTCCCACGTTCCAAAAACATGCCTATCAGGTGAATTGGTGTGAATGAGCGAATGTGTTGTCTGTCCCCGTGTGCCCTGCGATTGGCTGGCAACCAGTTCAGGGTGTCCCCTGCCTACTGCCCGGAGATGGCTGGGATAGGCTCCAGCCCCCCCGCGACCCTAATGAGGATAAGCGGTACGGCTAACGAGATGAGACATATATACATATTCATATACATATAAGGCAGCACGGCGGCGCAGTGGTTGGCGCATGTGCGGCACAGTACTAAGGTCTTGGGAACCTCCTGTGTGGGTTCAAATCCAGCTACCGGACTTCCTGTGCGGAGTTTGTATGTTCTCCCCGTGCTTGCGTGGGTTTCCTCCGGGCACTCCGGTTTGCTCCCACATTCCAAAGACATGCATATCAGGTGGATTGGCCGGTCCAAATTGTCCCTAGGTGTGAATGAGCGAGCAAGTTGTCTGTCCCTGTGTGCCCTGCGATTGGCTGGCAACCAGTTCAGGGTGTCCCCCGCCAACTGCCCGATGATTGCTGGGATGGGCTCCAGCATCCCCGCGACCCTGCTGAGGATAAGCGGTGCAGCTAATGAGATGAGATGAGACATACATATATATATATATATATATATATATATATACATATATATATATATATATATATATATATATAGGGTTGGGTAGGGTTACTTTAACTTGATTACTTTCAATTACTTTTGGATTACTCCAAAACCAAATATGCTAATAAAAGACAAAATAAACTAAATATGAATACAATTACTAAATTTTGTGCAGGCTTGGTTAGTAACGGAATACATGGAACGGCAAAAATGATGTTGGCAAGCTGTTAGGATTTATTTTCATTTTGTTTCTTCTGTCGCATTTTATGTTAGTTTTGCTGGAGATCAAAGAGATCAAAGCCAGGAGAGAAAGCTTACCACGTGTTGTGAGTCATAATTATATCTATATATCTATATATATATATATATATATATATATATATATATATATATATATATATATATATATATATATATATATATATATAGATAGATAGATAGATATACAACTAAAAATCCACCTCAAAATTAAAATTAATTTCTGGCACCATGACTAAAAGTAGTGGACCAGTGCTCTGAACTCTGAAAATTACGCTTGGACTTGTTAAGAATGTGCACTGCACAATGGGACTTTTTACTGTAGAGAATCCAAAAAGTGTTATTTGAATACTATTCATTACATAAATAGTGTTATTATTTATTTTCTGACGTTTTTATTCTATGAAGAATCTGGAAAGGTTATTTTATTATGTTTTTTGGGGGAAAAAATGCATCCTGACATTTTGGTACCGTTTCGATCGTCACACTTTTCTGTTACGAACTGAAAGCGGCCCCTCATTAGAGGAGGGACAAGTTATGTGGCCCTCACAGGAAAACATTTGGGGACCCCTGTGCAAACCAGTAAGCCACAATGGCTCGACGTTATTAATTTTAACCCAATCCCTTTATGTACTATGTGTTGTGCTGCTGGCAGCTGATTGGCTGATCATGATTAGGATCACCTGTGTCCAGATGAATGAGACTATGCCTGAAAGTCAGAGCACACAGTGAATGCATCTCATTTGTTATTGTTATTGATCAAATGTAAAGTTGTGATTCCCCCAAAATTGAGACATTCCCTGAGATAAGGATGTGATTGGAGGGCGTACCGGGGTCTCTAATGGGAGATGGGCGAGGAAAACAGACATGTGACGAGTCCAATGAAGCAAGTTCATGTGACCTGCGGCTGAGAAGAAGTTCGGAGAAGAGGACAAACAACCGCTTGTGTTGTTTTCTGCTTTCGGTTCTCCAGCAACGCACTCAGGCAAGTTCCATCAAATATCTTTAATTTCATCATATTTCTCATTTCAAATGTTTTTTGGGATAAACTTTTTGATTGAAGGCCGGCTGTTTTGGAGTAAATGTATACAAATTTGGTAGAAATACGTTTGAAAAAATGTATCAAACATAAAATAATTATTTGTTTTCGTACTACTGCAAACAAGGAACTAGGTTGAGAATTCTTAAGCTGATCCCATCATCCACAATCATGAATTTAATCTTGCTTAGCACATTTGTTATACAACAAGAAACAAATTTAGTACAAATCAGGGTTTAAAATAGTGGGGAACAAGAAGATTCTGTGGCAGTATGCTTTTTAGATACCAAAATGTCGCTTTCCTACAAATGTACAGTATTCATTTATTTTTTGGGGAAAATAAGCCCTGACCACACCCAAGAACATACACAAGAAGCTACCAAAATTAACGTTTTTGATATGCGGTGCATGAATTTATATTATCTGATATTTAAATAATGAGAAGAATCAAACATGCAAAATCAATTTGTAAAAGAATTCGTACAGTAGATTAAAATATCTTGTGAGTGGATTCTGTGAGTCTGCTGACATCGACATTCTGTTAACCATTTACAATCTTTTGCAACATTTTACAAGTCTTCTTTGAAATGTGATAAAATGGCTAGATCTTTTAGTCTGAATGCACAAAATTAAAGTGATTGCTTGGATGTATACAAAAACATACTGTACAATCCTGCTTATTTTGCTCTTATTTTAAGGTGTCTTCCCTTTGTTTTGCTACATAAACATATTTCAAACATTGGCAGAGAAAACAGAATTTCTGTCTGCTGCTTATGATGAAAAAAGGGGGGGGAAATAGAAAACTATGTAGAAGTACAATGGCCCCTTAACTTGTTCCCGGATCCAGCTTGTATCTCGAACAAATGTTTCCCTTCAGAAATAACTGAAAACCAACTAATTCGTTACCGGCCTCCCAAACTCATCCAAGTTACCCCAAATGGTTATAAAACACATCTTCCTAATCAGTAAAACAAATAGGAAATTGAATGAAATAGGAATTGAACATACAAATACAGCAATAAAACAAGATGATATGAAAGAATGAAATGCACCTTTTTGGAGATTCTTTCTGTGACTGTAAATCCCCCTGCATCTTATGTATCCACCACAACCGAAGTCACTCCCTCTCGTCTTGAATGGTGGTTTTTAATTTCATAAGATTAGTCACACTGTTGGGCAAATTTGTCGCTTTTAGGGGGTCCATCTGTTTCAATATCATACAAATCTGAGATGATTGTACTGCATAACTAAATGACTTGGAAGAACACCATGCTCATGTTTCTCAATTATTTCCTTCGTTTCAATTGACGTCATTTGTTTTTTTTCCTGAAGAAAAACACCGTACCATTGGTTTTTCAGAATTCATTGTTGGGGTCACAAAAAAAGCCACGAGAAGATCTAATGCAATTAAAAAAACACAAAACACAACCGCCAACTTGAATGAGATTTTTGCTTGTCGTATATCTTGTACTTTGAGTAGCTTATATGTAGAGGGGCCATAAATAAGATCTTAAAGGGATACCCACATTCTAAAACAGACACAATGTGAGAAAATCGTCAATTTTTTTCATAATAATTGAATAAAAATCATTGGTATACAGTATTTTCCGAGATAATGCATTTTGAAGACAGTCCGTCTCATCTATGACTTCCTGAGCACTGACATCATGTAAAGAACAGCCAGCACCCTAGCAAGCTGGTCACCATGTTGGTTTACATGTTAATCAGTCAAAACATTTTCGAGTGTTTTAAGCCAAGTTTTAGTGGTTTTGTGGAGAATGCTTAGGCATTGTGTCGCAGCTGGGTACAGCAATAATACAACAAATATTGGGCAGCCAAAATGGGGCAGACAAGAAAAATGTAACATGCAGATTACTAACAGGCGCTAAACCAGCTAGGACACGGCAGGCTAACCGGCAGCTAAAAATGGCTAACCGGGAATGATCACCAAAAAAACAGGGGACTGGCCGATAAAAAAAACATGCAGCCAGGATAACCAAGAGCCAACAACAAAAATAACAATTACGGCAAGAAACACGAACCCATCCAGGGAGAAATAAATTTGCATTGCGGGCTAGCCAGCTAGCCGACTCCTAACAGGGCTAACCTGGAAGCCTTTGGGAGCCCTGCAGGCTAACGGGGGCAAATTATATTAAATGCAACACACGCGGCAAAAAACACAAACCACAAAATACATACTTAAAAGGAGGCAAAGGCAAAAAATGGAAAGCACGCTGCACACAACGGCAAGCAAACTTCCGACACGCAGCTTTTGGCTTATGGCCCAATTTCCAACCTGTCAAAATAATGGACAGGCCTTAAAATTTTCCCGTCAACTGTTAAAATAATCTGTCAAATGATGAAAAATTGTCGCTTAATATAACCTTTTGCAGATCCAAAAAATTAAAAATGTAAATGTTTATACAGTCTTGTTTAACTTAGCATTTGTCACAATAGGCAGGCTTCAATATATTAGTATAAATCGCCTCTCCTCCTCCCGAGTCTTCACAGATAAAAAATAAATTTATTATTTTTTTTTTTCGGGTTGCATTTGTTGGGCTTGGGCTGGGTCGCGCTTTATTACCCGTGTTTTATTCCCCGCAGGCTGGATTCGAGCTCTATGTCCTACAGGCCTGGGTCGGTTAGGGTATTTTTAGGCTCGATCTTACCTCTATGGTAGGCCACTGTACCAGTATCAAAATACAATTGTTATGGTGTAGAAATGCATACTGATCTATCATGATTGTAATATTTTTGTGTCAAGCTATTTAACGCAATAAATGTAATTCAACCAATACTTTTAGTAATGGTAAGTTAGCTAAACTTGTGTTTTCTTTATTTGAATCAGAAACTTCGAGATGCAGACGATTAAGACCGTGGAGACCCAAGTTCCTTTCTTCAAAGATAGTTTCTTCCCCAGCACCTTCAAAGACAAGCGCAAAAGCAGCGGTACAGGTGTCCTGCGCCGCCAGCAGCCGCATGTCTCCTCACCCCCCGAGCATCTCTCCTCTTTGCCCCCTGAGCCGCTCCACGGCAGGCAAGATCAACGCTTTCGCTCTAACAGCAGCCCGTTATGCAACCGGGCGGAATGGAGTGTAGCTGATGGAGACGGGAGGGAGGGGCAAAGGGTAGGCAAGGTTTGGAGTGGCAGAGAAACCCCAACTGGGAGGGGGGTTGAGCGAGGGATGAGCGTTGGCGGAGGCGAACTGGCGTCCGTTGGCGCCAGTCTCCGCCTCCTCTCGTCATCGGTGGTATCATCCTCTCAGCTACGAAAGCAGGAGGGATTTGGTAGAGGAGCCCGCGAGGATCCCCGGCTGCATGCCCAAGCTCGAGCCCAGCAGAACGGCCTACTAGCCAGGGGGGTCCGCCTGCTCCGCAGCATGGGCAACCAAGAGGCCAAGCAGAAGAAAGCAGGAGGTTCTTATGAGGCTGGTGACAAGGAAGTTGAGAAGAAATCTAAAAAGTCAAAGACCAGCAAAGGGGAACAAACTGAAAAAAAGAAATCCAAGTCTGATTCCAAGGTGTCTGTGTTCTCCGGGATGAAGATTAGGAGGATATCCAAGGCTAAGGGGTCTAAGGATGATTTGCTGGAGGACGAAAGATTGGTCAAACCTAAGCGGGGAGCCAGCCTTTCGACTGACGAGATGGGTGGCTTGTCGGATTTTGCTCTAAGTCAGCAATTTGCAGATGAATCCTACCACAAGGCTGGCTCGGGGTCAGACATGGACGTCTATAGCTTTCACTCGGCTGCGGCTGATGCCCAAGACCTCCTGTCAGACATCCAACAAGCCATTGGGTTTCAGCACCAGGACTCCACCCTTAAAGGAAGCATCACAGCTGGTGAGCTTCCTTCTAAGTATGAAGGTAAACTGGTGGGCAGTGATCCGTCCTTGCCCGGGTCGCTGAGTGGAAGTGGACCATCCTCTGCGCCAGACACAGACAGGAGTAGCGGAAGCCTTTTTCCAAAGACAAACAGCACCTTCAGCTTCCCAGACACTTTAACTACCACCCCGTCCTCTTATGAGAGTGCTGAAGATGACCTTGAGAGTCAAGATAAATGGGCAACAAAACCAGCAGGTGCACCATGCATCCCGGTTCAAACTGTGAGTGCTTGCCAAACCGTGGCTCACAAGAGTGCCAGCAGCAAAGACTTATCTACAGAACAGGGAGAGGAAGACCTCAATGACGGACATAATTCCGTGTCCCTAAGGAAGAAGAGCAGCCTGTCTATAAGCCTGCCCTTGACCGAGAGTCCAAGTAGACCAACTTCGGCCATTTCCCCATCCACTGTCAAACTTTATCCTCCGGTTCACCCGTCCTACGTCAAGACCACCACCAGACAGCTCAGTTCCCCCCTCGCCTCTCCTCTCACCAGCCCCTGTGTTCCCAGGAGGACCGACTCGTGTGACCCCAATGACTTCAAGGAGCCCAGGGGGCGCAAGCAGAGGTCCAGCTCCATTGCGGGGCCCTTCAGCACATCGGTAGACTGGGCACTGGAGCCCAATGGCGGGGACGAAACGGTCTTCTTGGAACAGCAGCAGCAAGAGAAAGGAACGTCAGGTGGCACTTACTGGACGCTAGGTTCCAGGAGAACCCATTATGGACACTCCCGATCTCCTAGGGGGACGGTGTCTTACTTGGACATCTTTTCTGGTGAGTTGTGGCGATTCATATGTCATTTGAGGCTATGGCTAATACAGGGATTCAAATTAGTGGTTAACTTTCAGTTGTAGAGCATTACAGGAGTGTGCGAACCTGAAAGCAGTTTCCCTAATTCTAGTTTCTGTTAAGAGTATATGAATGTGTAAAATGGGTCCTTGAGGGTGATGAGCTGTTGGTATAGATTAGTAGTTAAATCGCTGATCAGTGGTGAAGCAGAGCCTTTCAAGACTGCAGAAAAGAGGATGAATTAAGAGGCACTGAAAGAGGTGTGTCCTTCAGGAAGTAGAGCGTAAAGCAAGACAGCTGCTTAGCAAAGTGCCTCTAAGAAAATCGGATTACAATACTCGAAAGAAAAACATCAGGTTTTAGTTTATCGTTTCATCTATGCAATGCACTAAAGGCTAGCATGTGAGGCACATGACTTGGAAGAATGTTGGAACCAGCCACAAAAAAAGAATGTTCTCTGCAGGGTTTCACTAATGCATGACAACAAGATATTGCTTTATCTTTACAGGAACGATTTCACACATTTGTGACTCTCAAGTTTATATGTTCGATGCGAATCATTTGTAGATGTTTAATTTTTTGCAACTTTTTGTGGGTTACAGCTCACATTTCAGTTTCAACACACAATAATTGATTATATTACATGTTCTCAAACATCAATTTTCTCATACTGAAAAGAAATGGTTAACTGTCTTTGTTTTATAAATGCTGCTAATGTACATGAAAATACATTTTTTTAATTTGTGTCTAGACCAAACAAAGAGCTCTGGCTTTATTTGTGGAAAACACATTAATTTATTATTTGTATTTTTTTTTTATAAATGTAGATATTGACACCTATTTTGATTTATTTATGTATATATATATATATATATATATATAATTTCACTTGCTAAAATATTTCATGCTGAATTACCGGTAACTCTAGGTAAATATATATGGCTGCTTTAAATCTAGACGGTACCAGATATTACATTAAAGGGGCAATGTGTATAATTCAGTCAGTCAGTCATGTTTGTGTAGCGCTTGATAACACAGGGCTGCAGAGACCACAGATTATTGCAAACCACAGACTATTATTACACCCTCCCCTGATCTAAAACCTACATGAGGACAAAGAAAAAACTCAAGAACCTCAACATGAGGAAAATGAAGAATCCTTGAGAAGGGGAGCGCACATGAGTTAATCCCTCTTCCAGGATGACCAGGCTGCAATGGATGTTGCAACAACAAAAAATACACAGATATTGTCAACATAAAATATAGGTTATTCATATGGTATGGAATAGAAGAGTGTTTTAAGCCTAGATTTAAACAGTTCCACTGAGGTTGCAGATCGAATCTCAGGGTGAAGAGCATTCCACAGCACTGGGGCCCGACGTTGTATTGTGGAGTGTAACCGAAAATGAATGCTACAAAGTCCAATGAAGAATACAAACTAAAGAGACTCGAAGAGACTAAAAAGCACAAATTATTACTTTTTTTTTTATAAACCTAGACTTTAGCCGGGTTTTTGGATTATCTTGGGTACCCATAGCAGCAAGATGGCAGACAATCATTCAAGCTCACTTTTAGTGAGGCTCATATTATGTTAAAAAAATGGAAATTTCTCAACCTACATGATTTTTTAAAAATGCAATTTTACTTATTATTTGTAATCAGTTTTTTTTAATCACAATGAGGCACTAAATAATACACAATTTCCTTTGAAGTTGGGAAAATGGGTTGAATTACAATAAAAAAATGTACAAATAAAGCCAACTGAACAGAGTTTTAGCTAGATAACTGTACTAACTTTAAAATTATAGTTCTTGACTACGAAACAAACATTACAACAGTACAGTACAACAATTTAGATATTGTCCTATTGGGAGAGCAATTTTCCTTGTATATTGTTCTTATCCTACATATTCCTTGACTTAGAATGTATGTATTTCATTTTGGCTCAAAAGAAGAAAAAGTAATAAATTAATTAATTTTATCAGGGGTCTCCAACCTTTTTCAAGTACAAGTTTCTTTTCGTTACTCATGAACGCAAAGAGCACCCATTTTTATTTGATTTTTTTTCCTATTCTTTATACAGGGAGTGCAGAATTATTAGGCAAATGAGTATTTTGACCACATCATCCTCTTTATGCATGTTGTCTTACTCCAAGCTGTATAGGCTCGAAAGCCTACTACCAATTAAGCATATGAGGTGATGTGCATCTCTGTAATGAGAAGGGGTGTGGTCTAATGACATCAACACCCTATATCAGGTGTGCATAATTATTAGGCAACTTCCTTTCCTTTGGCAAAATGGGTCAGAAGAGGGACTTGACAGGCTCTGAAAAGTCAAAAATAGTGAGATATCTTGCAGAGGGATGCAGCACTCTTAAAATTGCCAAGCTTCTGAAGCGTGATCATCGAACAATCAAGCGTTACATTCAAAATAGTCAACAGGGTCGCAAGAAGCGTGTAGAAAAACCAAGGCGCAAAATAACTGCCCGTGAACTGAGAAAAGTCAAGCGTACAGCTGCCAAGATGCCACTTGCCACCAGTTTTGCCATATTTCAGAGCTGCAACATCACTGGAGTGCCCAAAAGCACAAGGTGTGCAATACTCAGAGACATGGCCAAGGTAAGAAAGGCTGAAAAACGACCACCACTGAACAAGACACACAAGCTGAAACTTCAAGACTGGGCCAAGAAAAATCTCAAGACGGATTTTTCTAAGGTTTTATGGACTGATGAAATGAGAGTGAGTCTTGATGGGCCAGATGGATGGGCCCGTGGCTGGATCGGTAAAGGGCAGAGAGCTCCAGTCCGCCTCAGACGCCAGCAAGGTGGAGGTGGGGTACTGGTATGGGCTGGTATCATCAAAGATGAGCTTGTGGGGCCTTTTCGGGTTGAGGATGGACTCAAGCTCAACTCCCAGTCCTACTGCCAGTTTCTGGAAGACACCTTCTTCAAGCAGTGGTACAGGAAGAAGTCCGCATCCTTCAAGAAAAACATGATTTTCATGCAGGACAACGCTCCATCACACGCATCCAAGTACTCCACAGCGTGGCTGGCAAGAAAGGGTCTAAAAGAAGAAAAACTAATGACATGGCCTCCTTGTTCACCTGATCTGAACCCCATAGAGAACCTGTGGTCCCTCATCAAATGTGAGATTTACAAGGAGGGAAAACAGTACACCTCTCTGAACAGTGTCTGGGAGGCTGTGGTTGCTGCTGCACGCATTGTTGATCGTGAACAGATCAAAGCACTGACAGAATCCATGGATGGCAGGCTTTTGAGTGTCCTTGCAAAGAAAGGTGGCTATATTGGTCACTGATTTGTTTTTGTTTTGTTTTTGAATGTCAGAAATGTATATTTGTGAATGTTATATTGGTTTCCCTGATGAAAATAAATAATTGAAATGGGTATACATTTGTTTTTTGTTAAGTTGCCTAATAATTATGCACAGTAATAGTCACCTGCACACACAGATATCCTCCTAAAATAGCTAAAACTAAAAAAGCCCCACTCCAACTTCCAAAATATTCAGCTTTGATGTTAATGAGACTTTTGGGTTCATTAAGAACATGGTTGTTGTTCAATAATAAAATTAATCCTCAAAAATACAACTTGCCTAATAATTCTGCACTCCCTGTATATAATGTGTATTTTTTTCTTCCTGGAGTTCAGTGTATCTGATATAAGATCATACAATATACCATACTTTTTTAATATGTGCGCATTCAAGCAGACAGCAAACCCACAGAGGTTTTTAATATGTGTAGCATTGTGATGTCAGATTTCATCCTTATTAACAAACCATTCTGAAACCGAAAGCGATATGAATTTCTAAAATGGAAGGTAAGCTGGATGACTTTCTAAATAGCTAGAAATCAGCTTAATAGTTAGGTAGAAGAGTAAACTGGTAAAAAACTAAAAGGTAGTGAAGAAAAATAGAGTAAAACGCCAACTAAAAAGCCAGATAGAAAGCTAAAAAAAAGAAGCTAGATAGCTGGCTAAAAATCAGACTGAAGTTTTTCCTGTTATATAGCAAAAAAAGATATTAGCGAGATGTCATACAAAAAAAATGTAAAAAGATAGCAAAATAGCTTTTTAAATAGCTAAAAATGTAAGTAGAAAGCTAGCTAAAACAACCAACACATTTTTTGCTCATTCCCTTTATAAAACCCACAAATTTAAATGTAGTTTGTTGTATTTCATGTCAAATAAAATCGATAAAAAGATGAATACGTATTTTTTTAATACATGAATAGATTCTCATTTTGATTAAAAATAATTATCAATCATGTTTTTCTCCATTAAACCCATGGATTGGAATATATTTATCTTAATTTCTAAAGTAACAAATGATCATGTTATTACTATGTTCTTGCCAGGTTAACTAATACAAGTCGGGTTAAATGGACTCAACCAACAATTATTTGACTAGTAAATCACAATGACCCAGCACTGGAGATATTTTCGGGTCCGCAGGCACCTCAACTGTCCTTTGGGGGAACCACGTTCGAGACTCCTGAATAACCCCATCTACATAAAATAATTGCATTAATCACACTAACAGTGTACTGTATGTATATTTATAACAGTATTACATGTACCGTATTTTCCGCACAATAAGGCGCACCGGGTTATAGGGCACACCCCGAAAAAATAGTTTTTGGTCCTATTTTTGACATACATAAGACGCACCGGATTATAAGGCGCTACAATGGGAACGTCGACAAAACAGTCAGATAGTTCAGTCAAACTTATTACCCCCTTAACATTCCGAAAGCTTGCAAAGACGCAAATACGTGTCGAGAACATGTGCGGATGCGGTGTCCATACGATGTCACTCAAATGCATCGTTCCATCATTCGAAAGGTTAAAGTCTTGGGATTCAAGAAATGCCAACCATTCCTTAGTTTCTATTTTCTTTTTCGCTCGCAACTTTACTGTGCATATGACAATAAACACTTTGAATTGAGTTTGATTTAAAAATAGACACTCCATTCCATCAATTGTCTGCACCGCTTATCACAGAAACATCAAGTTCAGTCTGAAACAAGATACAGGGATAATATATAGCCGGAGTAGCTCACCGAAGTCGTTGTGTTCATAAGTGTGCAGCCATGGTCCTCTTATATCTGTGAGTTTAGTAAATCCAGGAGAATAAAATCTTTACAAATACAGAATAGTAAAAAATGCTTTCTGTATGCCGTCAACCACGTGCTATACACATTCATCTTTTTCGGCCAATTGCAGGCTTTGTTTTGCCGTTCAAGCCTATGCCAGCCTGTAAATGATAAAAAGGATCGGCCCCTTGACCTCCGAATAACTTTAGCCAATAGTGATCGATTCAACTGATGATTGACACATCTTTTTTGGCCAATTGCAGGCTTTGTTTTGCCGTTCAAGCCTATGCCAGCCTGTAAATGATAAAAAGGATCCGCCCCTTGACCTCCGAATAACTTTAGCCAATAGTGATCGATTTAAATGATGATTGACACATTGGTTAGCCAATGAAACGCCGGTAAATAAATCCCAGCATACACCGCGGGCTGCTTGTTGTTAGGGGGAAAATCTAGTCGGCGGCTGGAAGTTAGTTGGAAGACTTTGCGACTTAATATTGATCCGTAAATAAGGCGCACTGTTTTATAAGGCGCATAGTCAGCTTTTGAAAAAAATAAAGGCTTTTAGGTGCGCCTTATAGTGCGGAAAATACGATATTCAAATGTCTTTTGCTTATTTTTTTAAAACTGTATTTTTTCTTTTGTCTTCATCATTTTCTTAAGTTTCTTTTACCTTTTGGAGCGGTAAATTATACACACCGTCTCTTTAAAGGATCACATACGTGTCAATATTTCATGTACGTAAAACAAAAATGTTCTCTAGTCCAACAGAACCAAATACACACTGCTCGGTGTTCTTTTGATTAAATACAATTATGCAATTTAAATATACATATTTTAGTTACAAATTAAATCCCAAAATCCATTTCTGAAAATCACAAGTAAAGCTTCAGTGTAGAGACTAAGTAAGACAGTAGAGGTTCTCTATCCATACAGTATGTGTCATGATTAAGACCTGCCCATTAAAACAATGCCACTTTGTTCCCCTTGTGACGCGTTAGATGAGCTCAGCCGCTCGCCACTGTCTGTTATGTGTTCATGCCCTGCAACAATTGACGACACGGCGATACACACATACCCACAATGCATCAGCGGGATGCTAAAGCAAAGTGACACTTTGTCTGCGTGCTAAATATGAGTCACGATGTGACATCATTTCACATTTCATCAAACTCAAGCCAACAAAGCAGGGTATTATTACTATCATAAGCTTTGTGGTATTTAATCGTAATGAATCAAGCCGGATTTGACAATTTGCAAGTGCGTGTGATGATTTGGTCTAACCGTTCAGTATCTGTGCGCTGCATGTGATGCTGTGGAATTTGTTGAGTTTCCAGGTCATATGCAGCCCCGAGGACTGGAGACGTCTGAGGGGAAGGAGAGCTAAAATCACCAGCCGTGACGAAAAGTTGACATTATTCGCTTTCCTTGATTGAACTCGAGTGGAACACACTTTCAGTTTATTTTAGACCATTGTTAGCCATGCTACTAAAAAATAGTAATTGGTTACATTTTAAATAAAGTAACTATTAAACTGTAACTCAGTTACCACCAGATTGAAGACACCAAAAATTAGCTTGTTACTCTGAAAGTAACTCGTGAGGTGTGAATTACCGTAAATATTGGCATAGAAGCCGATCCACAGAAACTCCTTTAAAAAAGCCACATAAGAAACGGAAGAAAACATGTGAAACAACCTGTAGAAGCAGTGATTCCTTCATATTTATTGGTTTGTGCAAACGAACACTTAACAGAGACACTCCATATCCATTTTTTTCCAGTCCACTTGGCTTCCAACCACTCGAAGGTTTTCAAATTTGATCTTATAGTTCTAATTACGGTTTATATGCGAGTATATTGGCCCAAACCACATGATGACACCTTGGTGGTCGGTGGTACCACATAGTAAATAGTGGACGAGGCCAGTAAATGGTAAACAACAACAAAAATTTAGTGACAATGAGGATAGCATTAGCAATGTTATCTAACTAGCCATACAGTCTTTCTCCTGACATATTCCTACATCTAAAAGAATCGGCCAGTTTGCCTTACTTACGTCCGCGTGGTCTGTATCAGTAAACTGTAAATGGAGTATCCACATATACCTGTGCAATGTTAAAACCTTTTAAAAGTCTGGATGCTTACCAGTTCTTGTCGGTGTTGTGCCGAAAGATGCACTCCGGGTGTGAAATGTCCCACCTCGCGCAATTACTTGGCATCTAGTTTTTTTGGGGACTGTAATAGAACAGTAAAGCACGGGGCATTTGCACCATGTGTAGAAATCACTTTTGAGCAGGTTGAATTTTCTTGTTTGGGCAAAATAAATTTTTCTCTTCTGAACGTTCTCTCTTTTTACGAGTTTGTAATTTGGCAGTTCATTTTGGCGCATTAAGATTTAGGGTAGAGAACATATGTTTTTAATACATGTGGTATCCAGCCAAATCTATGCTTGATCACAATAAATACAGCTCATTTACATAGTTAGAAATTGCAATGGTGAGACCCTAACATAGCTAGTTAGCACGAGCTTACTTATTATATTAAGTGTCTATGATGTGGCTCATACCCACATAAAATTGTTTAGAAATAAATTAAACATATCATGTAGAAAATGCTTGCTGCAAATCTTGGAATACTTAGACGGGTTTTGACTCGACACAACACCAGTCCCTCTGTGATAAACATTGCCATCTTCGGTCTTCATCAGAAGTGTACAATTCCAAATCGGGCCTACAAGCGAGCCCACCGCACCGGAAATAATCACCTTGGTAAAAAGTGGTGTTTATATTCTTCCGTCGTGGTTATTTGTATTTGTTTCACCTCAACTGACTGCCATGTGCTCAAGTGCGTCTTGCCGTCCATCATGGCTCTCATTCTGCCAGAGAAGGCAACGTGACGTCCAATGCAAAGGGTCAATATGGTAAGGGGAATGTCCCCATCAGGAGAAATACAGCGCCTTCATACAGGACCACTATACCAGTAGTTAGTTGTACGTTGTAGGTAAATGAAAACACGCCACCCCTTCCCGTTGTGTTGCTCACTGATCAAGGGTTGTATACGACGTTAAGACATAAACTATCATACCAATGTTATTTCTTATTAAAACGGAAAAAAATCATAGCCTAAGACATTCGTATTTATTTTACACAGTGGGATCCACACTGTGTGACATGATTTTCCGGCACCCAGCTGCCATGTTCTCTGTGGCTCTTGCCCTCGCTTGCACCAAACAACACAGAATATAAATACATAATGACATCTAGTTTTGCCCAAAATGTCCTCCATTCGGTCATGAATGGTTACTGTGATATCCTAAAGTGTACCCTTTTTCACCAGCCACACTTTTTTTCATGAGGTGTTTATTCACCACCATTACCCTTATAAAGTCTTTGTAAAACTAAAAAAAAGGTACAAAATGTCCCATTAGCTTACCAACTATAGAAGTACATTCTAAGCTAAGACATGCCAACAACTACTTAAACAAGCGTATGTAATTCTGTACAAAACGTTACCATGAATACAAATCTTCATTCATGTAATCACACTACAATTTATGTTAATGAACAATTCTTATCCAAAGTAACAACAAAAGAGTATTTGTGATGAACATTCCAAAGTTAACGTCTGAGCTACTCTTGAAGTTCTGCGCTTCTGTTTAATTTCCTTTAAGCAACAACAACAACAAAAAAACATGTTAACCACAAGAGGGCACTCAAAAGACTGTTTCTCAAAGGCAGAACAGTTACTGTATGCACCTTCAATTGTATCCACTATATTTTCCAGTAAATTATGTGTACCAAACTTCCAAATGCCTGGCCAAGTCTGGGTTTTTATGTGTGCCTCGTAGTATAAAAAAATAGTTATCTGCATCTGGGTATGGTGAAGTTGCACAATCAACACCTTCCCATCATGTAGAAAATGTTTGCAAGGTTTTAATTATCACATTGGCAAGTGTCACATTTATTTTAAACAGTCGGGTTTAATTGGACAGGCTAGAAATCTGTTTGAAAACCACAGAATTTTTTTTGTCTGAAAAAAATGACACTACCTGGTGTCTTCAGGCCGAACGCTGCTGGACAGGCTGTGCATGAACCAGGAGGTGAGCTCCTCGCTGGAGCAAGTCAAAGAAATGTGCCAGCGGATGTTGTCTGGGGGCCTGCTGCACCCCTTTAGTGACAGCGCGGGGGACCGCCAAGGCAATGGCAAACCTGTTTTTAATGTAAGTATACACACCGACAATGGGAGTTATGCTTCAAAATGCTAACATATTATTGCCTAAACATCACCAATAGTAGCTAGAAAATGACAGATGGCCTATCATCATAACTATTATTAAAAATAATAATGGTAATATTAATAAAAGGAATAATAAAAATGGTAATAATAGTGATGGTGGTAATGGTAGTTGTAAAAGTAGTAGTAAAATTAAATCTAGTAATAATTATAAATGACACTACTGCTACTTACTACTACTATACATGGTCATAATTCTTAGAATTATAATGAACATTAAATACTTATCTCAATATTGTATATCAATTAATACACATAATGATGATAAAGTTTACTATACAGCAGTAATTATCATTTTTTTATTTTTTTTTTATTTATACACTAATGTCGCAACTTTACTGTGGTACCTACACTTTTTAATCAAGAGTTTTTGCTCATACTACACAGCAATATTTGACCACAAGATTTCACTGTATTCTGTGTAAATACCTCCACGCCACTATTTTTGCACTCTTAGGGGCTGCCGGTTTTAATATCTATCCTTCCGTTATCTGGAACGCTTATCTCTATCAGGGTTGTGTAGGTCTCGGAGCCCATCCTAGACATCTTTGGGCAGGGAACACCCTGAACCGGTTTCCAGTCGGTCGCAGGGCACGCAGAGACAGACACCTCAATCCTTCACACCTAGGGACAATTTGTACCAGCCAATGAACCTGACTTGCATGATTTTGGAATGTGGGAGGAAAACAGAGTGCCAGGAGAAAACTCACGCAACGTCTGGGAGAACATGCACATACACACAGGAAGGCTGGTAGCTGGATTTGAACCCATGACCTCAGAACTGTGCCGCGGATATACTAACCATTCAGCTGCTGTGCCACCCTAGATTTAATATACATTTTAGAAATAACTAATCATGTAATTACTATGTTTTCACTACCAGGTTCATTATTGAAAGTAGGGTTATAAACAACAAAAAAAATCTTTTTTTCTCAAATCACAATGACCACTGGTGAGCTTTGTTCAGTACCGGTCTGCATGCTACTCAGGTGTCTTTTAGGGGCTACCTTGTGCCCGTCGGCATATTTTTACAGTATGACAATCCTGCTCTCTGCGATAGGTAATTTATACAGTATTTACTCAGCCCCCAATGTTCATCCGACTCACACTCGGTTTTCTTATTCAAGCCATCTTTTCCAGCGATGAGTATATTTTGTTAAAGTAAAGACATTCTTTTGATACAAAATGCCATCGTGAAACACATTCATCCGTGTTGATGGCTTTTCCGCGCATGACTGGATTAAAACGTCTCGGCTTACCCCTCACACGGTCACAATCGGCGATGCTCACGTCGACCATCTGCTGACCGCGTTATGTAACCTCCCCAAGTGCCTCCATCCAGCTTAGCCAGCTTCCTTTTCCCAAGCATAGAACATGTGCTATAGTTCCCAAAATCTAAGCAAAATGAATTATTAGGCATACATTGAAATATACACCGTTGACTCGCAAACTCTTTACTAAGCGCACAAGATTCTAAACTGAATAAAGACATTCATTGTGGGAATTAATTTGGTCTTCCTGAAAAAAATAAAAGCAGGGCTGCCCGTATTCAAAAGGTCCGTCACTTACAATGCATAGTTTGAGCTGGGAAAAAACAGTTTTATACTGATGTTTAATCACTCTGTTTTCTCAGTCCTGATATTGTGACTAAAAATAGTTTGATAATGAGAACTCACGCCTTTTTGTTTGCAGTCTGTCGTCCGCAGTGGTCTAGTGGATAGGATCTGGCACTTGATCTGGCTACCATCCCCGTTCCCTCCAACATGATGCAATTGTAAACAATCAATGTCCCTAGTTGTTAAGATTTGGTGCTCTTGCCATTGCTAACCAGAACATCACTGACTGTAGGTACTTGACCTTCAGGCATTTTAGCATTTCCTTCTTTCCACTCTTCCTCCAGACTCTGGCACCTTGATTTCCCAAGTCAAGTCAAGTCATGTTTGTTTGTATAGCCCTTAGTCACAAGGAGTCTCAAAGGGCTGCACAGACCACAGATTATTGCAAACCACGGACTATTTTTGACACCATCCCCTGATCTAAAACCTAGATGAGGGCAAGGAAAAACTTGAAGAACATGCAGAATTTGCTTTCATCCAAAAAAAGTACTTTGCTTCACTGAGCAACAGTCCAGTGTTGCTTCTTTGTCAACCAGGTCAGCAGTTTCTGCCGCTGTTTCTAGTTCAAGCAGCTTGAACCAGAAACTACACCCGTAGCCCATTTTCCTAACACGCCTGTGCACTGTGGCTCTGGGTGCTTCTACTCCAGATTCAGTCCACTGCTTCCTCAGATCCCCCAAGTTCTGGAATCGGCCGTTCTCTACACTTTTCCTCGGGATCCGGTCGTTTCTTCTGGTGGTACAGCGTTTTTTGCCACACCTTGTTCTTCCCAGAGACTCCCCACTGAGGTGCCTTGATACAGCACTCTGGGAACAGCCGATTTGCTCAGAGATTTATTTTTGTGTCTTACCCCCTTGCTTGCGGGTGTCAATGGTGGCCCTCTGGACGGCATTCAGGTCGGCAGTCTTACCCACGATTGCGGTTTTGAGGAATGAACCAGGCTGGGAGTTTTTAACAGCCTCAGGAATCATTTGCAGGTGTGTAGAGTTAATTCATTGACTCAGATGATTAGGCCATTAGCTCGATTAGAGCATATTTTATTGATATGGTAATATTTTAAGAAATTGGGGTTTTCATGAGCTGTGTGCCAAAATCATTATTTAAAAAACATTAAAAAGACCTGTAATATTTCAGATGGTGCGCAATGAATCTAAAATGTATGAATGTTTTACATTTCTCATTACACTTTGGAAAATACAGTAATGAACTTTATCACAATACCCAATTTTTTAGAGGGACCTCTACATAAGTATGTTATTTGATTATATATATATATATATATATATATATATATATATATATATATATAGTATATATATCCATCCATTATCTGCACCGCTTATCCGCTTTTTTTTACTCTTTTAAAGCCAACCCAGTTGTCTGGTATTTTCATTAAATCTTTCTTTTTAAACCCGTACCTGACATGTGAGATAGACAGAGGGTATATTTCTTGTGTGTTGCTAAGGGAAAGAAACAATTTCAATTAAATTGCATTCAGGAAACATGTATACAGTATTCAGCCCCTTTACTTTCAGTGCAACAAACTCTGTCCAGACGTTCAGTGAGTATCTCTGAATGATTCAATGTTGATCTAAATGACTAACGATGATAAATGGAATCCACCTGTGTGTAATCAAGTCTCTGTATCAATGCACCTGCACTGTGATAGTCTCAAAGGTCTGTTTTATGCGAAGAGAGTATCATGAAGAACAAGGAACAAGGAGAAATTTAAAGCTGGATTTGGATACAAAAAGATTTCCGAAGCTTTAAACATCCCAAGGAGTGCTGCACAAGCAATAATATTGAAATGGAAGGTGTATCAGATCACTGCAAATCTACCAAGATCGGGCCATCCCCCTAAACTTTCAGCTCGTACAAGCAGAAAACTGATCAGAGATGCAGCCAAGAGGCCCGTGATCACTCTGGATGAACTGCAGAGGTATACAGCTGAGGTGGGAAAATCTGTTTACTGTTGTTTACTGCACAAATCTGGCCTTTATGGAAGAGTGGCAAGAAGGAATTCATTTCTTAAAGATATCTATAAAAAGCTGTTTAAAGTTGCCACAAGCCACCTGGGAGACACACCAAACATGTGGAAGAAGGTGCTCTTGTCAGATGAGACCAAAATCTAACTTTTTGACAACAATGCAAGACGTTACGTTTGGCGTAAAAGCAGCACAGCTCATCACCCTTAATAAACCATCCTCACAGTCAAACATGGTGGTGGCAGCATCATGGTTTGGGCCTGCTTTTCTTCAGCAGGGACAGGAAAGATGGTTAAAATCGATGGGAAGACGGATATAGCCAAATACAGGACCATTCCTGAACAAAATCTGTTGGAGTCCGCAAAAGACCTAAGACTGGGATGGAGATTTGTCTTGCAACAAGACAATGATCCAAAACATAAAGGAAAAGCTACAATGGAATGGTTCACCAAAAACATCTCAAGGTGTTAGAATGGCCAAGTCAAAGTCCAGACCTCAATCCAATTGAGAATCTGTGGAAAGAACTGAAAACTGCTGTTCACAAACGCTTTCCATCCAACCTCACTGAGCTCGAGCTGTTTTGCAAGGAAGAATGGGCAAAAATATCAGTTTCTCGATGTGCAAAACTGATAGAGACATACCCCGAGTGACTTGCAGATGTAATCGCAGCAAAAGGTGGCGCTACAAAGTATTAACTCAATGGGGCTGAGTAATTTTGCACACCCACTTTTTCGTTTTTTATTTGTTAAAACAAGTTTAAAATATCCAATAAAGTGTGTTTCACCTTATGATTGTGTCCAACTAGTTGTTGTTTCTTTATTTGATCATAAATTACAGTTTTATATCTTTATATTTGAAGTCTGAAATGTGGCAAAAGGTCAAGGTTGAATGGGACCAAATAGTTTCGCAAGCCACTGTACAAACGTTAAAACACTGGATTGGCTCATGTTATCTATTTTCCTCATGCATTACAGTGGTAATGGATGTAAGTTTAACAGAATGTACAAAAAATTGATCGAATATCAATCAGCTATTTTTTCCTCCGGCCTGTCCCATGTGCGAAACCAAAGGAGGCCCCAGCTATTAGCTCACAGTGTCCTTTTGCCATCTTCTCAGCCCTCTCATTCTTTTGCACCACTACATGTGCTGGCACCAAAGTATTGCGACCAGGCTCCCTGCCTTCGTATTGTGTTAAGAACCTGGAATAGAATGTCCTGCATTTTATTGGAATCAAATGATCTAATACTTTCAAGAATTGATGCCAATGTTTTACCTGCATGCAGGGGGAGCAGCTTTACACATGGGCCACAGTGGGACTTCCTGTGTCCTCGCACTTATGGGAGCTTTATGGTGGGAGGACGCCTGCTGGAACGCAGACGAGTTCCAGATTACCATCCAAGACCAAGTCTGCATCACAGTCTCCCCATCAGGTAGTTCGCATGTGGAGTTTTTGCATGGGGGAGTATATATTTTAACACAAAATTCTTGAAGTAGCCTATTTCTTTTTTATCAACACTTCTATCAAATATTCCTTCAAGCATGTGCAGAAATGCTGAAAATTGTTACATATGTCTCAAGATCTCAAAGTGGCCACTAGAGGACAGGATTGTTTTAGTTGGGCAACTTTTGAAGAGGTTGGGGCGTCTGGGCTGTTTTAGCTCAGGAAGAGAATAGCTGAACATTCTGGTGAATTCATAAAAGTGACCACAGTGTGCAATCGTCTTAATGTTGAGGCTCTGACGAGACTCTCTGTCTCTTGGGTCAAATCTCTCAATATCCCACGCCTTCAGCCTGGAGCCATGAGGTCTGATGGAGTTGAGAATTTCCTCTATGTATTTTATGCTGTTCTTACTTTCGTTTGTGTATTTAGGTTTAATATGTAAGATAACAGGATTTGTCCATAAAAGTCCCTCACCGTACAAAGGGAATTTGACGAGTCAGATACACCAAATATGGATGTGTATTTCGCACATACCTGTCAACTTGAGCCAAATACTTCATTTATCATGATAGTAAATCCCCTTGTAAGTGATAATAAACCTTACAAACAAAACCCCGCAACAATTTAATTAAAGCAATACCGACTTATAGAATAAAAACTAAGGAAATTCATGTAAACATGTTTATTTTATTGACCCTAAAAAAATAAACAATTATTTGGGGCATCCAAGTAATTTCACCACTTGTAGTACATTTAATGTTGCTTATCATACGTAGCAGTGCTTGAACTTGAAGAGTTCCTCTTCATTGGCAATCTACAATGACGTTTTCTTCTCCTACCAGTGTCCGAGATGTTCCGGATTACAGCCAAACTGGGCAAGACTAGATGGTTCCAACAAACGTTTCAATTTTTGAAATTTGAAATGATTAAAAAAGTAAAAAAAAAAATACAGGAAGAACGTTGAAAAAAATGCTCGGATTAAACCAAGTTTTATGTACGGTCTGAGTACAAATTTTGTGTGAAGCTTTTTTTTAAAGGAGCCGGACTGAATTTTGTACATTTTTACTTATGACCGCCATCTCATACTCTGTGTCATCATTGCAGCCTCTGTCAGCTTGTTCATGATGCATGAAAAAGTACATGCATTTTTAAGACGCTCTCGAATAAACTATTTTATCTTTATTGTTTAGGTTGGTGTTTGGACAAACTTAAAATTACCATTTTCCATGCTACACTAACAAATATAAATAAAATAAACGCACGAGGACGAGAATGAAGTCATTATCAAGCAGATCGAATAATAATCTGAGATTGGCATCTTTAACACATTCTTAATGGAAAAAAATATTTAATTTTCAACTTTTGAGGATACCTCAAACTATGCACCCTACCCTTCCTGTATTTGTCATCTACCAAGTAAAGAACATTACCATATTTTTTTAATAATACTTTCGCTTATTTAATATGGTACTTTCTTGTGTTTTGTGGGCCAGATGTCAGACCCTGGCTGGCTGAAGTTAGGCCAGTCCTCGTCCGAGGATGAGGCTGGCATCATATCTCAGCTAGAGAAGACCATCCTGGATCTTCGTGTGAAGATGGCTGTGCTTCAGAGCCAGCAGGTTTCCTCCACCAAGATCAATGGTGATGAAAGCAAGAGACAGGAGGCATTTGTCCAGACTTCGCCACTGACAGATAGGCCCAAGTTGGATTTAAAAACTGGTTACCCCAAAACTGAGGGATGTTTTGTCTGTACGTGCCAGCAGAAGCAACAGAACAAGACTGTTCCACCCCCTCCTCCACCTTTACCTGGATTCTGCCCACCACCTGCACCCTCTTTTCCTGGGCTGGTGTCCAATCCCCCGCCTCCTCCACCACTACCCAGTTGTGTAGTACCGCCCCCAGCCCCTCCTCTCTCAGGTATGGGCCCACCTCCGCCACCTCCACCGCCACCAGGTTTTGGAGTGCCACCCCCGCCCCCTCTTCTTCCGGGTATGGGCCCACTGCCGCGGCCGCCCCCTCCTCCTGGAATGGGTCCCCCTCCTCCGCCTCCACCACCTGGCCTCGGCGCTCCACCGCCACCGGGCCCCGGGTTCTTCACGGCAACTCAGGAAGCCACCACTGCCAAAGCTGTGATTGAGACCCCTAAGCCAATGAAGCCCCTCTACTGGACACGCATTCAGCTGCATTCTAAGAAGTAAGGGCCTGAAGACTGATAAGCATCACTGGCACCAAGCAATTCTCCATGTAGGAGAGAGGAAACTTGTGCAATTAAGATAAAGTTCTGCCGCATGCTGTGAGGCTAAAGGAGTACCAAACCTTGCAGAAAATTGATGGGAGGCCCTGGCTGCAAATTAATTCTCTCAATATATTTTGTTTCCTTTGTTAAGTTAACAACATTATAGTAAGATTCTAAAAATAGGCTGCCTATATCCTGATTAAAAAAATTCCGAGTAATGTTTGGCCCGCACGTTTTGCAGTTTAGAGGCTAATACTGTTGTGGAAAAGTTTCAATAATTAATCTGAGATGGCTTTTGTACAGAATTTGATGATAAAGAACTGATTTTTACTTGAGTAAAAATAGTAAAACGGGTGCTTTAGCATGCTAAATGGAAATTTATCGTAGTGTCTTTCTACTTGAGAAAGCCCTTACAGCGCTTTACAATTTACTAATTTACTAACCCATAAAAGAGTATCGCCAGCAAATTAGGATTTAGTACCTTGCTCAGGATACCGCAACATGCTCAATTTGCCAGCCTGAGAACAAACCCTCGACTTGTAATTTAGTGAGAAAATGATGCTTACCACCGACCTATGCCGTACACTTCAAAAAATGTAAAAAATTAAAATTTCCCTCAAAAAAATAATGCCATACTCATTTAATATGTGGTAGTAATTGTTAACGATTCAATCATACATGTTAAACTAAGCATGTGATAAGCATTAATTATTGGTTATTTAAGTAATGTACTATATTTAACATTGCATGTAACTTAACGGGGTGCAAATTAAAGTTTTTTGCGTACGTTAGTCAAGAAACAAAAAGCTGCAATTTCGACACAAACTTGCTTTTTTGGGCACTCATCACCTCAAAAAGTTGAATATAGAATTCCATTTTTCATCACAACCTAAACCCTTTTGACAAAAACTGTGGCCAAGAAGCAGAAAGGAACTCGCTAGCAACTACTGCGTCCTTTTTTGAGGAAAGATGGTAAGGTAAACTGTATGAAGTGTTTTTTTTTTACCCGCCAATACCGTTTCCCTTTAAAACATTCATACTGCCAAATCAAAATAAGTATTGGGAAAAATATTGTTGAAAGTATGCATAATGTGAAGAAGTAGAAGAGTAAAATGTATAGATGACTTATCTCACATATGTAAAGGTCAAAGCACAATTTTGCATTCAACATAATAGTTGCAGTGTAAAAAAATGCTAAAGGATTATTTACATTTGTCGTTAAGAGGAAAGGTAACAGAGAGAATTAGGTTAAAGAGTAAACTTTTAGATAACCTCATGTTAAATTGGGAGTCGCCAGCCTTTTTAAGGCTGTGATTTTTTTTTTCTGTTACTAATTATCATAAAGGACTATCAGTTTATATGCATTTCTAAAACAATGTATTACTATATTTCACCATGTTATTACAAAGTTTTAATTATTAGTGGTTGAAATAGGGGGGCAGCACGGCGGCGCAGTGGTTAGCGCGTGTGCAGCACAGTTCTGAGGTTGTGGGAACCTCCTGCGTGGGTTCAAATCCAGCTCCCGGCCTTACTGTGCGGAGTTTGTATGTTCTTCCCGTGCTTGCGTGGGTTTCCTCAGGGCACTCCGGTTTCCTCCCACATTCCAAAGACATGCGTTTCAGGTGGATTGACCGGTCCAAATTGTCCCTAGGTGTGAATGAGCGAGTGAGTTGTCTGTCCCAGTGTGCCCTGCGATTGGCTGGCAACCAGTTCAGAGTGTCCCCTGCCCACTGCCCGATGATTGCTGAGATGGGCTCCAGCACCCCCGCGACCCTACTGAGGATAAGCGGTGCAGCTAATGAGATGAGATGAGATGAGGTTAAAATAGGCTCAGTCAACCACTAAACATCATGCCATTTAGATATCAAATTTCCTAAAAACTCAATGACCCATGATATATTTTCAGAACCAGGTGTGCTACACCGGTTGGTCATCGGGGATTACCCAGTGCCATCACATTGGAGACCCCCTCTGTTAGTTAATTGAAACTGGAGGGGTTTCAAACATTTCCTACTAAATCCAAACCACCCCATTCAACCATCTAGTACAGGGGTCGGGAACCTATGGCTCGCGAGCCATATATGGCTCTTTCTATGAGTACCTATGGCTCAGAGACCAATTTGATTGCATGCAAAATTTCTCCATCTTTTTTAAAACCGGGATAGTCTATCCGATTCAGGTACACGTAAAGCCAAACCAAAGCTAAATGCAAGGGAAACACTTCGCAGTATAAATAGGGCACGTTTTTCACTACAATTTACAGTCAAGGTGTCACACAAAAAAAGGGGGAAAAAAACTCGTTTTGGCTGTACAACGCTAAAGAATCCTTTATTTAAAAGTTCACTATATAATCTGTGTTCAGTGTTCAGATACTTTATGATGAATCCACAGAACTGTAAATACGCCAAAACACCGGAAGAGAACTTAGTCATTTGATTGGGTGAGTGGGAGGGATGGGTGGAGCTATGCAAAAAGTACAAGCATTCCCTCCCATCTCTCGCCAAAGGTAAGCACATAAGGCTCCCTATTCTCAGAATGTTGTGACGTTTTTACAAAATAAATGCTTGCATCTGGTTTTGAAACCAATATGTATGAAAAAAAGGGTCAAAAGGAGTTTAACCGATCTTGAGTAATTGCAAGAAAGAGACAAGTTTAAAGTGGTCTGTTTGTTGAATTTGGGACAGGGGCTCTGGCATTATTCTCTTTTCATAATTTTTATCAAATCATCAAAAATAAATGTGCTGAAGACTAAGCTTTTGTCTGGGGCGCGGGTTTAGCAATTTAGTAAATTTGTCTCATAATATATGGTGTGGCTCTTTCCCAAAATAAAATTAATATTTTTTGCTTTTATGGCTCTTTGAGTCAAAATGGTTCCCGACCCCTGATCTAGTACATTCTTACATCTTGTTAACAAACTCTTTTGAAAGGACTATCATTTTCGGTTTTACACAACTTGTTCATAGAAGTATCCTGTTGATTCTTGTGATTCATTGAGTCAAATCGGGCTGGTAGCAAATCAACAATCAAACATGGAATTGCATAATCTTCTCTAAAGAAGAAAAAGTACTGCCTTACTGTTCTCAAATACTTCTTTTTTTAAATAAATTGAATATTCCTTACATTGCACCATGGATGGTTTCACTAAACATCATTTCTTATATCTGTAGGCAGAGTGATGCGTTGGTATGGGAGAAAATTGAAGAACCGACTGTGGACTTTGAAGAATTTGTGGATCTTTTCTCGAAAAGCGCCATCAAAGAAAAGAAAAAGCCCATTTCGGACACAATCAGCAAAAGCAAAGCCAAGCAGGTAGGATCTTTCAAACATTCTATGTATGATGTGTTTGGGTATCCTAGGTTTAGGGACACCTCAAGGCTCTTATCTCATAGCACTGAGGAGTGCTCACAGGAAGACCGTTATTTTGTGGTGTGAGCTCTGGCTCCTGTCAGACTCCTGCATGACCATATGATGGCAGACAGCCAAGATTTTGCGTGCTGCAAAAAGAAACCAATGACTCCTCATTGAGAGAGGACAGGGAAAAAAGGGTTAGGGAATCTGAGTCTGGAAGCCTTACTTCACTATGCGGTTTCTCCCATTGTGCTTGCTATGTGATTCCCTTTTTCGAGCCAGAGCGTCTTTCTTCTCCAACTTGCTTCATGCTACTCCATCAATCAGCCAGCGAAGAAATGTTTGATCTCCATTTCAAACATGTTTCTTTCAGAGTTTGTATGTTTAAGGTATTTAACAGCTAAATGATGTAATTCGAACGTAAACAGCACAAATATTGTTCCGGGGAAGTGCTTTTCCATTCCACCAGGACTCATCTGAAAGTGTAAAAAGAGGAAATTTGTTTTCAGAAATAGAGAAAATTAATGGCATTGTGACTTTCATTCGACGTGTGAACGTCTCTGGAAAACTTTTTGTCAAAGGGAAAGCTGGACATTTCCTCGAATGTGCCTTGCTAAAAAAGTTAAGTTGAAGTTAATTTTGGGTGTCATCTCTTATCAGAAGCTTGGACATCTGTTTGTGGCCACCCTCTGGTCTTGTTCTTTTCATTTGTCAAAAGGGCCTGATGACAGTTAAGTTCCCTTTAAATCAATTTAGTTTTCAGTTTGTCAGGCTCTGTGAATGTAGTGAAAACATAATCTGGCTGTGATGTCCTAAACATTTCCAACCATAGGGCTCCAAGCGTTGGATTCTTGGTACTTGGTACTATTTGAAACTTTCATGATTATTCCATTTCAAATTGTATTGATAAAAGTCCGGATTATTTTTTTATGTTGCCGATTTGCTTTTTCTTTTGAGGTGCAGAGTCTGAGATCTTCTAGTGTACCATTTCATTCTGCTATTTCTGTAAAGTTTGTGAACACTTCGGCGAGCATTTCCTTTCCGTGGTCCATTCTTGTATGAGAAAGGAAAAATGTCAAAATTCGGAGGCAAATTGTTAGACATGTTCGGTTGAGTACCATAATTTAGTCATCAATCATCACATATTTGGACCTTTTGGGGATTTTCCTAAACATCTTAAAACATAAAGCAATATTTTGGTGATTGTTTTTAACACATTTTTAGAATGTAGTATACTTTTAGAAAGTTTATGAGCAAAAGCAAAGAGATTTTCTCTGATTTGGCCAATAAAGTTCATTCTTCAATAATTCTATAGTACTAAACTATTAAATAGTTGTTGTGGTTGTATATTTGGGCAATAACTGTCTTGAGTAATAATTCCACCTTTGTGTCATGCATTAATGATCAATTTGTGGTGTACACTGACCTTACTTTCAAAATAGGCATGAATGAAAGTGAAGACCAGTAGCTCTGGAAAGCTTTTTATTTATTTTAAAATTACGTAAGAGGCAATTGAAAATTGAATTGAATTGAATTTGAACTACTCATTACCCTTCATATACTGTCCCACAATGTTATTAGGGTAATTAAGGTTTTGGCTATCTTTAAAACTGTATGCATGTTATGACAAAAGTCAATTGTGGAAAAATAACTTATGTCTTTAGACAGTACTTGTCTTCTCAGTATGACCTTCATAGCTTGTTGTTTTGGTTTTCCACTTATGTCAAATTAAACTTGTTTTTTTTTTTTTTAAACAATAGTGGTCGTTATTCGTTTGATGACTGATGAAGATGCCTGTGGTGTTCAAGTAAATGGAGACATTATAAATCAACCAGACAGCATGATAATTTCATGTAAATGTTTGTGGTTTGCAGGATTTGTGTTGCACTCCAACGCAAGGAAACTGTCATAGGGAAGGCTAATGATCCTGTCTTATGAAACATATCAATTCTAAATTGTTTTGTATGTTTTTCATTGTTGCTTTTGCATTGTGATTTATTTATTACTTTCTGTGTGGTTTCACATTGATTAGGTGGTGAAGCTTTTAAGCAACAAGCGTTCTCAAGCTGTTGGTATTCTGATGTCCAGTATCCATCTTGATATGAAGGACATCCAGAACGGTAAGTGCCTGTGAAAATCAAGTAAATAAAACAAGAAGTAATCGAGTGAATATCTACATTTAACATATACATTGATGTGATGATTACACAAATGAGAATTATATAAATGAAAAACTCTGACCATATTTGCAGTGACATGTTACAATATAACAATAGTTACACCAGAATTGCACATTTTCTGATAGAAAATGGATGGATTTGTTCTTGAGACTGGCTAAAGTTAAATGCAAAAATAAATGTTGATTATGTCTTCTGCTTATGGGCCCACTTACTAATGTCTTTTGTAATCTCTTTTTTTAATTTTAAAACTTGATACAAGATGTTTTTATATTGTTTAAACTTGCCAAGTTTGTTGAAATCTGTTGAAAAGTTAATATTATTACACTTGGCCTTAAGAATGAAATTTGGACCGTGTTTCCTCGTCGCTTTTTCATTGAACTACAGTTTGGGCACTAGTGATGCTCGTGATTACAACACAAAACTGTTAAGGTCAAAGTAACCATTTTTCTCTATAAAAATGAATAAAATTCACGCCATGAGTGCCAGTTTAATGCAAATCCAAAATGTTGGGACTTGCGTGTCTCCCTCCGTCTTCCCACTAATTTGTCCCTTTTGTGGTTTCAGCCCAATAACAAATGTTTTATTCCAATGTGTCACCATGTTGTAGAACTGCCTTTTCAAAAAAAAACTGTCACTCTGGGTGATTTAGGTTGTCTCTGATTGCGTTGTCGCACTCAATCGTTGATGAGGCTAAAGACTCGCACTTGTCAAACAAAATTAAAAAAAAAACAACATAACCATTTTCCCAGCAAATGTAAAACTTGCTTGTTTTAATTAATGTTTTAATCTGTTTCACAAATAACAATTCTTAAATATCCCCAATTGTTAATTTCCTTTCCGTTTCTTTCATTCAATATGCGTTAGACTGTGGTTACATCCATCTGGGGTCCACGTCAATGGGCAAGAGCCACGTTTATCAGAACTCTCGTTCAACTAAAATATAAGACCTTTACCAAGGTTTTCTCTCATTCACTCTCACTCTGTCCCTCACCCTCTCTCTTTCTCCTTTTCTGTCCTGGTCTCTTTCTGTCTCTCGCTGTCTCTCTCTACCTACTTTGCTCTCTCTCTAATGCTTTCAATGGGAACGTCTCACCAAGTACACAGAATGTAAAATTCTGCGTATAACACACACCACAGATGAGAGTTGCAATTTGCGAGACTTTTTCGCTTTACTCAATCCCGTGAGCATTCTAATTGTTTGCAATTTTTTGTTCCCAATTCAGAGCCCTGCCTAACTAATTAGAATGGAGGTAACATCCAAAACAAAATTGCAGAGGACACACTGACATTAAAGATTCATATGAAGGCGGGGGCCTCAAACTATCTTCACACGGCTTCCAGTGTGAGACCCATGGGTTAAACTTTACTGGGATTGATATATATGAAGAAACTAATATGAGAACAAACACAAGTCTAGATTTTTTTCTTACACTTGGAGTATTGTTCAATTATTCTCCCGGAATGAGTCTCAAAAAACCAAATGGAACAAAATGTCCTAAACCCATCTTGGTGATTGTGTTGACATCATAAGAAAATGTTCCCATAATATAACTAAAGGGGATGGGGTTTATCCTGATTTTAATTAGATTGGGATATGACCTCTGCTTCACATGCTTGAGTAACTGTCACTTTTGATGTTGTGAATCGAGCGTTTTATTCGCTGACGATAAAAATGGCGCCGGCTGTCATCGATTCAACATCTCCAAAGGACATCCACTTCTGATCTACGCATAGTCAGATGTTCCCTTGTTCACGTCGTTGCCTGCTAGGCGACCAGTCAACACGTCGCTGTTGTTATTTGTTTTGTGTCCGTCTGCCACGTAACATCTGAAAGGACGGATTTTGATGGCGTGATCTGTCCGTGTGATTTTCAAAAGTAACTTCATTTAAAACATTCTTCTCGATTCTGCTGCATGAATGAACGCCAAATGATTTGTAAATAAAGTGAGTGAGAAGGCCTACCGGGGGACTTGCCTACTTGTGGCAAGAAGAACCATGGTTTAGTAATAATCTGGAGAATGAGCAAATTTTTATAACAAAGACATTCTGTTGACATGGTCGAATCAGGAGCTTAACTGTGGGTTGTACCAAACTTTCAATTTCAAAGAAGTTTTCCAATAAAATCCTTTTTATTTGGAATACTCTATTTTATTCCAGGACCTTTCATATCATCCCCCAGAGGGAAAATGTACATGACAGATTGATCGTAATATTGAAGGACAGTAGTTTTGCTCGCTCGCCCTTCACAGGTTTATTGAATTTTGGATGATGAGAATGTTTGTAAAATCAGAGGCCGGAGTTAAACTACTTCTCAGTTTTTTAATAGCAGAATGCTCCGGACAACATTGTGATTTGACAAAGGTTACAATCTGGCAGTAGTGTGCAAATTACATTTAAAGCAAGCTAGCTTTTTGTGAGGCGTTGAAAAACCGCTGTTGATGTTCTGTGTTGTTTTTCTTGTTGAGAATATCCTGCTATCAGCCAATTTGACAGCAGTGGTATTTTGGACATTGGACTTATTGACATGAGGTGCTCTTGGAGTTGGCACGGAAATCATAAATTTGACATGCTTTTGTATAGTAGGGTCTACAGCAACCAACATTTTCTGATGACAAGCATTAAATATTCCTCAGTGAAGTGAATTCAAATTGGATTAAGCCACTGAACGTCAATGAGATTTCATTTAATTGCCAGTTTCATGTATTCAATTGGAGCTCAATAGTGGAATGAACCATGTAAGATGATATTGTTATAGTCTCTACTTCAATTTATAGTCACACACTAGTAGGCTTTATTACAAGGAAGGGGCGGGACTTCTAAAATACAATCATTTTTAAATTTTCCTCTGGTTTTCTCAACAAAAAGAATCACGTATCTTCTTGGTTCTGGATCATGTCTTCTTGTTGACGGACCATTCCGCGTGTGTTGCTGAAATTACTTGAACCACTGGTCCACATTCTTCTTCACTTGTAGTCTTTAATAAGTGTGGATGAACACAATAAAGTCAAAAATACAGTCCTTCTTCTTGTATTAATAGAAATCATAAGTTGAGCTTGAAGTCTGTTGCAAATACCTAATTGTACAACCTCAAGGGTGTTCAAACAGGTACCAGTGCTATGGCATGTGGCATGTGTTATATTTCCAATGAAGTGCTGTGCATTTCAGTGTAAGTATGAACCTCAATGACATTCTTCCATTTCCACTCCTGACACCTTACACACAAACACACACAAAGAACGCAGACGGTATAAGGTACCAGAATGAAATCCTGAACATATGATGTGGAGTTTTTAACCGGGTAATTTTGCTCTCGTAGCGACATCACGTCGGTCTCAACGCCTCTAAACCCCGGGGCTGTGTTTGTCTTTAAACATTTACTTTCAAAGGATTAATGCTGGTGGGCGCCTGGTTCCTCACGCAGAGACGAAAAGGCGACAGAAGGAATTTCAACGCGAGTTCAAACACACGTCAGCGTAGCATTGACGCATTTGTAGAACGTCTGTGCTTGTCTTTTATTTTTATCTTTTACTGGCCCACTTAGTGAGCTATTGCTGATAAATTAGAAAGTGGCCACATGCGACTCGCTGGTCTGTACAAGCAAGGTTGCCAAGCTGTGTTTCCGCGGAACTTTAAACCGCAGCAGAGTCCCCAGGCATCATAAAGGGAATGCATTATTGGGAATTGTCTTTTTATTGGTTGTTTACTAATA
Source organism: Urocampus carinirostris (assembly GCF_059441175.1). Lineage (NCBI taxonomy): Eukaryota > Metazoa > Chordata > Actinopteri > Syngnathiformes > Syngnathidae > Urocampus > Urocampus carinirostris. The sequence continues at coordinate 14,142,908 of NC_142361.1, forward strand.
GTTTGATCCCTGGCCCAACTTTCCTACTATAAAGTGGGAAAACGCATGACCCATCCAAATCTATGGTCTGCCTGCTTAGAAGAAAACTGCCTATACATGTTGGCCATAACTGTGATGCAGCTTTCTGCCACTTTGGTCTTCACCTATAGGACAGCAGGTGTGCTGTAACCCTTTATTTTCAAGAGGAGTCTCCAAATGCACAAATAGTATGGAATATTTCCTTTAGTTTGAATGTAGCATATAGTATATAATTATAGTAGACATTCTATTTCAGCTGTTTATGTTTCAGTTGTTTTTTTTTTTTTTCGTTGTATCCTCTAAATTTCAGTGCTTACTCTCGTGGGGTTCGTCTGCACTGGTTAGGGCATAGTTAGCTGGGTGATTGTAGTTTTGCTATAAACTCCTTCCTGTGGGCTTCCGCTGCCATCCCCATCAATGTAGATACGCCTCCCTCGGGTCCTTTCCCTCACGCTGTTGAGCTCTGCCAAGTCATGATTACTGTATTTTGTTTTGTTTTTACCATTGTGTGTGTGTGTGTTTAAGTACCTGAAGTTGTTGGTTGTGGGACATTTTTTCCCTTATTGTACACATAATGTTTTTGTACAGTACTTTGAGTTATTTTCTGTTGTCTGAAAATTGCTTTAAAATTGTTTAATGGTCTTAAAGTATTGTTAAATTATTAAAAATGTTCATTAAAAAAGAAGACGAATGATGATCAAATAGATTAGGTGGACATCAGATGCATATTGAATGATCAGGTTAAAATTGCTACAGTTAAGAATTTTTTTACTGGGTTTGTGTTTTCTGCTATTTTCAGTAATTTACCCAACACAATGAAAAGAATACAGTAAATATACAAGTAATTCAAAACAAAAGATCTGTTGCTAGTGAGTAGATTTAGAATTGTTTTTTCTAGACCAGTTTTTATATGAACATTTAAAAACATTTGCATTAAAATGGATACGTGTTCCAACGTTACTGGCAATGGAGTTGACATTGGGTGATTAAAATCACATAGCATCGACACTTGTGAGGAATTGATGTGCTCACAAACCTCTTTTTAAATAGTGTCAGTTGCTTGTTGGGTCATTGTTTTCAAAGTAAAAGCAGATGTTTGCAAATTTGTATTTTGTTCAAACTCAAGACAGTCTGCTTTCGAAGGACTTCATTCCACAGACACTAATTTGGACAATTAAAACAGTTACTTTATAACACCAGATTAGTACAATAAGTATCAATTTGGAGGTTAGTTAATAATAAAGTGATACTTTTTAGAATCTCCACATAAAATTGCCACTGTATTTCTACTTTATCTTGTGTGTCTGGTTTTAATGTCTTGTCCCTCCTTCCTCAGCCGTCCTCAATATGGACAACTCTGTGGTGGATCTGGAGACCCTACAAGCGCTCTTCGAGAACGTGAGTATTCGAAAACATCAGGGGGTGTCAGTTGCTCCAAACTCTTAAAGTGTTGTGTATTTATCTCTAAGGGAAAGACAAGTGAGTCTGGTACAAATAACCTTTGTGCCATCAATCTCGAGGTGTAAACATTTCGGCCTCTTTTCAGGCTGTTCAAAAGTACATGAACGCACAGTGGAGCAAGAAAAGCCGCTCTTCAATATAACAAAGTCATTATTTTACAGTCTTTTCTCGGATAGTTTTATTTCTAAAGCTGCACCTACATGAAAGGGACAGTGTGTATTATTTTACAACTAGATGTTGTTTTAATGTATAGTGCAACCGAGAATGAGAGCGACAAAGCACAAGAAAAATACGAACTATGGAGACTCAAGTTGACCAAAAAGCACTATTTTGCCTCACATTGTTTGCCAAGACTTTCACAAAATATGTAGAAGACAAGAAAGGAAAAAAATGGAATAATGAAAATAAGAAAAGTGATAAAAGAATGACAAAAGGAAAAAAAATGAAAACGAAACAAACTGGGAAAACAGATCAAAACAGACCCAGCAGCAAGATTAGCTCACGTTATGTTTTTCGACCCACAAGTATTTTGACGCATGTACTTTTATAGTTGAGGCATTTTTGCTTATTTTTAAAATTAAGATATATTTCTTTTTAATTATAGAATTTTGTACAAAAAGTGACTCTTAATAATGCACAGACCCTTTAAACTTTCATATTAAGGAGGGGGCCTTAAACTGTCCTCCCGCGGGCCACATTTGGCTCCCGTGTTATGAGTGTGCGAAGCCTGATCTACTTAAACAAAACTGTCTGCTATTTTATGAAGGATAGGGATTTGCAGAGACATGATTCATTGCACGTTCAAGCATTGACTGATCAGCTATTGGCACCATTTTGGTTTGCAAAACCAAAATTCACACGATGTCCTTTAAAAGACAAAAGCTCAACTTTAGTAGAGGAAAACAATAATAATTCAATTAGGCTGTTGTGTTTTCAGAATCAAACGGCGTGTTTTTCCACTCGACGCAACTCTACTGTGAAGAAATTTTTCACTTCAGATGTGGCGTTTCCTTCCTCCCTGTAAAGGGTTGAACTAAAGGACATGGGTATTAGGCAGAGCGGCTCACCACAAAGCGTGTGATGTTACGAATGGGCCCGAGTAGGGGGAGCCATGATTTAGTACTTTAAACATGTTTTTGTCGCACTGGATCTGATCAACTCCATTTTTGCCTCGGCAAAGTGCTCAAATTCCTACTCTTTGGTCGTAACTTTGACGAAGACTCATGCATTGTCTTTGTGCTGTCATTATACTGCAAGAATGCCAGTCAGCAAGCATCCTTGTGATGCGCTAACAAGAAAAAAATTCAAATAATGGGCAAGTGTTGCAATTAAAAAGCCCTTGGAATTCCTTTTTGGGCAAGGCGTCACAAATGTGGCTTATTTCTGAAGGCCATGAGTAATCAACGACTTCCTGAAAAGTCGTTTGCTGTGATCACAGCCACAACTCTTTTTAGGTATATTTTGTTAATTTTTTACATCTTGAAATAGAAACGTGCCCATTCTTCTTTACTAAACAGCTCAAGTTCCCAGAAGTTTGATAGTGTTCGTTTGTACAGAGCATTTGTATCCACTTCTTTCCACAAATGCTCTATAGGATTGAGGTCTGGACTTTGGTTTGGCCATTCCAACACTTTTATATTGTTAGTTTTGAATTAGTCCATTGGAGATATGGCTTTGTGTTTAGAGTTTTTGTGCTGTGCTCTATTCTTGGGCGGCAGCAAAAGACCTAACAGATAAACGGATAAAGGGCAGATAAATAAATGCAGAGTATGAGTAATAGTTGTTTTATGCACAGATTTTCCCACCTCAGCTCCTCATGGGCCTCTTGGTCACTTCTCAGATTAATTTTCTTCTCGTTTGCGTCGAAAGTTTTGAGGCATGTCCAAGTCAATGCTTTTGCTACATTCAGAGTTTAACCCCTAAAGATGCCACTAAACATGAAGCAAATCCCAATAGAAAATCTCATTTGCTTCTTGTTCACACCCTCACCATTAAAATCCCAATCACTGACTACTGAAACTGCAACTGTGGTTGTCCTTTCTCACATTTTAGGGCATGGTAATTACGTCAAAGGTCAATTACCCAGACACCAGTATGTTCTGGAAATACGGTAACAATTACAGATACAAGTCACTTCATTTATAAAGTAATTTCGTTACCTGACTGATTACTGACACACAAAATTAGCCTGGGGCAGCACGGCGGCGCAGTGGTTAGCGTGTGTGCGGCACAGTTCTAAGGTCTTGGGAACCTCCTGTGTGGGTTCAAATCCAGCTACCGGACTTACTGTGCGGAGTTTGTATGTTCTCCCCGTGCTTGCGTGGGTTTCCTCTGGGCACTCCGGTTTCCTCCCACATTCCAAAGAAATGCATTTTAGGTGGATTGGCCGGTCCAAATTGTCCCTAGGTGTGAATGAATGAGCGAGTTGTCTGTCCCTGTGTGCCCTGCGATTGGCTGGCAACCAGTTCAGGGTGTCCCCTGCCCTCTGCCCGATGATTGCTGGGATGGGCTCCAGCACCCCCGCGACCCCACTGAGGATAAGCGGTGCAGCTAATGAGATGAGAGATGAGAAAATTAGCCTGTTACTCTGACGAGAACTATCTATTCTATAAATGTATCTTCCATACTCGTATTGAAGTTGAGCCCCTAAAACTGCTTTGAAACGGCCATATAAAAAAAAAAAAAAGTCGACATGTACATCATCACTGTGGAAGTGGTGAGCCCTTCATATTTTTGGGCTTTTTTGGGTAAAAAATAGATAGATAGATACTTTTACTAATGAACAGGCCAACATTTAGCACACTTTTACGGTAAATTATTTGCTCACCTTTGCCCGAATGATTTCGTTGTTACTTTATAAGCTACACCGTCTCCCCATGCACTGCCTACCATACGGCACTGGTGACAAAACCAAATACAGATATGCGCATATAAACTGACCCGCTGATTTCAGTATTTGATTTTATAGTTGTAATTACGGCTTAGATGTAAGTATATACGCTAGGAAGGATATCTCTGAGTAGAAATACAGCATCCTCATAATCTGTGCTTTAAATTACGCCACTGTAATCTGTTGTACTTTGTAAATATAGCCATGCCTACTATTTTCTGGCGTATTCAGGGTTGTGTTGCATCATGAGCGAAGGAGTTAGCGATCAGTTAGCGATCAGAGAACGTTGTATCATCATCTGCTTTGAATAAGTAATGAAGTAACGCGCCTTGTTGTAATAAGAATTGAGTTACTGAATTTTATTAAAAACTCATTGCAGTACTCATAACCCAGAAAAGTAATTGTATTCCATAAATGAATTCCTTTGTAACATGTGTTCCCAACACTCGGGACACAGGCACACAATCAACCATTTTTCTAAATGACCACTTTTCTGAAGCTATTCTGCAACATAAATCAAAAGCTGTATGTTTTGGCAGTGCAAAACTTTCTTGACTCCAGCTACTACTTTCGGCATTACCAGATCTTGGGTGCCAACCTTTTGCATTGTTTGAACCTATTTACACTGCTTGAACCTATTTACACTGCATCTATGCAGAGTTGCACAACAATCGGGATGGTTAAAAAATGTATTTTATGTCCCTTTTGTTAACGATGTCTATATGTTGAAGTGTCTATAAAAAATCAGCCTACCAAACATTAAGTATAAATTATTATGCCATTGGTTTGGTCATGGGTGGTCACTTGATGGAGTACCGTATTGTCCGGACTACAAGGCGCACCTCCCCAAAAAATATTTTTCTTATAAAATGCGCACTGGACTGCAAGGTGCACGGAATTAAAACTACATTATGAGTTGCTGTAGTTATTCATGTGTAATAGCCACTGGCTTTGTATACTTCTATTGTATATTACCAAAAATGTCACTAAGACTACAAACATTGTATGGTACAGGAATTAAAACTAGGTTGCGGTGGAGAGAGCGCCAAAAACTAACCACTAGACCATCAGTAATACAGCTGTCACATTACAAAGCATTAGATTTTATACTCACAATCCCAGAAACCAATGTTGGAGAATGGAGAAAATGGAAAATGTTCCTGAAACGGATGGGAAAACAACTCTTTGGTGTATAGTTGGTCAATTTAACTTGGCGCTTTTTTACTGGTAAATCTGTCAGGACGACTTTCTTTCTCCATTCTCTAACGTGCGTTTTTGGCACCTTAAGGAAAATTAGTGTGATAATCCGATAACATCTAATACCTTTTCTCTGTATTACTGGTTAAGTTCCGACGCTGTCGCCGCCACTACCCAGGTTTGTTTCTCATTGCGATGTTCTTTGATCGATCGGTAAAGGTATAAATATGGTGGTATACCATGTAGTATCGCACACAAAAATTACTCCAATTGTACCCACATATACGGCGCACTTCCTGATTTCTGGCCATTTGGGGATTTTTAGGGGCGACCTACAGCCTGGAAAAAACAGTAATCTGATAACAATGAGGCAGTTCTTTGTAAATGTGCCCATATAAAACTCGGTGTTTATTTGCAAATGTATCTGCCAAATGCAAATTAATTGCTCTGGCAACAACTCTCATGTTTGATGGATGTGAAATCAAGGAAAAAACACTGTGAGGGGGTGATAATCTGCGGTGCTTTCAGCAAAAGTGCATTCCCTTACCACATACAATGTTTTTGGTATTGTGATTCCTGATGAGTCCAGTGTGAAAAAGGTTTTGGGTTGTTGGAGTATAAAATCTGCATAGTAGGTTAACCCACAAGGATACAATTACTCCCGCAAAATGTTGAGCGCCAATAGGTGGTGTGCCTTCACAGTGTTACATTGATGTTAATCATGGGACCAAGGCAAGCTGCCATCCTGAACTGACATGTCAAGAGTCTCGTCTAAACTTAAACCGCTCACCCTACGATTTGGAAGTCCTTTTACCCGTTCTTGTCACCCCCCCTTGCCTTCTTTGCCTCGGGCTGTGTTATTGAGTGGAGGAGCCAAATTGTTTCCCTTTTGTATTGCTAGACTCCATCCTGTCTGTGGGTCTCCAGACCCCTAAACCACAGTTGGCAGCACAGTCAGCCTGTCTTGAGGAATGTGAGGGGGCTTCTAATGGTTACGCTCGCTCGCAAGCTGAGCGGAGAAAAAGGCTGTTCTTCCTCACTTTCCTCACCCAGGCACAAACACGCTCGCAAACAAACAGAAACAGAGTGAACAGAGGTTTTTCCCCTTTTTATCCTCTCTGTGGGTGTAGAGTCGTCCAGTCTACGATCTTACGGATTATAGTCGCTCCTGTGCTTTGAACAATAAGCCATTAAAAGGGGTTCATAGTGATAGTGGGAATCTGCTCCCTCCTTTGCAATATCGCAAGCCATAATCTGGGCCCAGACTTGCTGTCTGAAGCTTAGACTGCTGACGGTGGCGAAATGTCACGCAGGTCAGTCAGAACCACGGCCCAGCTCGTACAAGCTTTTAACGATCGCCCCTTTATTTTGTGGCTTCTGATGTCTTTGTATGTTTATGACATTATAGTCTTGCTCATTTGGAAACTATTCTTTGCACTTCGGTGCACAGAGACTCATAAAAGGGAAAGTGAATGACATGAATGAAAGAATTAGCCATAGTCAGCTCCCTCTGCCCAGAACTAGAAAAGTGGATAATGAATACCACTTGGCCAACTACTGCTTGAAATCTGGCATCACGGCGTATCATCCTGCATTCCTTTGCATTTGATATTCCACACGGGACTATATTTCTCATGCAAACAACCGTTGCAACATGCCCTTGCAATTGAAAGATCACACGCTAATGCCTACTTGTCCCCAATTACGACAAACACTGCAGGGCCTTTGAAACATATCTGCTTTGTGTTAAATATATTTACACTTGAAAACGTCTCGCGAGGAGGCTGAAAAGGAACTCGCCCTTGCCCAAAGGAGTGTACAGAATACTAATCAGAACCTTGGCACGTTTGATGCTTGTTTTTGATGTCCCTTAAGGATCAACGCGAAGTTCTGCCTCCACTGGGGTCCGAAAGGTGGCCAGGGAAGCAGTGCTTTCACATTTGTCATTACTTGGGGCTCATCTTTTTTTTTTCAGGAAATGGAAACGTTGTTCTTATGTGTTGAGTCAAAGCTCAGCAGATGTCAGTACGATATTAAACCGTGTTTGTTTATTATCTACGTCATATGAGTTCTGGCATTTGGCTAAGATAAGTTATCCTGTTTTTAATATTGGACACCTGCAAAGGAAACTGAATAGGATGCCAGTTTATTATGACCTATTGAGCACTGTTGGTCATTCTTTTAACAATAACACAATTGTGTCCTTGGGCATATCATGTTGCTGTTCTTTGGTTTCCCACAACCTTTAGGGCATATCACATTTGTAAATTATGATAGGTAATAAAATGAAAGTGCTCAGGGGGGGACTTTTAGAATCGGTAGGACTTTATCTGAAGGATTTTCTCCTGTCCTTTTTGCATGTCCAAAATTCAATCATGTCTTCTCTCCTTAGTTTGAGTGTCTGTACTGAAGTTTAAGATCTGTAACTCGTTTGGTATTAAAATAATTAAAATTATTACAAATGTTTTCCTTTTTTTTTTCAATCAGAGAGCTCAAAATGACGAGATGGAGAGCATCACCAAACATATGAAGTCAATGCAAGGTAAAGAAAATGCAAAGCCACTGGACAAGCCCGAACAGTGAGTTTGTAAAGCGTTTCATATTGAGTCAATTCCTTGAATAGTAAAAAGTGAAGGTTCCCTCAACAATTGTTTTCAGGTTTCTGTTACAGTTATCTGAGATCCCCAATTTTTCTGAACGGGTCTTCTGCATCCTTTACCAGTCTACTTTCAATGATTGCATCAACTCAATCGTCCGTAAAATGGAAATCCTACAAAGGACATGCAAAGTGAGCCACAAAGATCCTTAAGTTTTTATTTTTTTTATTTTTTTAATCTAAAACAGTCTTTGATTTTGTTTGTTTGTTTGTAAGTCCCTTCAAAGTGGGAAGTGTGTATTGCAGATTTTGGGTCTGGTTCTGGCTTTTGGTAACTTCATGAATGGAGGTAACCGGACAAGAGGCCAGGCTGATGGCTTCACTTTAGACATTCTTCCCAAACTGAAGGACGTCAAAAGCAGTGTAAGTAATGAAAGAAATAGCAGACCTGCCCTTGAAATATTTATTTCCTATGAATTTACTAAACTCCCTGTTGTTGAATGTTTCCAATTATGCTTAGTACAATAAAGTTCACGCAAATTTAATATAATTCAAAACTAATAGATGGTTGATTTGTTTTACGTGAGCTGAAAGTCATTACGCATTAATTGGTTACGCTGATAGGCATGGTTTTGACAAAAGTATTAAAATAGTGGAATGCTTTTTCCTTTTCTACGGCCGTATTTTTTCATGTATAAGGCACATCTTTTTACCAAATGATAACATTACGTTTGGCTGCGTTATAAACAGAGCCACACCCTTTATTTCAAGACACAATATAACGATGCTAAACCCACTCTCGTCTCAAAAGCTTATTATTCTGCGTATTTTATATTACCGTGTGAATTTGATGATTTGATAAGATCTATGAAATAATAATAATGCCAGAGCCTATGTCCTACATAAATACACCACTATAAATTTGTCTCCCTCTCGCACTTACTTGAGAGTATTCAAACTCATTTTGAGCGTCATTTTGGTCATTAATAATGGCTTCAAGGTGCGAGCAGTTATTCAAAAAATGTTACAACATCCTGCAAATGAAAATCCCAGCTTATTTACCTTCTCCACAGGGTAGGAGGGAGGAGCGCTTACTCTCTGTGAATAGCTCCACCCATCCTAACTGCTCACCCAATCAAATTGTTTCAGGTGCTTTGTCAGAGCTTCTGGTTAATTGAAAATTGTTATGTGGCTTTTAAAATAAAGTGTCTCAATAATGATCATAAATTGTTTAATTAGCTTACATATAAGGGATTTCTTAGCGATGTACATCTAAGATGCGGTTCTTTGGTGAGAGACCTTGACTGTAAGCTGTAATGATAAATATGTCCAACCTATACTGGACAGTATCATTATCTTTCCTAGTGTCTGTTCTGCTTGGTCTGGACTAATAAAGTCTTCACATACAAAGGTTTGGGACAACACAGAGGAATTTTACATGAAATCAGTTCTGTTTCAGAGCCATATGTACTCAGGAAAAGAGCCACAATTGGCTCACAGGCCATAGGTTGCCATTCCCAGACCCATACCATTAATGGTCTGTTTTCACTGCTGCGAACCAGGTTCCTGGGAATTGGGAAGTATGGAAAAAGTTACACATTGTTTTATACTGATTTGTAATCAGAAACTAGGGGGGGGGGTGTTTTACAAAATATGTAAATATGTCAAGTGTTTTCATATTGTGGGTATTTTATTATTCCTTTTTAAATGAATCCATTAGATTTTTATTTTTCAATCGCTGCATACAAATCACTTTGCTCTCCTATTATACATACATATATTCGTAACTGTGCATTGAATGAATCAATGTCCTTTAAATGTCAGACAAAAATATTCTTAAATGTGAACAAATGCTTAGGTTTATCTTCGAAGATTTCATAGGATCTAAAAATAGTAAAGGAAGTTATCGGAGATTCCTGACCCCCAGTGGATGGCGTAACCTGGAATTAGTCGAATCTTGGAACTTGTAGTCTGCATGAGCTGCAGAGCTTTGGAGGAGAGGCCACCATGTTTACCCTTCTCGCTCAATATCACACTGGTCCAGGCCTGCCCTTGGCACCGCCATATAAGGCCATGATGCTTCGCTCTGTACTGCAAGTGGAACGAGCTCTGCTTCCATAAAGAAAATCCTACTCTGAATTATGACAGACAGCCAAGCATGTTGTTACATTGCTCCCCTAATATCATGATTGATTGCCCAACAACCCCCCCTCTCCCAAACACACACACACAAGGATCCTGTTTCTATTTCTGTGTTCACGCACAAATTGAAACAACCTGCTCAGTGATGAGTAGATTAATAAGGATTGGGGTTTATTTCTTTGTGTTTTCCTTTCTTTCAGGATAACTCCCATAGTCTTCTGTCGTACATCGTTGCTTACTATCTGAGACACTTTGATGAGGTATGTCTTCATTTCTCTTTATTTAAATCAGTTTTCTACCAGGAAAGTGTCCTGAACCTTTTAGACCCAAAGAGCCATGAAAGCAAAATATTTTGGGGGACAGAACCACACCATATATTTTAGGAAGAACTACAACAATACAGCCGGACGCAGTTTCCAAGCAGAAGCTATTTCTTCAGCTCCTTCTATTTAACTTTGTGATGTTTGATGATTTTCTAAAATTCATAAAATAGTTGTTATACCAGAGCCTGTGTCCCATAAAAAGAAATATACCACTTGAAATGTGTCTCCCTCATACAGTTACGTTAAGATTGTTGAAGCTCATTTTGGTGATCATTGGCCGTAATTTCAAAACAAGGCACGAGCAGAGTTATTTTGTAAAAATGTAACAAAACACTGCAAATGAGAAGGGTACGGATGTATTAACCTTACCAGCGCAATAGGTACTGGGTGATCAAAAGATATTTGGAGGGATCTGCCCAATCCTACCCGACAGCCAAGACGGGGTCTGTTAGTCTAACACCATGACTGTAAACTGCAGTTGAAGCTATGCCCAATATGTTTTGGACTGAACGCTGCCTCGGCTTTGCAGATACTACTATAGAAATGATAGGAAATTAGCAAAGCCCTTATTTTATCTGTAAGCCATTTCTGGCTCACGAGCCATATGTTTCTGACCCCTGCACCAGCCTCTGCTTCTCTTAGAAATTCTTCCAGAGCCCCTTTTTCATCTCTCTCACCAGAGGAAACAATAACTCCTCTTTTATCAAATTATTTATTTTGATTTTCTGTTCATACGGAAAACTAAAATTTTCCCTTCCAGCTAGTTTTGGATTTTCTGCCTGTGTTTCACTCCTCATCTCCCAGTCTGGGTTCATTCAAAGTGATTGTCCTTCGCTGGCACAGCATCTAACGTGGCGCTGGTGTAAATAATTAGTTTTCACCAGATGAGATGAACTCAGCCCTGAGTGGAGCTTGCCAAAATCAACCTGCATTTCATGCTTGCAGCGCACATAATGGCCTTGGAGTGACAGTGATGGAAAGGATTGTAATTTTATTTTTCCTGTTTGCCCTATCTAAATGCTTCTAAATGTGTTGTGAATTTAAACATAGCTTCTATAACCTCTCTGAATAGTTCATAAGTACACTCATGACATTTGTATCAATCTGGCTCAGAGTTCATAATATATACAAGCAAGGCCTTCCCTACGTCATTGGGAGTTTCTCTGTATGAAAATGTGTGTTGTGCTTCTCCAGAACGCTGGTAGAGAGGCGTGTGTCTACCCTCTACCTGAGCCGCACGACCTCTTTCAGGCCTCCCAGATGAAGTTTGATGACTTTGAAAAGGATCTGCGCAAGCTACGGAAAGACCTGACCGGTAAGATTACCTGCCTGCGCTCTGTCAGCCTGGACATTCGCTGTTCCCCAGCTATTAAATTGATCCCCTGCGGTGTTATTTGTTTATGTGAAATGTGTGAGGAAACATGTGAGGGCATGAATTATGCACGAGCCCTTTAACATAACTTCTCACACGGAAACGGAAACACATTTTTTCAAAGGCTGAGCATACCATGGCTGTGCTCAGATTGGCGGAGGTGTGTCAACTGCGAGATAACATCTGGTTGTTGTCGAAACGACAAGCTGAAGCAGATGTCGATTATTCGGTACGAGACCCCCATAGGTTCAAAAGAGCCAGAGAAATTTAGATCATCATGAGTACTGTAGGTAGGGCTGCAACTAAGACTGTTTTAAAAATTGACTTGTTATCGACTATTGAAACTATTAGTCAATTGATTGGATAAATATTATTTCTCATTTGAATTTAGCAGTTGATTTAATTATGTGGCAATTATTAAACACAAGAAAGATGGATACAATGAAGAACACATCTTTTATTGAACATATATATTATATATACCACAGCCATATCCCCCTAGTGGGAGGTGGCTAGAGTCATTTATTTTGATTCAGAGGAGGGGATTCCCAGCCCCCTCGCTCAACCCAACTGAGGTGTTGGGAGCCATTAGGTGACCAAATCCCCCAATTCCAACCCCTAATGCTGAATGCGAAGCAGGGAGGCAACGGGTACCAATGTTTAAGTCTTAGGTATGACTCGGCCGAGGCTTGAACCACAACCTCCCTGTCTCGGGGCGGGCGCCATACCCCCAAGGCCACCGAGCTGGTTTCTTTGGTTTATTGAACATACATTTTTTTAATAAAATATAAATTCAAAACCAATCATGCACAGTGCTCAGTCAGTTTAAATATTCATCTATAAATCTCTGTCCATTTTGGGGGGACAGGCAAATGAATAATACATTAAAATCATTTGGTTTGGTCTCCTGCTGCAACATCTTTTGCAAAAAGGAAACACGAAACGAGTGTCAGTGGTTGCTTCCTGTAGCAGAGGAAACAACATTATAAAGGAGTCTACCGACCCCGATTACCACCTGTATGACCTGTTGCCCTCTGGTAGGTGCCACAGGTCCCTCAAAACAAGGACTAACAGGTTCAGTTTCGTCTACAGGGTCATCACCAAGAGCAAGACTTTGACAAATATGTAACCTGCCTATGTATAAAAAATGGCTATGTGGACTTTATGTATAGACTATTTAAAAAAAAATATTTGAACAGTCAAGCCCAATTTTTTCCTTCAGAGTTTAAAATTTACATCTTTGGTTGACCATAAACATTATAATTTTGCATTTTACTTTGGTCCAAAAAAGAAATATACATTTTATTTTTGAGAAAGAATAGTAATGACTAAGCGATTAAACTAAAAAGGTTTAACTGAATAAAGTATTTATTCTAATACAAAAAATATGATGCGAAGTTTGCATGTTCTCCCCGTGCTTGCGTTGGTTTCCCACGAGCACTCCGGTTTCTTCCCACATTCCAAAAACATGCATGTCAGGTTAATTGGTCGGTCCAAATTGTACTTAGGTGTGAATGAGTTGAGTTGTATGTCTCTGTGTGGCCTGCAACCAATTGGCTTGCAAATAGTTCAGGGTGTCCCGTGCCCAATGCCTGAAGATAGTCTACTAAGGATAAGCGGTGCAGATAATGGATGGATGGATGATCAGACAATTGCTCTCTTGGACTTTGTTTACACTTTCAGTTATTGCTTATGTTCATTGTTGACTATGGTTTGTCAGCGCATGCCCATGCAGCATCCATTGCAGCCCGGTCATCCTGAAATGGGATTACCTCATGTGCGGCCCCTTCTCATGGTTTATTATCCTCATGCCGGGGTTTTTACTTTTTTATTGCCCTCATGTTGATTTCAGATCAGGGGATGTTGTAATTGTGGCCCGTGCAGCCCTCTGCGACATTTTTTGATTAAGAGCTTGACTTTTGGTGAGCCTTTGCTTTTGAGAAACTTAAAGGATAATTGCCAAACATTTGGAAAATTGAATAATTCATAAACATGAAATTGATTTTTTTTAAACATTGATTTGATAGTCATTGATTACCTGAACGGTTTTTGCAGTCTGAAAATTGTGATATTGAAGTTACTGATTATTATTACTACCAAGTTCCATTTTTGCTTATATAGCTTAGCTAATAATAACACACTGTTATCTTTGTCCATTGGTCCAAATTGATTTTGCATTTGGCAGCTCCCCTCGTTTGTCGGGCTACTATCATTCTTGGTTACAAAAGAAGATACCTCTGTAAAAAGGTTCCATCGTGCAACACACAAAAAACATTTGATTGCTCGATCAAGCCCCCCGGAAGAAAGCGTGGTGCTTGGCTTGGTTTTTGACAAGGAAGCGGAAACCTAACGAATGTGGCTGTTGGGAAATGGGTCATTTCTCTTGCTTGACACGGTCTGCAGCACCTTCCAAGTACTGACATGTCCACCGGTGGTTACAAATGTATTTTTGTGCAATTTAGAAGTGCAAGTTTTCCTCCATTCTCAATTCCCAAAACAAGGTCTGGTCTCTGGGATTTTTTTATGCACCTTTGCTGCTAAACTAATCAACTCGTATGATATGCTTTGCCAGATAACTTTTTTTTTTTTTTTCCAAAATGTCATTTGCAAGTTGTAAACATTTAATTGCTCACAAGAGGAAAGAGAATGAACTTGTTTGTTAGCCCTTTGTTGCAAACAGCATTCACATAAAAGCATCTTTACCTGCTCGGTCTTCGGAGTTCTTCGTGACCTGGCGTTTAGAGTTCTGCAACTGACCTGGGCTGCCGAATTGAGGAGTTAGGGTATTTCGACAAGCACTCAAGTGACCTCGACTGCAGCAGAGGACACAAGCAAAAGATCTTAGGTCCCAAAGGGAGAAGCAACATATGGTTTCTGAATTTCGTACACAAACGCGTATTTTCCTTTTCGTAGGAAGTGTGGACATCAGATATCTATTAGACTACACGGGTCATTTACGCACATTTTGGTGCCAAGAAATGTAAAAAAGTTTAATGATATTTTCATATGAGGAATAAAAAATAAAATCGAGATTTGAAATTGTTCTTTGTGTAACATCAGGCAATCACCCTGATCATTTAGAAGTTTGAACAGGAAGTAATGCAATATAAGTAAATCTTGTCAATTGTTAAAGCTTTTTACGTTATAACACCTATGAACTTCAACCATGAACAAGCATTTTTAATGATTGCAGTTCCCAATCTTCAGCTAAAGTAAACCTTATTAAAAGCAAGACCAAATATGTAGAATTAAGCAGAGCTATTGTAGCGACCCTCGTTCATGCACGACACAAGGTTTCACAATCTCTGGGTTTATTGCCTTCAACGCTTACAAAAATCACTTAAGCTACGGCAAGCGCTGAAGCCCATAAAGTGCCAAACGAAAAAAACAGTCGCAGAGGCCCATGACTTAACAACTGAATGAGGTACCGGAATATTAACAGTAATACAACAAAAACACAGATTTTGTGAGAATTCAAAAAAACATTCAAAACAATCAAATTTCAACTCTGTTACACCCACCCCCACCGAATTCTGGACAAAATCTCACACTTGGTTATAAAATCAAAATCAACATATAACAGTAGTCATTGGGTCACACATATTAGAACCGACTTGAGAAGTATCCTTTAAGGATGCAGTGGCCAGAGAAAATTCTCTGAACCAGCCACCGGCTATAGAATGCCTTACACATTCCACATTCACCCAAGACATATACAAGACATAAATGAGCACAAAACATTCTCTCCAAAACCAAGTTATTTCAGAAGAATTTTAAAGGGAAAAAATGTCATGCCCCAAGAGCTCGAACTACTGTGTTACGCATAGTCTAAACATTACACTGTAGGTGTCTGGTGACATCTTGTCTAGCCATAGTGTGAAGAAGCCTGTTGACTGGTCGTATAACACGACCCAGGCGTGTAGTGCGGTGTGGTGCAGACTCTGGTTGATCAGTGTGGCTAACATTACCTCCAGAGACAGCAGCCACTACAGATTGAACATGATCATGCTCACTAAGAGTCGAATTGTCATCCCTAACAGCAGTGTCGTGAGTATGAGTGGTCAAGGAATGACCAGAGTGAACTTTCAGAGTTCAGCCCATGCACCCACTCTCTGGTTCTCTCCCCAGACGCAGGCGTGAGATCTGTGTAGTTGTCAGGGCCTGAGATGCTTACAAGACTCTGTGCATCATCTGCCGTACATCCAGACCGGTTTAGCTGAGCAGGCACTCGAGCATGAGATTCTTCGGAGACAGTGGGACTGGTCATTGAAGAACAAACTGAGGCAGATGATTGTGCAGAGGACAAAGACAAATCAGACTGGAGAGAGGGCTGGTCTTGAACTGGGAGAAAGTTAACCAACATCAGCAGGTTACGGTGAACAACCTTCTCATTCCCTGTGATGGTGTCTTGAATTTTGAATGTGTGTGTTTGAGGGTTCATCTCAATAACAGTGTAGATGGTAGACTCCCACCTATCAGCCAATTTTCGCTTGCCCCTCTCATTTTTGTTCGCCACAAGGACTCTATCTCCAACTCCAATTGACGGCCCTTTTGCTGCCCTGTTATAGAGTCGAGTCTGTCTGCCCTGTTCCTTTTTTGCATGTTCCTGAGCAATTGACATAGCCTCCCTCAGGTCTTCAGACAGTTTTGCAACATATCTGCCGTAGGTGGTAATGTCAGGGTCAGACAAAATGTTCCCAAACAGAGTGTCGACTGGGAGGCGAGGAACTCTCCCAAACATCAAGTAAAATGGTGCATATCCAGTAGTTTCATGAGCAGTGCAATTGTACATGAATGTGAGTGTTTGTAAACGTCTTGGCCAGTCCTGCTTTGATTCAGGGGGCAGAGCTCTGATCATATTGCCCAAAGTACGATTAAAAAGCTCAACACTTCCATTTCCCATCGGATGGTACGGGGTAGTATGTGACTTACGCACCCCAGATAATTGTAAAAGTTCTGCGACCAAATTGCTCTCAAAGCTTGGGCCTTGATCACTGTGGATCCTCTCCGGAAAGCCATAAACACAAAAATACTTTTCCCATAGAACTTTAGCTACTTGCCTGGCTGACTGGTCTCTACATGGAAAAGCTTGTGCCAATCTGGTGAAATGGTCTGTTATGACTAGTACGTCAACAGATTTGTTGTGTGAATCTTCAGCGGACCAGAAATCAATACAAACAAGTTGCAATGGGCGGGAAGTGGCAATGCTTTCCAGAGGGGCCCTCCCTGCAGGCTCAGTGACTTTGCTGACTATGCAACGCTGACATTGACGAACATGCATCCTCACATCTCTGTCCATATGCAACCAAAAGAATCTCTGTCTGGCGATGCTCAGGGTTCTTGACTGGCCTTGATGGCCCGCACTGTCATGCACCCCTTTTAAAACTTCGGCCTTCAGGCAATCAGGGACCACTAACTGATGGCGTTTTGCATTTGAAATCTGATTACGGGATACTCTGTACAAAACATCATCACTCAGAACAAACTTCTCCCAGTGCTTCAGGAGTCCCAGAACTTGACTTGTCTCGTGTGCCCTTTCACGTCTAGACGGTCTTCGAGACCGTTCCACATAAAACCGAAGACGAGACAAAACTCTGTCCCTGGACTGAGCCTCCCGCAGGTCATCCATGGAGAAAGCAGGCAGACTGGGTAGTGTATCTGGGATAAGGTGGGGCATGTGGCTTATCAGTTGAGCTGCACGAGTTCTCGCACCGGAGGCCCATTCAGTGTGTGACTGGACAACAGCAGCAACTTCTTGATTGGATACAGTCTGGGCCGACACGAGTAATGACTGGACATTTGTAGCTAAAGAATGGGACAGCTTCTCTGCCATGACAGGCTGATCGGTAGAGTCTCTGAAAGTCTGTTGGACGGCTGTATCAGACAAAACCGCAGCTTCCGCAGTGAGATCATGAAGAGGTTCACTGACTAGTCTGTGGCCAACATTCTGACAAAAAGGGACACGGCTGAGAGCGTCAGCAACCGTGTTTTTGGGACCAGGCACATATTTGATCTCAAAATTGTAACTGGCCAGCTTTGACACCCATCTTTGCTCACAACAGTCCAATTTGGGTTTAGTCATAATGTGTGTAAGTGGATTATTGTCAGTCCAGACGGTAAACTCATGGCCTTTCAACCAATGGCTAAACTTCTCACACACAGCCCACTTCAGTGCAAGAAATTCCAAACGGTGAGCTGGGTAGTTCTTCTGTGACCGGGTCAAAGACTTGCTAGCGAACGCAATTGGCCTAGCCACTGTGTCACCTTCACGTACCTGGGACAAAACGGCTCCAAGGCCATCCAGTGAGGCGTCAGTCGACAGCAAAAATGGACGACTAAAGTCTGGATGAGCCAAAACCACAGAATGGATAAGGGCCTTTTTGAGGTCTGTAAATGCCTGGTCGTGGTCAGCAGTCCAGTCACCTGATTTCAGTTTGCGGCCCACTACAGTGCATTTGGGCTTTCTGCCTTTCTTCTGTTTCTGGCCAGCCAGCAGATAAAACAAGGGCTTTGCGAGTGTTGAATACCCCGGAATGAAGTGTTGATAAAAATTTAACATGCCCAAGAAAGACCGTACACGTTTCACAGAAGGTGTCGCTCCATCCGACTCCATCAAGTCCGCCACAGTCATTTTGCTTATACTTTCAACTTTTTCTGAATCGGTTGACACTCCATGTTCATCAATAATGTGCCCCAAGAATTTTACAGATTTCCTTAAAAAGTGACATTTCCTGGGGGCCAGTTTCAGATTGTGGGCACGGAGTTTGCTGAACACCATTTCAAGACGTCTGAGTGCAGAACTTTCATCAGGGGCAAAAACTAAAATGTCGTCCAAGTAGCATAGCAGACTTAAATAGTTTTGGTCCCCGAAAATGGATGTCATCATCCTCATGAAACTCCCTGGGCTATTACAGAGCCCCTGTGGCAACCTGTTGTACTCATAAAGCCCCATAGGCGTAGTGAACGCTGAGTACTTCCTATCATCTTCGTGTAAAGGCATGTTGTAAAACCCAGACGTCAAGTCCATTGTACTGAAGAAGGAGTTGCCACCAAGTGCTGCTAAGCAATCAGCCTGATGTGGCAGAGGATGAGTGTCTTTCAGAGTCCTCTTGTTCAACCACCTAAAGTCAGTGCACACACGCATATCACCATTCTTCTTCCAGATGAGAACTAAAGGTGAAGCATATTCACTTGTCGACTTTCGAATGATCTCTTTCTCTTCCATTTCATTCAAAACTTGGCGTAATTTTTGATACTGACTCGGTGGCACACATCTAAAAGGGAGTCTGAACGGCTTTTGGTCAACCAGATGGATTCTGTGAACAAAGTCCTTCGTCTTTCCGCAGTCAAGGTGATTACGCGAGAAGATGTCTTGGTAGTGAATGATCAGCTCTGACAACTTGTCTTTACACTCAGACGATGCATCACAACAGCCAACATCTAGTTCACCCAGGCCAATAGACTGTAGCTTCTCCTCAGCATTACTTACATCAGAGCAGACAGGAGGCAATTGCACAACGGAAGTACTCTGATGGCCACTGACCAGGTCTAGATCCTCCAAAGCAACACAAGGCACCAAGTCAGCCAGCTTTGCATTGCGTCTCAAAAACAGCGGATATTCTGTGACATTCATGACTTTCAGTGGAACCCATCCATCTGCCCACAGAGGTGTGACGATTCTGGCGACCATTAGACCCTTGGGGGCAGATCGTGCCGACGTAGGTTC
Source organism: Urocampus carinirostris (assembly GCF_059441175.1). NCBI lineage: Eukaryota > Metazoa > Chordata > Actinopteri > Syngnathiformes > Syngnathidae > Urocampus > Urocampus carinirostris. The sequence continues at coordinate 14,162,633 of NC_142361.1, forward strand.
TGTCATCGCTGCGCTCCCAGGAGATACTCGTGCAGTTTTTGACAGCTTCCCCCACAAGAGGTACTCACGGCCAGGCTCAAGGCATGTGGCTGAATTGCAGAGCACTGTGCCTATCTTCTCGGGCATTTCACCACCACTCCATCTATGCAAGCCAGCTAGCAATGAAAGAAATTGCTCAGTTTCAGCATTAGTGGATGATGGAGCAGAGATTGCTGTCCAGTACGCACCAAACTTCTTTGACTCATGCAATATGTTTCTGATAACATTAGTTCCAATGATTAGGTCATCAGGTTGCCCCTCAACAACAATTGTTGGCACAATCATTTTACAATTATTGATTTCCATTTCGATGTTGAAAGCTGACTTTGGGCACACTCGTCGACCCCCAACACCAATGAGTGTCACGTTGGTGGAAAATTCGTCTTCTGTACGTACTGCTCCAACAGAGAGCATCTTACGCAGAGCAGTCTCACTCACGGTACAGGCCATGGAGCCACTATCCAACATCCCCCCCAAAGTCATACTGCTCCCCACTCTAACTGGTACATAAAACAAACTATCGCGGCCCCCTACAGTATGTGTGTTTTGATAAACAATATTAGGCAACTGAGATTGTGTGAACGTGTCAGAATTAAAAACTGAATTGAAATTGAGATCAAATGGGTGGGAGAACTCATTTTGACCTGTACGGCCTCCCTCTGAATACAGGTCAGCTAGTTTCCCGAAACTGAACTGATTTGGGGAGAAACTTTGTCGGGGCAATGCTGCTTAGAGTGACCAGGGGCTAGGCACTTGAAACACAGATTATTCAATTTGCAATGATATAAAGTGGAGTGATCAGCGCCACCACACACCTTACATGGAGGAGAGTTGAAAGGACTTAGGCGCCTCTGAATACGCTCAGGATTCCGTGGCTCCACTCTAGACAAAACTCTCTCTAGCATGCTCATCATTCGGCCAAGGACATCACTGTCATCTTTCTGAGCAGGCTGTGGGACATACTGTGGTGGGACATGCTGTGGTGGGACATGCTGTGATGGGACACGGACAGGCGGTGAGACATGCTGTGGGCGCTGGGCATGCTGTCGAACACACGAAAAATGTGTATATGGATCGGGGTTAACATGGTGGGGACAAATGGACTGGAGACCCGTCTCTATAGAGCCAGAGTAGGAACAACAAGGAGATTCACTGTCAAGCACTGCAGTCGGGTAATTCTTCAGTGGAGGGACACTGCAAGACCTAGTTGACGCCCCTGATTCCCTTTGATACTCATCTATCCTGAGTTGAACGTCCTTAGAAGTCCACTCATTAACAGGCTTGCATCTGAAAATGTTTGATAGCTGTGGATCAGGACAGTACTTTGCAAACATTTGTGCCACTTCCCCGCTAAGGTTTTCCATTTTTCTGCCCAAGCGACGCAAACCCTCATCAGCAGTGTCTGCTGCTTTGTTTAGTCTGATCCAGTAGTCAACTGGATTTTCCTTTGGCGTGGGTAGCGTGGTGTAAAAATCTTGCAATGGGAGAGTTGACGAGGAATGACTAAAGTATCGTATTAGAATGTCATAAATGATATCTGGGTCTTGCCTCACATCAAGTGCCTCATCACTCCTGAGAGCTACTCTGACAACGTCTCTTGCCCTCCCTAAAAGCCTGCTTAGTATCTCATCTGCTTTCTCAGCTGTTGTATATGACTGTTTCCGAAGCTGGGCTTTAGTCATGGTGATCCATTCTTGAATTGAACACTTGTCAGAACCATTTCCCCTGAAAGTCACAATTTCACGTTCAGTCTTGACATGGACAATTACCGGTGTAGTGTTTTCCTGCGTTGTGTTATGTGGTCTAGGGTCGTCTTTAGTCATAACAGTCGCTGCTTTTCCAGTCATTGGTGTGTCATGTGCATGTGTGCGATCAATGAAACCAGAAAAGAGCAGACTAGCCAATACTGAGTTGCCTATCTGTTCTCCAATTCGGCCTACCATGTCAGTCAAGTGTTGCAGGGCAATATTATCACTCATTTGGGTTGAAGTCTGTGCATTCTCCCTCAAGAACTGTTCACTTGGAGACCAGTTTGGGCTCATACCACGCCCCCTGTCCCTCCCATCACTAACATGTTCTTGGAGACCACCTACACCTTTACTTCCATACCCACTAGTAAGTGTGTTTGCATTCAAACCATTAAAATGGACACCCCTGCCAATAGAAAAGCCCTGAAAATCGTCATTTTGACTACTATATCCTTCAGCCATTATACTTTCGATAATACAAAGAATAGAAAATAAAACAGGAAAAATAAAAACCAAAAATTAACTAATAATTAATGTATTGATAGCAAATGCACAGTGGCACAAATACATAAAACAAAATCAAAGCGCCAATGCAGTACAACAGTACCCTCTAGTGGACACAAGAAGAATATGCAGCAACGCCGGGATCTGCTCAGAGGCTGATCGAAATGATCCAGTTGCGTAGTCACGGCACCAGTGTAGCGACCCTCGTTCATGCACGACACAAGGTTTCACAATCTCTGGGTTTATTGCCTTCAACGCTTACAAAAATCACTTAAGCTACGGCAAGCGCTGAAGCCCATAAAGTGCCAAACGAAAAAAACAGTCGCAGACGCCCATGACTTAACAACTGAATGAGGTACCGGAATATTAACAGTAATACAACAAAAACACAGATTTTGTGAGAATTCAAAAAAACATTCAAAACAATCAAATTTCAACTCTGTTACACCATCAACATTACACCTTTGTTTCCTCTGTTTCCCTCTGGTAGGTGCTACAGGTCGCTTAAAACAAGGACTAATAGGTTCACTTCTAGTTTCTTCCCTAGGGCCATCACCACTCCAAACAATTGTGTAAAACAGTGAAAATACTTAATTTGAAACTTTTTGGTGAATTTTTGTTGCGGCTAAAGGTTATCGCACTATTATTTGATTGTTCTCTCGTTATGACTTAGGTCTGCTTTCAAGCACTGTGTTGTAAATATATTTTCTATTTGTCCTGAAAGTCTTTTGTTTCTTTTACCCCTGAGTGCCATGTCTAATTTCATTGCATGCAATGATTTACAATGTTGATATTAATAACAAAAAGACAATTCGATAAAAACAAAGGCAAATTGTGTAATCAAGTTCATCTTATTTACAAAATAGACAGCATGAAACATCTTTCAGCATCTTTATTAGATATTTTCCCACTTTCAGTACGTTTAATTTTGCCAATTATACATAGAAGTGCAGGATTTTGCAGACTTCCATTTTATTAGCAATCTACAATGATGATGCTGTCTGCTACCAGTGACTGAGAGGATCCAGATTAGAGACACCATCTGTCTAACTAAAATACATGGTTTTAAATATTTTTTTCCCCTTGTTAATACATTTATATAAGGCGTACAGAATTTGAAATGATCAGGAAACATAAAATATAGGGAAAACATAAGTTGACAGGTATGCGTTGTGAAAAATATACACCCAAAAGCCATTTCTAAAGAACACGTCTCTGTTGAAGGATGAAAATTATTAGAAACCATAAAAATATATGCATTACTAGAACTAATTTGTTGGCCAGAGATATTATTCGGGTGGAAGTCGTAAAAGGACTTTCTTACAGTACTTAAGTAAAAACACAGGCATGTTTTAAGGCACACGGACATTCTGACATTCCAGGGCATCATCAGGTTATAGACGTTACCTGAGCCCAGAGTTAGTGTGTCTTCCTCTTTCAGTTAATAGCAAGTGGAAAGACAGTTGCCACCTAAGATGGATTAAAAACTGGTGAAGATAGCAACATTCGTATGAAAATGCAATATTAAACAAAAGTACTGACTACAGGGGGTGCACATACTGTTAGGGTCTAGTAGGCCTCCTTCCACCAGATGGCCCCAACCATGTTCAGAACTGGGTACTGGTTTGTCCAATCTCTAGTAACTTGTCCCTAATTGTCTTTGCCCTTTATATAGATGGCTGTCTTGACAAGCATACTTGGTTAGGGCATTTAGAGCCATTGTCATCCTCATTTATTTTCCACCTCCATGTTAAACTCTGTTTCTGTCTTCTTTGTTACGTTACTCCTTGCATTTTCCAGTTTTCTGGTTTCTCGTCCGGGTATTTTGTTATTTGCTTTGTGACCACTTGTTTGTTTGGTACTTTGGTCTTGGTTTTGTTAATAAATACCGCCCTTGATTTGACCACCTCTGCTTCCAATTCCTGCCTCCCCCTACATGGGTCCATCATCCTCCAAAACCTCAACATATACACTATTATTTGGACAGAATACTCTATCAACATTCTAAAGAACTAATTTCACTCCGGCCACCACTTCTTTGACCTGTCGCATACTCATGGGAGTACAGGTCCCTTAAAATAAGGACAAACTGGTTCACTAAGAGTTTCTTTCTCAGGGCCATTACCACCCTAAACAAGCATGCAAAACTCAGATAAATGTATCTTCCCACTGGCCTTGAAAAATAGGTACACGCATCTTATTTATAGACTTATTTTGAATCGTTTGTTACTGCTCAGTTATTTCACTATATTTTGCACTATTATTATGATGCACTAATTTTCATTGCACTATCTTTAAAATTTAGGCTAGTCTCCAAGCATTACCCTATAAAAAATGTTTTGCCCTTTTTATCTTGACATTCTTTATTTTTCTCTCAAGTCTTTATAAGTGTCGTCCTAGAGTACCATGTCTAATCTCATTGGAAACCATGTTTACAACTTTATCAATGGCAATAAAGACAATAAAATTTAATACCCCACCCAACAAAAAAACAACAACATGTCACGTTTAATAGAATAACGGAAATCCAACTCAAAGCTATACAAAAATACTCAAGTACATTTAACACAGAATGCGTGTTCTGCCCGGGTTAAGAAAGGTAATGCTTGCAAAGAAGTTAGTGTTACCTGATGTGACATGTTCCTCTTTCTGCTTAGCATCACACTCTGATGATCTCATCCTTTTCTTTCAGCGTGCTCCAGAGAGACGGAAAAAGTATGCAAGCTGTCCTCAGAAGACAACCTTCAACCCTTCAAGGACAAGATGGATGCTTTTCTTAGCCACGGTGAGTTACTCCCAATTTGTCAGGTAACAAATGTTACATCCAGCAGTTTGCCAGAACGTTATTAAATATATGACAGACTATCGTACTTCTGTCGCTTCCTATCTATTTAGGATAAGACATTCATCCTGTTCCAAAAGCAACATGGTATGATAGTGATTAGTACATTTGCCTTCTCTAGACATAGATCTCTGGCAATGTATTACAAGTATTTTAAAAAATGTATTAATAAATGCGCGTTGGACAAAAACAAAGGGAAAAGGTCACCTTGTAGAACTGTCTTCTGTCCCTGCAGCAGGGGCGATTTTAGGTTCACAGCTTTAGGGATGCTGAGCACCCACGTAAAGCAAGGGTGTCCAAAGCAAGCCAGATTTAGTAAGCCAAAAAGTATGAGGGAAGACTATTCAGGCTGGCATTCTTTGAACAGTTTTTAATGAACTTACCTTCCGTGAAAGGTTTGTTGTGTTTGCCGATCAGCGACGCGACCTTGTAGCTCGGCTTTGTAGCATTTTCATTTGACTTATAGGGCCTCGTAGAAAAAGGTCTGCTGTGCCTTTAAAACTGCTACCAGTTGTTTCACCTTTTTATAGCGTTCTTTTTCAGTTAGCTTTTGTGGTCAGCATGTTTTTTCTGGCAGCACCTCTTGATACTAAATTCTTTGAAAACAGCCAGAGTTTCATGGCAAATTTGGCAGACGCAGTTGTTTCGGATTTTGGTGAAAAAATACTCTAATATCCGCTTGTCCTGGAAGCGGCGGCCCTCACAGTCAACTTTCCTTTTTTTTTAATTTGCAGTCGCTATGATGAAATTGGGGTGAGCTAAAATTCTTACAGAAGGCAAAGGGTAAGGTGGCCAAGGGGTTACTGTCGTGATTTGGTGAAAATGTGATTGTTTATAATTGTACAAATATATTTCATACTGCATTCGAAAACACTGGCGGGCCAGTAAAAAATTAATAACTCACTGTAACTGGCTATGTGTCAGACTTTGGACATGCCTGATTCAAATTAATTTAGGCTAATTCAACACTGTTCAGGAATGTCACTTACCAATTGTAAACATCAAATTACACTTTGGTTGGCAGAAACACTATTACTATGCTATGCCTAGTTTTTACTCATTTATTGCTAGTACACACACACACACACACAGAGTTGTACATCATAACCACTGTATAACATACTCTCACTGTAATACTCCGGAGCCTCCACAGACTATGCCGCTATGCCACAAGTGACACTAGCCCAGCCAAAGAGGGGTGGGATATGGGAGGGAGTGGTACCAGGATTCGGATAGACCTAACTATTTCAAGACGGGAGTAATCTGGCATATTTTCTATTTTTTTAATTTGTTTTTTCATTTAGCGTTTTCCATCATATTTAAGTCTATCCTTTTCCTTATTATGGAAAAGAGTTCTTAAAATGCAAGTCTTTGTTTGTGGTGCTTGGGTTGAATTTGGCAGTACTTGCCAGGCACTACCCAAAACAGGCTGGTAAAGCCCATACTCTACGTGATGTAAAGTAAATAAACCTCTGCAAAGAGATTTTTACCTAAAGTGCTATAAAGATGATAATGAATTGATGTGAACTTTCTGTTTCACTTTTCATGCTTTATAAATCTATCCGCCGATGACATTCTTGTGTGACCACAGTTTAATATATGGTGTTTCACACTTCTAATGAACATGTGTGTTTTAAAAAATGAGTTTATAACAAACCATACAATCTATTATCCCGAAATTAGATCGTAGACTTTGTGTCACATCCCAGATGTCGACAGCTCGCCTAAAAGTTGTTTATCTTCGCCTTGCACTCACATGGGTTTGTTTCAATAAATGATCCAAATGATCCAGTATCTCACGGCGAAATCAAAGATTAGAGGAAAAGACCAAAAACTGAAAACAGATTTCTTATTTTTTAATATTCTTTTTCCTCCCACCAGCTCCTAGTCGCTCCGAATCCGCCATCAGATGTGTGTTCAGGCTGACAATAACAATCAGAATCTACTAGCCTGAAATATGTACTGTCCTGAAACATGCAATGCAAATGCACAAATTCAAAGCACGTTTGAATTCAAAAGTGTTCATATTGTATGTTTGTGGGCCAAAAACATCAATTGAAATCAGAGTTCATCAGATAAACACAGAGCTCCTCACCCAGTTGCCACTTACGTGTGAGCAATGGTATATAACTGAACAATAATATTTCAATTCTTTACCTTTCCTCACAAGCCAGGGGTCCATCAGGTCAAGTAGTTGCCACCGTTCCTCGAAAAATTGAGTCGTTCTGTATTAAGAATGACATGTCTGCAGTCTGGATTGAGATGTTAAGGAACACACTATCCCATATCACGATTCCAGTTATTGCTTATGTTCATTGTTAATGTTGATCACTGGTATGTTTGTCAAGTTGGGTACACTAATGCAGCCTTCTTGCCTTTGGAAGGAAGATTACCCCATGTGTCGTCCCTTCTCAAGTGTTGTCATTTTTCTTCATGCTGTTTTTTTTTCTTTGCCCTAAAGTAGGTTTGAGATCAGTGGATGATGTAACTATCGTATTTGTGAACCTGTGCAGCCCTTTCAGGCTCTCTGTAATTAAGGGCTTTACACATAAATATGACTTGACATAAAATACTCGGTGCTCTTTACTTGGCAATGTCAAATTCAAATGTGCTAAACACATTTTAGCCACTTGAATGATGTGTTTAAATGTGTTCACTTAAATGGGCTGTGATTTTTGCAGTTGCAGATTGCAAACCGGTTTAGGTATAAAAAGTGAGACCAAATAAAGCAGGACTGAACAAATCTGTAAATTAAGCAGCCCATTTTGTTTGAAAAACTGCATTTTCAGAAATTGTGTTATGTTGCAATACTTCACAGAGAACCTGGCCGAGGAAGGATTGTAGTCACTGTAATTCACAGCCCATTTGCAAGTACTGTATATTAATATATCAGTGCTTTTCAACCAGTGTGCCGGGGCACACTAGTGTGCCATGAGACGTCTGCTAGTGTGCTGCAGGAAAATTGCCCACATGCATCCATGCAAAAAAGCATGTTACATATATTTCTCTTCATCCAGTGATCAACCCAAAAATGTTACCACTAATCCATTACCGTTAGATGGCAGCAGATACTATTTTTTTATATACTACTGTTCTGCTCATGAGCAATGTTCCCTCTAATTTTCCACGGGTCTGAGCATTCACACAAAGTCGGTGAGCAACGCTTGAAACAGTGAGCAACAGCAACCCCAAGTGTGGCAACTAAATCATTATCAAACATGTCCAAAACTTGACATCATGTTACATTTTGCCGAGTTTCCGGCAATGCAAAATTATTTTTCACTTTTGAATGAATTGACTAATGTACGATTGCAAAGGTTGCAGGGCCTACAAATGTCATTTGTTTTTAAAATTCTTTCACAAGATCTCCATTTCTTTTTTTTCCTGGCATTTTTTGTCGCATAATACGAACATTTTGGGGGGCTTATTTAGTCGGTTGCACGACACAGGACTGTATTTAATTACCCTTTTTTGTGGAATTACAATGTTGGCAACAAGATTAACTTGATATAATTGGAAGTTATTTGAATGCAACACAAACGTTTTCCTCTTTTTCCTTTTTTTTCTCGTTTTTTAAAAATTCTCTTCTTAAAAAATCTGAGTGTGTTTATTTTTTCCTAGCTGTTACTTTTTTGTTGCTTTTTTGTTCTCCATTACCTTTTTCCGTTTATTTGCTTCTTACTTTTCTTCTGGCTTTTTTCTGAATTTTTCCTGCTCTTTTTCTCTTTTTCTATCCTTTTGTTTTGTTTTTTTTCTCGGCTTTTCACTACTTTTTCATTTTGGTATTTTTTTCTTTTTTGCTCTGTTTCCCCCCTTCCTGCATAATTTTACATAATATTTGGTGATGTAGAGATTAAAGAAGCAAAAAAAACCTTAAAAGCTGTTTGGGACCTGAAAGAGCCGGTCCTTTTTAGTGAACCGAGCTGAAGAAGCCGGTTCTCGAAAAACTCTACTGACTTTACTGAACTTCGTTCTACTTCTACCTTGACTTCAAAATACCACATTTAGAACACAGCGTCAGGGGAACCCGTGTATTTTCACCTTCATGCACTGTAACGTTGACTTAATTCGCTTCTTAATTAGCAATTTCGAGCCCTGGTTTTTGTGAGCTGGCTAGATTTTCTTGTGCGCGGAAAAGCTCTGGGTTGTGCGCAATTGTGCACACACGCTGCTTAGAGGGAACATTGCTCATGAGGTAGTACATATTACATACTTGTTTGTCAAAGCTGTTATAAATTGCATTGTTAAAATAATGCATTAAATTAGGAGAAAATATTGAACATAGTTTTACAAATATAATAATTTAGTTTTACTTATAAACACATCAAAACAGTATAAGGTTAGAATGATGTCAAGTATATATTTGTCCCATTGGCAGATATTTGTTGCCCATTCTAATTAGCATTTTTTGTTATTTCTTCTAAAAAGATAGATGAAAAATATATTAAGACTTCAAATATAACCAAAACCAATAATATTTATGACCTCCTGAACCACAGTGACAAGAAATGATAAGATTGCTTTTATATTGTCAATTTTAGCAGCGTAATGATTTAAGCTTTTAACAAAACAAAAAACACGGGAAGAAAGACATATTGTTTACGGGGAATCTTTTTTAAACATTTTCCATGGATGTTGTCCCTTGAAATTTTTTTTTATGAAAAAGTGTGCCTTGACTCAAAAAAGGTTGATAAACACAGGTAGATGACGTATAAAAGTAATTGATTTATGAAACAGCTTTAAAATATTTAACACAAATTGTAAAAGCTACAATGTTAATGTTCCATGCTTTGGATTTACTGATTTACTTTTTAAAAGAAGGGGAAAAAAAAGTTTTTTCATGATGATTATTTGGCTAAATGAGGAATTAGAAATTGTGTTTGGTATGCTTGACACATTATTTTCTAAGTTGATACCGATATCCAACTTTTGAGTTTTCACTGATGTTTATACCAGATTTAGATACCACAAGTAAATACAATTTCCTCCCCTCTTCAAAAACAGTGGATTCTAGTTTTAAAGAAACACCTTTAAATCCCACAGATTTATTTTCATCACATTTTTAACCGGCAAATATTCCTCTAGTTTCAGGACAATGATTGTTATATGACCAATGTTTTAGTCATTAAAAAAGAGGAATTCCTTACAAAGTTCAATGATCAACCCTTCCAAAAATAATACACATTACACTGGGAAAAAATAATGGCAATGTGGTTGGCTGTCCAAGGAAGTGATCCTTATTTCAAGGTCAAGTGTTGTTAGAACTAGCAACATTAGCAGCCGTGTTGTATATCCTGCAACACGCTATTAGGCAATTCTTTTATGTTTATGCTTTGATTATTTGGGGTTATCTAGGTTTACACACTTGTAAAATATTTGTCCCATTTGAAGGAACCTTTCAATTAGGACATCAACTAAACTGACATTGTTGGCTTTAAAACATGGAAGTCAAAGAACTGGGAAAAAAGCAATTGTTTGGTTTTAGTTTAATAACTGTAAGAACTCAAAAAAAATAACAGTGCACAACCTTGTTTTCTGTGTTTTTATATAACAATAAATGTATTTGCCTTCTGTTGGCTTTGACCCGGGCTACATTTTAACTGACTGTGACCAATCCCTCTAAAGGAACATGCCAAAGGCTTCGCGCCGACTTCTTTTGTATTCAAATGAGGCAGTATAACACAGAGCATATGTGGTTCGACGGTTAAGCTTGTCGTCCATTTTTTTTAAAGGGAAGTCTGCAGATGAAAGCTCCTGGCGCCCTCCGTTTCTACTCATTCTTCAACCCTCTCAAATATGCTCCCTTTCTGGGTTGCGGAGAGAAATATGGGAGCTCCCACTTTGATTCACATGACAAGGTTTTTCCTCTGAGAGACGATTGCAAGCGTTGAAGTCTGACTCGCATGGCTCCAGACTGGATTCTTTGGGGTTCCGCCAGTGTGGCGGTACAAAGGGGGGGAATAAAACTCAAAACAAAACAAGAAAACAGCCAAATGTCGTATTCTTTTGTTATTTTGATAAAAGGCCTGGGGTTAAACAGTTTCTGGCTCCAGGGCCAAAAACCGCCTTTGTTTGTTTTTTGACCTCAACCCTAACCATAGAAAACAGCGGAAGGTGATATGTTGGAAATCCGGTGCATGGTCTCCGTTTTTAACGGTTGCTTCGCCTTCCCTTTCCAGTTTTCAATGCTTGATACTTGGGCCTAGTTGGATAATCCCTTTTGATAGAAATTAAGCTTACAAGAGACTGAATTGCTGATGATCCCGGGAAAACAACCGAGTGATGTTTTTAATGTTTTGGTTGCCATGTTATTACTGAAAGTATACTTGTATGTTTCAGTTCTATCATAGCTGTGAAAAACATTTAAGTCCGTGATTTGTCAGATATGCCTGGAACGCTAAAAATATCAGTTTTTCTATTTGATCATTTCAATATCTGGAGGAGTTGCTTTTTGTTAGTGGCAACTTATACATTTTATAGGAACAAATTATCCATTAGCTGTCCAGTTTGCATAGTGCTTAGTCTGGAGGAGATGCTTTTGGAGGAGGTGATTCTTTTAGGTTCAGTTAGTGTGGTGACACAAAAGGGGAGGAATACAATTAGAAACAAATCAAGGATAGAGCCAAATGTCATATTTTTTGTTGTTGTTTTTGTTTCGCTAATCTCCAAAATCCCTGGGGTTAAACAATTTCTGGCTCCAAAGTTGAAACCTCAACTGTCAAGGATATACCGCTGTATTGACTACTTTGTTTTCTTACTATGACCCTAACGATAGAAAACCGTGGAAGCGGATCTGTTGGAACTTGGAAATTCGGTGCTCGGGCTCCATTTTTAACACACACTTCACTAACTCTTAACATTCTTTGATGCTTAGTAGTTGGGATTTTTGGGTAATCTGTTTTGATATCAATTCCGATTACGACAAGATGGATCGACTGGTTTTCATGGGAAAAATTGGTGGTGTTTTTGATCTTTGGCTCCCGCCTAGGTGCTAAAACTTTATTAGTATGTTTTAGTTCTATCATTTCTGTCAATGTAAAAAGCATTTATGTTCATGCTTTGTCAGATATGCCTGGAATGATGAAAAATAGTTTTCTATTTCAACTAATTACAACATCTAGAGGAGGTGATTTTTTTTTTTGTTGTAATTTTTTTTTAAAGTAAGAAATTATCCAGTTTGTGTTGCCCTTTGCCTTATTTGACTGACGGCTGAGTTGGATAGCTCTGCAGCTGATATTGGGAAAGTGTCATAAAGCTTTCGCTAAGGTTTTAACCTAGCCGTAATTGTTGTTCACTTAGGTTTTTTATTCCATTTCAACAATACATTTTTTCAATAAGCCTTTGTATAGTTAAAAAAAAAACTTATATTGGACCAGTATTTCTTTTCTCATTAATAATCATGTGTTACCCATTTTTAACTATTTCAGGGAAAACCTTCCGGATCTGAAGCCACATTAATATTATTTACAGATTTATCATCATAAATTGATGATTCTGTCATGCCGCCGGAATGGGGCTGCGGGCTGATGGGTGATTTAGCGCCATGGAATTGCATTGGTCCCAGCGGGTTTCTGCCAGATCTTTAGATGCTGCTCTGGCTTCAATTACACATCCGAAAGCAGATCTTCCTGGATAAGAGCTGAACTTAGATTTGCGCCAGGAAAGATTATCTGTTCTATCTCCTGTCATGTCTACCTCGAAAAAAGAACCCAAGAGGAGACTTGACTTTTGGACACATCTGATCATTGACAGTTTAATGCAGCTATAAAATACATTTATTGACCGCCAGGGCCCCGTGAAGACGAGCTGCTCTTTCTTTGACAATTATACGGCAGCAACGTTGACGCTGTAGACCATGAGGGAATAACATATTTCTTGATCAAACCCAGGGTTGCTCTTATTCCGGTTTGAAAACAAGTAGCTGGGAGATCAAAAATGAGATAAGTTTACCGAAATTGAACAGGGCTGTTACACTCTAGAGCTTTTCCAAGTGACCTCGATGGCCACTGAGATTAGAACTTTGAAGCTGGTTTAAAATTTTGACGAGTTGGGCGATGCTCGATTTTTGTGGGGATCAAATCTTTGTTCAGCAAAAAAGCAGTATTTTCAAAAAAGAATAACAGACCTCACTATTTTGTTGAATGTTGTCATAATTAGTGGAGAATGTAAACTTTATTTGTTCAATGAGCGTGTCCCATGTGTAGGTAACTTTGAACAACTCTTATTCGTGAAGCGTTACTGTTATCCAATCTATGCCGAGACTATTTTGCTGTTTTGGACTGTGTCCTGCAATAAAGCAAAAGGTAAACATAGTCCGCAAAATTACAGTGGAATTGATAAACGTAAGTGGTCTTTACATAACATTTTCACGTAAATAATGCAGAGTAATGTGCTTGCTGAACATATACGTTGATAAAGTGACCCGTCTAGAGTGGCCAGCCTCCTTCTGAGTTTGCAGTAATGCCTTATAAAAGTGAACTGTCCAAGGTTTTTCTGTATTGACTCCAATCAAGAGCCTGAACTTTGTGTTGTGATCCATTGGTGCTGGATAACTGTCAGGATATACCGCTGTAATGACTACAGGTATTTTGGCACAATTTAATTAGCATGGTGCATTAGTTGAGAGCACCAGATGTATTTTTGGTATTTATAAAATGTTTCTTTTAATAGTTTGAGAGTATTGAATGGCTGTCAGGATTGAATGGACAAAACATTTTGGGGAGTAGTCTGCAGTTGACTGCAATGGCATTATATAGATAATTCATAAAGGGGTATCCATAATAAGCCTTAAATTTAGTTCAAGTTTGAACATCTAAAACCTCTTCCAGAGCGTTGGCAACTCCATTGAAGGTCCCCCAACATATTTGGTGCAATTGTCCTTCAGCTAAACAATAATGTCCCCTAACACGTCAGCTTTGATGTTCGATATTGGCCACCAGATGCCCCATTGAAAAAAAAATGAATGTTGAAATGGCACACTAGAAATTTGCTCATTGATGTATACGGAATCCCAAAGTACCCTGAATGCAACATCGTCTTTACTCGGTAATGCCCTTTACATTTATACTAGATCGCAGAAAACTGATGTGATTTGGCCTTACCAAAATGTACAATAATCTTTTAAAAGTCTATAAGGCGTATAATGTAAAACTGAACACACAAAATGTTAATCTGCTGCATGGTCAAGCATAACTTAGGCTTCATTTTTACAATTTGGCAAGGCTGGCGCAAATGTTAGGCCATTAAACTAAACGGGAAGTCATCCAAAGTTCCTCTGAAAAAAATATTTTGGGAAGAGATAAAGTTAGGATGACACTACTCAAATGAACAAATTAATTAAAATCATTTCACATTCTTCTGTTCCAGTGCACTGAAAAAACACGCAGGAATTTGATGTCTCTTGGTACACTAGATAATTATTGTTTACATTTGTACAATTGTATATTACAGTACAGTATTATATAACTCTGATTTTACTTTCATACAAATTTCCTTTCTCTGTCATTTAGATCTTTATACCCCATTTAGATTGTTAGAATTGTCTTTTGTCATTGATAACAATTTATTAAACATTGCATGAAGAAAAAATAGACATGGAATCCCAAGGTAAACATTTAACATTTTTGACAGCAGTCCATCATAGTTAATATGTACCGTATCTTTTGCAATATAAGGTGCACCCTTTCTAAAAATAGCCTTTCTGCAATAAAGGCGGCAATACTTTACCACTAGACCTCAAGCGGTACAGATGACTTAAGAAAAGGCATTAGAGCTTATCACACTATTTTTACTCACAGTGCCCTAAACACTGATTTCTAATTTGTATTCCGATGGTTTAAACAGTATCCTCTTCATTAACCTCTTGGTTTAATATGTATACATAAAAAAAGACTTCCTGTTTTCTGCATTTGCCTTTCGCAACATTATTGACGCAAAGGTTGTAGAAGTGGAGAATGGATTTGACCTATTAGGAGGTACTACATAAATCAGTGTTTATGGCACTGTGAGTAAAAATATTATGTACATATTTATGAGCTCTAAAGCCTTTGTGTATGTAATTAGTAAAACAAGTGACCTAGTCGTAAAGTGTCAGCGCCCTCAACATCACAACCCAGGTTCGTTTCCTGTTTCATGTATTATCGATTGATGAATGATTGCTCAAATACAGATGATTACAGTAAAACCTTCTTACACACACCTATAAATACTGCATGCATTTCCAATCTTATTCGGCGTAATCTGTGGTATACAAGGCGCCCTGGGTTATAAAATACATATACAAATACAATTCATACACACATTTCAAGGCATTTTGTTGTTTTTGAGTGCACCTTACAGTCCATTAAATAAAATAACTTAAGTACAAGTATATGTAGAAATCTGTTTACGGATCTCTGGCTTTATGGATTCTGTCATGCGCTAATCCCATATTTCCTCACTCTTCCGTCTTGTTTCGCACCAACGACCTTGCGGCCGTCCATCTCCATTTGTGGCAACAGCACAAAGAAATGCATGTGCCACACTTGTCAAACATTTTTCAATCGCGTAACTGTGACGCGAGCTAAAGCTAGTTCGACTCTGTCCTGAGCACTGGCAACGGAGAATATGAAGGCTGTTGGTTTAAGCATAAATGCCTTTGTACATACAAGTTCCCTTGCCATGATATCATCCCTGTACGCATTCCATACACTGCTTCTGTTTTCCCACCATAATGTCTTTTCTTTCCTTTACAGCCAAAATTGAGCTGGAAACGCAGGAGAAACAACTGGCAGACACTCAAAAGACGTAAGCCCTTGATCTTTCTTTCATGACTTTCCCCGGAGCTTCTTGGCCTTTCTTTGGTAGGTGATTCCTCTTATCCTGTTTCACAGGTTACATAAGGCCTGCTCTTGTGCGTCAAAGTCCTGATTTGTGAGTTTGGAAAGAAAGGCAACACGGGATGATAAATCTAACAAAGCCTTAAACGCCGTATTCACAGAGGAACATAATCTTGCCGCTTTGTCAATATTTAGGACTTATGGTTCCCTCGCTTCTAGGGAAGTTGCAGGCCCTTGTTCTAAGGGCGCGCAGTAGACTGTGCCTGCATTGTTTATCTAAGCTGAGCAAAAGGAGACAGCCTTGGCTCCAGATTTCTGTTAACGCTGGCGTGGAATGTGTTTCTACAGCACACTCTAAACAAAAGCACCAACCTGTCCACTGTATTGATTCACGGAAAATGGTGCCGCTGATCAAAACCCTGACATGCGTCATCCTGGGGCAGCGGGGCTTCTGACAGATAGTCGGGACCTGGCCTCGGCTATTCACCTCAGTGTCTAAGGCTAGGTTTTAAACCGCCGAGTGTTATGCTCAATTTCTGTTTTGGGGTGAAATCCGTTGTTTTTGTTAGATTGTTCACATTTCCAACTACAAGTGACTTGTATGTGATCTCCTGTGTGAATGCCGCATGTGTCCCGCATGCGCAGAGGAGGACACGTGGCGCCACACTCAATGCGCTCAGTGTATGTGAAAGTACCCTGGGATGTTACCAGCTGAGTGTATCTAGCAATTTTAAAGTTGAGTACTAACGGAGGCAGCACATGTACAACTTGATCATTTTAAGAAGAAGATTAAGATGAAAGCCAAGATTTTGACTATGACATTTTGTGGGGCAGTGGCAGCAACGTCTATCCTGAACAGAGTTGTGCCCCCAAATATTTAATCTGAAACCTCGCATTCCCTCTATTGAATGCGCTCGGTGTTTTTATCTGCCATGATTGTTGATTTCTCTGCTTCCTCGCGCATCCTTGAACTTAAAATTGTGTGTTCATTTGCCTATCGGTGATGTATAGGTTGCATAAATGTGTCCCGAGCGTTCACACAGCAGTCGCACTCCAAAAGATTTGATATAGGATTTAGGACCACATGAAGGTGGCCTGGTTCTTGTGTGAAAAAATCGGATATGTGCCGTTTGACCGGGTACAGGTTGCATTTGTGCAAAAAAAAATCAAAATTTCCTGCAGTGTGAACCTAGCCCAAGATCTTATACATCAATGTCCATCAGCGTTCACTGGGTTATTCTTATTTTTCTAATGTAGCAATTTATATTTGGTTGACTCGATATACATTCACATTCATAATCCAATTGTTCATGCATGTTGAACATTTTAAGGACTGAACAATTAATCAGGCTTATGGTTACATACTGCTGCCCTTTATGGTAGATAAGACTTAAATGCAATTAACCAAATGATGGGGTTCTCAAATTGTATCAGCTGCTTTTATTGTGCCTTGGGAGTGTGCGATACTGGGAATTTTCATAATGATCTGATCCAAATAAATACAGGGAGGTATTGATCAATACTGATCAGATACAAATACTTTTTGCTTGTAAAGGTCATTATTATTGGATAACTGACACCCTTTCCCCTTGTGCTAGTTTATAATAATGCAAAAAGAGTTTAAGCACTGAAATGTTCATTTTTTTTAAATTAAAAAACTACTATGCAAACTTTAACAATATGAAATAAAAATATATATATCTCCAGTTTCAGAACCAAAAGTCACGAGTCAAAACAAAAATCATCAATGTAACGGAAATACAACTAAAACAAATGGCCATTATACTTTGCATTGCACTATATTTTTGGAATGATGTAAAAGTGTAAATAGTGTAAACAATTCAAGGTAAAGACACAAATAAAACACTTCCACAACAATTGCTTCAGAGCAAAAGTCTATAGAGTCAGACCAGAAAAGCATCGTCACAAAAATACAAATATTGTATTACTATGTGAACAAGCCAACTAAAACACCTTCCATTGCACGATATTTTAAAAATAAAGTCAGGAGTGCCAACAAAGTGTAAACACAATTGGATACAATTTGTAATGTATATATCAAATACTTGATCAGTATCAATATTGATATTTCGATCGATCCATCCACCTTTATTGTTCATACATGTAGATATTTGACATTATTTTAGTATTTTTAGGCATTTTGCAACAACTGACAAATTTTAAATTTAACAAATAACCAAAAAGAAAAAGGACAATGAGTTGAATCCAAGGCTATTTAGGAAAACCATCTCCTCACTTTAAATTTCTCGTAATCCATCAAGGTATATTGAAACATAGTTGAAGACTATGCATGTAATCATGTTTTTTATTCAAATGCCTGAAGATGTAAGTGATGACGGCCTACTAACGATCTTGAGAAGGATTATCGTAGTAGTCACTCAGTCATTTTGAAAGCTCCACACCTTTTAATACCTTCAAATTAATCAGAATAGTTGGTACATGTGTCTATGTTACCTTCCTTTTGAGATTAGATCAAGGGGAAGTACAAAATTACTTTCAGTTGTCCAAAGTTGATAGCTAGTGGCTACTAATCGAGCTGGCGCTTGTGTTTCAAACCTTCACCTAAAATACAAAATCCTTAGGAAGTTTTACTTAGACAAGGTTTAAGTATTTCTTAATGTTTTTTCTAACCTTGCTGCAGAGTGGCCTAAGGGTGATCACTGTAAATATGAGTGTGCAAGTCAGTCATAAACGCTACAGAAAACATGTTGGTTACATGGATACACAGATTACTGTTGTATTTGTAAGAGACTGACACTGATTTGAATAAAATGTTGGATCCGTTCTCTGAATTCAGCATCAAACTTAAATACAAGCATCTGGATTCAGAATACTTGCTTGATCCTGCCATTTTTTTTTTCCACTAACTGACTTTTTATTTTATCTCATGCAGTCAATTTTGTCTGGATGCTCAGATTTTCGTTTTTGTTCTCATCCTTCAGCTTCTTGGAGTTGAGCACATCGTTCTCTGTCAAACCCAAACCGGGAGAAAAAGAGCCGTCGCCAAACACGATGTTCGGCCTTTGGCACGAGTTTTCCACAGATTTTAAAGATCAGTGGAAGAAGCAGAACAAGTTGATTCTAAAGGAACGGTGAGTTAGACGGAACTCAGATTAGCTACATGTTTGCTAACTGCTAAATATGCAAAGTATTCAAAATTGGGCTTGAGGCTACATTTTCAAGTTTAGGTTCTTCTTCAGCTGGATGAAACTAATCAAATACACAATGCCTTGCTGCTAACTATTGCTATTACTCAGAAATTAAAATTAGCATATCTTAGCGTTTTTAAATATAGATAAGCTAATTAAAATTGCTTTGGCTTAGATTGGCTGTGTCATTTAGCTAGTAAAATAGAAATACAGATTACCGAACTATTTTGCTGATATAAATTGGATATTTAAAACTATACGTAGGCCCGGTGTGCCTCCCTACTTTTTTTTTTTAGAATGCGGGATACAGACAAAACAATGTTGTCAAATAATTTACCATGCCTATTAGTGCAAAACATTTTATTCATGTTATTTTTTAAATATATTGGGGATTTCTTTGTACATTAATTACTTCCAACATTTGTAATGCATATTGGAAAGTATCATACATTCTGGATTTATTACAAATCAACTGAAATATTGCAAGCCTTTTCTATTTGATGAAAATGCATATTTTTTTTTAGCATATTTGTACACTTTTTCATGATATCTAAATTTGGGATATTTGAAATTTTGCTATTGTAGCAAAATCGTAGAGCAGTTACTTTCCCCCTACATATTCTGTAATACAACCACGATATTTTGAGGATATTAAATGTAACAAACAGAGGACAAAGGTTTGTTGGTATATGCATGCGAATATCCATTATTTGTGTTCATTTGTGGGGACATGCACCCTTCTGTTTCTTAAAAGGGACAAGAACATCTAACGCTTCCTAAAAGTAAAAGTATCAGCAATTTAAAAAAAAAGATCGATTTAGTTAATAAGCAAAAATACATGAACAATCCTATAAATGTGCATTATCAAAGATACTTAAAGGTAAAGAAAGATCCCTTTATTTTACATAACTTGAGCCTCACCTAGAGCGAGCTTAAACAGTTGTCCTCCACTCTGCTTCTATGTTTTCCCAAAACCCAAAAACTTCGTGGAAACCGGCAAAAAATAAAGTAAAATACAAAACAAAAATGGTGCTGTTTAGTCACTTTATTCTTGTTCCTGAAATCACGAATTGTCAAACAAGTTCTTTTTGTGCAATCTCTAGATGAGGGGTCTCCAACGTGGTGTCCACGGGCACCATATTACCTGAGCAGCTTGTGAACTGGTTCTGAAAATAGCTCACCAGTTTCAGGTCATAGGGATTTAATTATATCTTATTTCGAACTGGCATGTGGTTTTGGTGCTTGACTGAGCTTATTTTCATCTTACTTCTAACAATTACAACCTTGTAACAACATAGAATTAGCTAAATGCTTTTAGAAATGCATATCAAAATGCTAGCGCTTTGCACTTATCAATATCAAAAAATAGCTATCAGCTTCAAAAAGGTTGGTGACCCCTGCTCTGGATCCAATCCTAGTCATTCCGATTCATGAAAGGAAAGGACAGCAAATGACCCAAATCTGTGTTCTCACCCCTGTAATGAAAAGAACACACACAGCATCCACTTGAATTCCAGTTCCACGATGGATACGCTGATAACAATGCATGTCAACAGAGAGCAAATTGCTCCATTATGTCACGTGAAGATCACGTACCGATATTCTGACAAAAGGTTGGCTTGTGCCAGAGGAAAGCATATAAGCAGAGTTCAAAAGCATCGACTTGTTGACCTTTTGCCCAGAGCTATCTTGAAGCTTTTGCAGTGTGGTGGTGGTCGCGCATTTAAAGATTGTAATCTTCCCTCACTGTAGATTCTGTTGCAAATGTATGCAGTTCTTACTGGCACTGGCAAGTCGTTGTTGCCCGAGTCTTTGAACACAAATGGTTGTGCCTATCCATCTGTAGTTTGCTTTTGTTAAGTTTGAACTTTAGGAGGAACTAAAAATAAGGAGAAGACATCACTGAATTTTGAACTTGCGAGGCGGCCCGCAAGTGGGGCTTTTAGATAAGAAAATTCCGTCCTATTCCAGAGCTCTCCTCCAAATTCCCTCTTTCTTTTAAATCTCAAAAGTTAAAAAAATGGATCAGCCCTAAAGGTTGTGTGTATCCAAGAACAGCTGATTGCGACGATAATGTAACAGTAAAAAAAAAAAAAAACAGTTAGTTAAAAAAATAAACTTTGTCCTACAGAATAAAATGATCAGATTTGCATTTTCCATTTTTCTAGGACAGAACAATAAACATTTTAGGGGTTGAATTGAGCTACTTTTTCTTTGTATACCACCCCAAAATATTCTATTTAGAAGAGTTATTATCTTTGTTTTACATTCCCAATGTCTTCTTGGGCTATTTTTAAATCAACTGCATTCTTTTCTGTCGAACCATTTTTTTTCTGTATTTTTTTTATAATTGCTGAAAATAAGGCTTGAAAATTAAACACATATATAAATAAAACGAGACAAAATGAGGATAAAATTAAAATACATTTAGAAAATGGCTCATCTTTAACAAGCAATGTATTGTTAGTTTTGAGATGCTTTAAATAAAGAGGACATATAATTAAATCATCATTTATTTAAAAGAAATGATATTGCAATAAGCAAATATACATGAATATTTATTAATGGGACTTTTATTTTTGTACAACTAGATGTTGCTGTGCAGCGCAGTGGTTAGCACGTGTGTGGCACAGTTCTGAGGTCATAAGATCGAACCACCTGTGTGGAGTTTGCATTTTCTCCCCGTGCTTGCGTGGGTTTCCTCCAGGCACTCCGGTCTCCTCCCACATTCCAAAAACATGCATGTCAGGTTAATTGGGCGGTCCAAATTGTCCCTTGGTGTGAATGAGCGAGTTAATTGTCTGTCTCTGTGTGCTCTGCAACTGCCTGGCTACCTGTTCAGGGTCTCCCCTGCCCTCTGCCCAAAGATGGCTGGGATGGTCACCAGCACTCCCACAACCCTACTCAGGATAAGCGGTGCAGATAATGAATGGATGGATAGATGTTGCTGTTTTGTGTTGTGTGACTGACGATGTGTGCTAAAAAGCACAAGTAAAAATATAAACTACAGATACTAGAAGTGACCACACTGCACTATTAGAATTTTCTTGCCCACCCATGGATAAGGTTTTTGGTTTTTAGGGTACCCCTAAGAGCAAGATACCGGAGAATCGTGTCAGCACCCTTTCATGTTAAGTAATATATATCTCATCTTATTAGCCGTACCGCTTATCCTCATTAGGGTCGCGGGGGGGCTGGAGCCCATCCCAGCCATTTCCGGGCAGTGGGCAGGGGACACCCTGAACTGGTTGCCAGCCAATCACAGGGCACACAGGGACAGACAACTCATTCGCTCATTCACACCTAGGGACAATTTGGACCAGCCAATTCACCTGAAATTGCTGCATGTTTTTGGAACGTGGGAGGAAACCCACGCAAGCACGGGGAGAACATACAAACTCCGCACAGGAAGTCTGGAGCTGGATTTTGAACCCACGACAGGTTCCCATGACATGAACTGTGCCGCACAAGCGTTAACCACTGCGCCGCCATGCTGCTGTAATATATATGCAAATGTATAAACCTATGAGCTTTTAAAGAAAATGCACGTATATGCAACAGTTTGTGTATTTGTATTATTCAAATTATTGTGTTTTTACAATCTTTTTACCGCTACAAGGCGCTAAATAATAAACAATGTCTCTATAAAATATTTTAAGGTAAAAAAAAATTGCATTAATCTGACATAAAATGAGACTCACCTACAGGGTATAGGTCAAATGTGAAGAGAAGGTTGTTTATGATTGATAGATTTTTACACTTTATTTTATATCAATCCAATTCTCTTAAAAAAAACTTTGAGTCACGAGAATGATTGAAAATGGCTACATTTTTTTTAGCATCATTTTGCTGAGATAGAAATTATAAGTTACTAATAGTGTTTGCATAACAGTGGCTAACTGGCAGGAAAATAATACACTGCAAAAATAATCCTATATTAAGTAGTGAGCACATATTTAGTATTTAGATATTAGCTTTAGTATTTGTATCGTCCAGAATTCCGTTTGGGGTAGACTATAACAACATTAGCAACTAGCATAGCTTTAGCCGCTGACATCTGAAATACTCTCACTAGCTTTAGAGGCCGTTAGCTACGCCCGGCACAATATTTGCAACTAGCATTAACAGCGTATTTCATTATATTATCACGTTGTGGGGATTCTAATTTAGGAAAACTGCATGTTGAATGTTCAAGATTACTGTCAAAGCCATAAGAAACTAATAATACACACCGTCCCTTCAAATATATCTTGTTAGAGCCATTTGTCCTCAAATACCTACCATGCCATACGGTATATTCTGTATCAAAAATTCTAGAATACATTGAATAAATGCTTGTTGTGTTTTTTCCTGTGTTTTAGTCTGAAGATGGCAGAGGAGTGTTTCAGAAAAGCCAAAGAGAAATCCTCCTACAACATCACACCCAAGAACGCCACTGGAATTGTGCGTCATTCTCACTTTTCCTTGTCTTATTTTCTGCTTGCCTAATCTGCTTTTTCCGCTTTCCCAGAAAGCCAAGTTGGCCCAGAAGATGTAAAGCAGGGAGCAGCGGCCTCCAAAGCTACCGCGCGAGTACAATCAAACGTGACGCATTAATCATTTTTATTCATGTTTGCATTCCAAGAGATCAATTTAATGCCTTTGTTTACGGGAAGTCGGTCAATTTTTAAGCATATCGAGACTGAAGTGCTCAGCTCTTTTCTGGCAGCACTTATTGAATTATTGCTTGCAAAAGACAGAGGCATAACCTTCCTCGATCGGAGTTGCCAAAAAATGTTCAAGGCAATTTCTTTAGCAACATCATCTAGCCATCCATTGGGTTTTAAAGTTATATGTAGAGATTTATTTGTGCAATATCTAAATTTGCATTACAGACCATAGCAGTTATTCAACATCAGTCACCGCTTACACAGTGCCTTTTCGCAGCATTTGACAAATAAGTGCTGGTGCACATGGGTTTAGTGACACATTTTCTAGTCACTGTCAATAGAAAAAATTGTTGTTTGATTTTTTCCGTGGCGTTCTACTTCAACTACCACAGCCTCTCTGATCACGATGTGAGGTTTTCAAGCTTTTACGCAGCTTATTTTCTTATATTCTGATGTTCTTATCATACGCCTATGTACTAACGGTGCAACATGACATGTTTTAATCAAATTCCTTTTGTCTGTCGAAAAGATCTTCACTATATATTGAGATTATATATATATATATATATATATATATATATATATATATATATAAACTATTGAATAAAGTAATTTACACTAAATGTATCTGTTGTCTGGGTTTTCTGTTCCTGTTTGTCAGTGGCCATGTAATTACCAAAAAAATGCAGTTTGTATGAAATAAATTTAATATAATTTTTCACATATGCACACATACATATCATGTTTATATTGTATTATATATTGCATTGCACTTTAAATACGCATGCAGCGGTACAGCCTGTTGTCACAAGAATTTAGTAGGGTTTTGTATCAATAAAGCGTGTTTGTCTGGGGGAAAAAAAGGCCATTGGCAGAACTCTTAGAAAAGGTTTTTGATGCAATCTTGGCTTGTATTGTCATACCTCTCATCCCATACAGTGTATGTCTTTCTGTTGTTTTATACTTTTTTTGATCATTTCAAATATTATACGCCGTATAACAATTTATCTTTGAGAGTTTTGTCTTTCCCATTTTGGCTCTAATCCGGATCGTGTCAGTTCTTGGTAGCAGACAACAACTTCAATGTCTCTGTATTCTACATAGTCTGTCTTGCTGTGAGTAATAAGGTGCCATATTTTGTTTGAAAGGTTTATTATCGTTTAATAAAGGGAATTGCAATAATTAAGGGGAGCAATTGGTTGAGGTTGAGAGTTATGTATTCTTGATAAGTCTCTGTTACCAATACTAACTACAGATAACTTTTTTGATACTTAATACAAATGTTAATTTAAAGCCCTAATAATTCCAATCAGGATGCTATAAAATTCTTAAATATTTATCAAAAATTGAGTTAGGCAATGCTTAGTTTACATTTTTGAGGCTGCTGTTGCAGGGATCAGCTACACTTTATAGAATTGAAACCTTCACTCAAAGCTGGATTTCGGTCGGCACCAATTCTCACATAATCTTTAACTTTGATGCAACTGACTGCTATAAACAACAAACTTTACTAGTAAATGAGTAAAAACTAAAGTTTTTCGTCAAACTTAAAGCTTTAAAAAGTAACCATCTACCCCTCCAATTATATTAAAATAATTCATAGCATACCACTAATAGTGTAATATATCTGATTGTTTTGTATGATTTGCTACTAAATTCTTGTGAGAAAATCTTATTGTGGCACAGTATAATTGTATTCAAACAGTCATATTTCTTTATGTTGCTTCTTGACAACTGATTGTGCAACAAACCAAACAGATTTCAGTCCAGAAACACAGTAAGCCTGAACATCTTTGGCAGTTTTCACAGTTTGGGTCCAGGGTATCCGAATCTGAAGTTTGGCCTCCTTCCCCCGGCAGCAAAGGAAATTGTCCGGTCCAGAACGACATGTACCAGTCTTTCGACATGTCCTGTAGTCTTTGATTTAATCAGCATCTTCCCTGTGTGTGTGTGGTATCTGTTCAAACCCAGAACATGTTTTTGGCCGCCTTCACAGCTTTCCGTGGCTGCTCACGTCCACGGACATGCAGCGGCACTGTTTGACCCTCTGCACTTTGCGGTGGCGGAAAGGCGGCTGCAGGTCGGGGCATTCCAGCTCCACGGTCAGCTGCGTGATGCGGTGCGGCCTGCAGAAGGAGCATGACTGGAAGGGCTCCTGAACTTTGCCGTGGCCTTTCCGTCCCCGGCTGTGGTGCCCTGACCCGCTGGGTCCCAAGTGCCGCGGGATGTAGAAAGAGTTGCACTGGCCGTAGCAGAAGCGGTTGACCACTGTGCGGCTCCGGCAGCCGTCCTCGCTGATGGTCTGGCGAAGGGGCTGGGTCTTGCACCAATCCCTGCGCAGGTAGCGACGCTCGGTGACCACCAGGGCCTCGCGACTGGAGGAGAGCACCTCGGGCTTGGACTGCAGCAGCTGCTGGTGGCGTTCAGTGGAGAGGTTCCCTTTGGTCTTGTACGGCGACGGGATGGAGCCCTGGGGCCGCAACTTTTTGCTCTCTGCCATGATGCAGAGAGCTCCGGCCAGTATGGCGGCAATGGTTAGTCTCCACAGCATTCTAGAAAGAATAGAGACAATCTGCCATCAGGGACCAAACAACAAACATCTGTAATGGCGAGGTTGGGTATTATTATGAGGTTTACCACCTTTACGTTCGAGGTATGCTGAAATAAATTTGTTAGCATCAGCTAGTTATCAATACTCAGTATTTGGACTGAAGCGTTACAAAGGAACACGTCCCTGGATTGCAAATACTTTTCTCTGCAACGAGTACAGCACATGTTATTTGTTAAAAAAAAAAAAGAGTACGATACTTTGTGCGTCACTAAGTTACCCTGTTACTTAATGAAAGCCAACGTTGTAATCTAGTGTCCTCCGATTGTTGAGGATTTTTGCTTCACTTGCATTGTCTCATACATGTCTAGATGAAGGGGGAGCAATCCCTGAAGGCTGTTTATAATAACTTAAAAAATACAACTTAAAACCGTTATGGTATGCCGTCTCAAGAACCGAGTATGAGAACGCTTCATTTTTCCTCATATATACTCACATCAAAGCCAAATGTGTGTAACTTCTTTGATTTAATAAGTAGTAACAGTAACTACTCTTTCCCAGCACTGCGCTCAACACTGTCAATACTACCTTAAGCATCACTATCAATTAAGAGGATTAGTCGGAAATGAAGATGCAGCCATGTTTAAATGAGCTTTTAAAAATAACGTTAGGAACATATGTCATCCAAGATTTCAAACGCAAACTGAAAGTATTGTCTTTCATTATAGTGGTACGAACGACATGTCTACAAAGATGTCCAACATGGTTTGATGCATAGACAAGAGAACTATTTTCTCCTTCAAAAATCCTGCAAATCTTAGTTATTTCTGCCCAAAATGCTAGTATCCCAAGGCAACCTATGTAGCAGTTTCTTAATCTTTTGTGAGATAAAGCCAATTTTTTTTCAATGAAAAATGAATCTCGAAGCTCTTCGCCTAAAAAAAAATTTAAAAGTCCTCTGCTCTAGTTATTTTTTTTTTTTTTTCGTTAACTTTTTAACGGTCAAGATGTTATAATGTGAATCTTATTATTATCATCAAAAGTGTCTTCAGTAGGCTGGTGTCTTAATTATCTTTCTGTTCTACTACCTTTTTTTGTAATTTTGTTGTTTAACCTGTTTAAGTTTTTAATTATATTTTTAGATTGTGTTGTTGGTAAACTTTAAAAAAATTAATAATAACCACCTTTACATGTTTTTCCTTTTCTACTTTAATTGGAAAAATACATTTTTTTCCTAAGGAGAGGCAGACTTTATTGCCCCAAAAAATGTTACCAGAACTATTAACCGGCACTGTTATTACCTAACAAAATACTTAACAAAACGACAATATCCTGCCAGCTACTGTGACTGGAAAAATGTTAGTTGCTCTGTTGATACTTAAAGGTCGCACAAAAACTTCACAGTACAATGCTTGTGAACAATTATCAATTTATTGTCACCAACTAGGTAAAATTGGAAGATTTCCTTTGGCACACTGAAAAAGCTCTCGTGGCATATTTGTTAAGAAACACGGCTCCAAACTTCTCAACCACATTTTTTACTGATTTATTCTCTTTTCCGACCTCGAGGGAGTCATCAGTGGATTCGGTTTTGAAAACGCAGACGACTTCAAGATGACCGTGACGACAGGTCCATAGAGAATCCTGAGAGAATCTTTTCGGTCCATCGTGCATAAATGTGTTATAGAGAAGGCTCTGAATTTTGATAACTGGAAAATGTTGAGGCCGGGATTTAAAATACGTCCTTTGTGACGCCACTTTTGAAAATATTTTGACACACCTGGGATACTCAGTCTCTGCCTAACACCTCAAGAAAGCCAAACAAGATATTTTTGAGGGGAATTTGTAAATTATATATATTATATATATATTCTCCTTTTATTAAATAAAAATCCACAAATTAAGAAAAACTCATAGATCTCGAATTTTTAGGTCTGGTATTATTATTATTATTATTATTTTTTATTTTTTTAGACAAAGTTACTGTGTGGTATGGGAGAACGGCAAAATAATAAAAAAACATAGAGAGTCATAAACAAAGCCCAGAAAGTTATAGGCTGCTGGCTGCCCAGTCTGTAGGACATATGCAGCCAACATTATAGAGGACTCAAACCACACTGGGCACCACTCCTTTGACCTGCTTGACCAGTCCCTTAAAATAATCACTGGCAGGCTCAGAGACGGTTTCTTCCCCAGGGCCATCACCACCCGAAACAAGGGCACATGACTAAAAAATGTATATTTTGCCTTTGTATAGAAAAATAGCTATTCTCAACTTTCTTTTAACTTGCTTGTTTGTGCTAATTGACATTGCAACTTAGGCCAGTCTCCAAACACTACCTTGTAAATATTTGTGCATAATTCCCCCAATAAGTTTTTATGATATGATTATCCTGTAGTGCCATGTCGAATCTCGTCGTAAACAAATTTTACTCCATTATTACCAATGATAAAGACAAGACTAATTCTATTAATAAAGCCAGTACTAAAGATGCAAAAAAAGAGGAGTTTGCCATGTTTAACCTTCTTCCTCCTGTTATTTGCAAGGAAGCTCTATGCCCATCCATCACGAGTAGTTGGGGTTCCCCGTTTTTTCTTTTTCTCTCAGTTATGCAACCCTCCCTAAAATGAACAAAGACCCTCCCCCATTTTACGAATCAAAGTATGCTCTTTGACATCCAGAACAAGGAAGGGGAAGTAGCCTTATTGGTGCAATTGTCAAGCAAAACAATTTAGCTTATGTTTACGTTTGTCATGAAATATGCCGGAAGTATGCAAACCGGCACCAGGCGGGCCCATCTGCATGACATTAGGGGAGAAGGACCAATACGCCCCTCCAAGTTTAATTCTGCACATATTTCTTTTTGAATTAATATACCCCTCCAAATACCCAATCCTTGTTTAGACCTCTCTGCTGATCATCCTTTGTTTTAAGGCTGAACTGAGAATGACCCGCCATCTCTCCGATTGTCTTCTCCATCGTCCTCACTTCATAAAAGGAGGATTGATCTGCCAGTACGTGTGCTGTCAATGTTTGGCGCCAGCACATTTTTGACCATCACTCAAGCATCTTTTCAGCAGATGTTCCTCGAAAATACCAACAACAAAAAAACCAAAGCCTCTTCTGGCTTTCGTGCGCCTCTACGGAGAAAGTCTGGCTCGCTAGGACGGATACAAATATATGGTGATCCTCTTTTCGGGTTTGGATTCATTTTGTGCTGCGTGAGTTATCAAGTCATATCTTAATGGGGACACTTTCACTTACTTGAGTTTTGAAACAATGGGTATGTTTTACATGCAGGTAATAGTCTGATATCAAATGATATTCCGGTTGTCTAGAGCCAAAAAATGCGCACAGAAACTCTATTATGGTCTCATTCTGAATGCAAATATTCCGATTCGTATGGTTAGGTAAGTCATTTCATTTTCCAATTATCCGTGCATGTATAGCAGGGGTCAGGAACCATTTTGACCCAAAGAGCCATAAGAGTAAAAATATATATTTTTTTGAAAGTCACCTTGTATAATTTAAGACAAAACTCATCAAAACCGCCAAACCTGCTCTCTAGATAAAGGTTAATTCTTCAGCACAATTTATTTCACTGTTTGATGATTGATGACTTGATCAAATAATAACGCCAAAGCATATCTCCCATATCAATATAAAAATACCCCTTAAAATGTCTCTCCGTCCTGCAGTTACTTAAGAGTGTTGAGCCTCATTCTTGTCCTTGTCCTTGTGAGCTTAGTTATTTTGAAAAATGTCACAAAATATTACAAATAAGGATACCAACGTATTACCTAAAATGAAGAGAGCGCTGGAAGAGGAGTGCTTGTTCCCTGTTTATAGCTCCACACATTTTTACCGCTCACACAATCAAGATGCTCTAGGTGCTTTGCTAAAGGTTCCATGGAAAGGATTATTTAGCGGTTTACAGCTGAAACTGTAGACTGCAGTTAAAATTTTGTACCATATAGATACTAGACCGAACCCTGCAGCAATTAGAATTGTTTCGGCATTATAAGTGCAACAATTGACTCTGCATGTCGTAATACAGTACATAATTGCATGTGTTCTATTTTATCTCCATATTTGGCTCACGAGCCATAGACATAAGAATAATCTGATTGTGTGTGCACATTACTGCAGACGCACACTTTGTTGGACTCTTGACACGCATTTCACAGTCGAATGATACAACAAACTCCGGCTTACGCACTAAACAAGCTTCATGGCACTGATACGGCCGGGTTGTTGCCAGCAGAGTTTGGCGGAGGGGTCATGACGTTGCGTTGCAGCGCGGCTTCTGGCTTAACCGACTTGCAAATCTCCTCAGGTAAGCCCGTTTATTAGCTAACGCTGAAAGCAACCATGCCCCACCTTAGTCTACGGCCCATCCCCTTTCGGTCAATGGGTCCATCCCACCTCCGAACCCAAAACCATTTGCTGGTTACACAACATCTTCAGCGCGGGGCATGGTTTTAAAGTCAGTGCCATATATCTATCCGGACACATTATATTGCGGAATCTGTTTCCTGGTATTAAATAATTCAGCCCGCATGCTGAACGTCAGCTCTATTGCATATTTACTTCCCTCGAGTGACCGGAGGGAGCATTTTGTTTGGATTTATCTAGAGAAATCGTAACTTGTAGGAATTTAGCTAAACACTTGCTTCCTTTTTCTGATATACTCCGAAATTTATGTCAGGCCGGAATAAGTCATTTAAAGGGTTGAGTCCTGCCTGTGAGCTGTATGTTTGCCAAAAGTACAGAAAAAATAACGAATGCCTTCCAAGGGTCCATATCTCCATGCCTGAAAATCATCCCTTGTAGTGCCATCCTTGACATGCTCATCAATTTTGTGGTTGAACAATCTGAGGCTTAAACTGAAGGATGTGAAATGGGTCAGACGTAATGCTTGGGTGGGGCGGTTTGTGGTATCTGTAAGGAGACGCTATGATGGGGGACAAGGAGATGTTGGGGTTTGAGGTCTCTGCCCGCAATAAAAAGAAAAAAAAATCCCCCTTCCCGACATTCCCCACTCTGTCACTTTGCCTGACGCTCACACTATTCATTCCAGCGTCCCGCCGGCGGAAGGAGACTGCGGTCGAGAAAGCAGAGCAAAGCGGAGCGCTCTGTCTGCCTGAGACTAACATCTACCACGTAAACATCTCTGCGACTGCAGCACAACCGCAAATACTTTGGGGGACACGCTCCACTGAAGTGTGGCAGACCTTGCTTCCAAAATTCAGGCCTCTAATGAAATTACAAATACCAGAACCAAATACCAGAAAGAGAACCACCATTAGCCTCTGCAGCGTTTTTACTTTCCACAGCGGGCTCTTAAAATGGAAACACAGTACGCTAATAGCTCTCCTTTCAAAGGCCAGGCTGGATATTTAAAAAAGACGCCGAAATAAAAGGTAACGTCGCGACCTGTCTGCAGAGGAAACCTAAAACCAACAGAACCTGATGTCTCCATTATTGCAGCCGCCTCAGTGTATATAACAAAAAGAGGGCCACATTTAACTCGCACTTCCACGCGTGAGCGCACATGAAATCGATGCACTTCTCTCACTCAAAGAGGAAGCGTATTATTATCCACCTTTTCTAAAACTTCTCTGAGCTGTTGACCCATTAACAGTTAACGGATGGATGATTTTGTTTTTTCTTTTCTCGAGGATTGAGGTGGGGGCCCACGCCGTGCTGTCAACGTGTCAAATGTTAGCATTGCCGGGAGGTTGCTGCAGGCAGTTTGGGCAGTCTGTTTGTCACCACAATCCATCTTGATAATGACTCGCAGATATCGAGCTTTCCCTGTAAAGTAAGTGCTAGAAAACGCCTTCGCCTCGGCAGCCAAATGGAAAACTGCGCAAGTGAGTGACGGCCAATTAGAGATGTTCGCTGGTTTTGAAATGTCAATCAACACTAGGCCGCCCAGCCAATGAATTTACATTGAGGCCAAAAGTTTTTAACTTAATTGTGTGAAACTTTTTCCAGGTAGGATTTTGAGTCATTTTGGTAAAGAGTTATACCTTTATATACAAGCACCCTCTAAACACAGGATTTTTGATATACAAGAATCAAAAAAATCTTGCTTCACGTGCAACAGAAAATCAAAGTCACGAGCATTTCTAGAGGCGTCCACTAGAGACCGCTCATTGCTTGACCGGTCACTGGCTTTGAAATGACACTTGCCTTACGCATTAACATACAATTTTGAATGAGAGGAAGAGACAACTCTCCTTGGGTACATTTTTCTTTAAAGAACATTTAGAAAGTGAAAGCTTTTCGAGTACAGCTAAAAGGGTAAAAGAAAGTGTACACCATTTACTTACGTATCAACAGTCTCGTGCTCGCTCTGTCACTCCTGCCATAAAACCTCCCACCCACACACCACGCACACACATGCGTTACGGGGACTCCCTCACAATAAACTCACTTTTTCTTTTTAATTAATATAGTGTCATTTAGGGCGGCAGGGTGGTTGGGTGGTTAGCACGCAGCCCCATGATGCAGAGGTTCAGGGTTCAAGTCCAGCTACCACAGCCTCCCTGTATGGAGTTTGCATGTTCTCCCTGTGCCTGCGTGGGATTCCTCCAGGCACTCCTTCCACATTCCCAAAAACATGCATGTCCGTCTATGTGTGCTTGCAAGTGGCTAGCAAACAGTTCAGGGTATCCCCTGCCCACTGCCTAAAGATGGTTCCGCGACCCTACTAAGGATAAGTGGTGCAGATAATGGATGGATAATCGTATACATGTCATTAATGTATATTTGTATGTTTAATTACTATTTGAATGAGTTTTCAGTACTCAAGAAGATGTGTTTTTCTTTAAAAGGCCTTCAGAATGTAGGAAATAGGGTAAAATGATGGATAAAAATTGAATTATACAGTAACTTTAATATCAAAGTATACAGTAAGTGCTTACAGTATTTGTCAACAGACTTGTGCTCGCTGTCAAGCCGCCCGCAACCTCTCCACCCACACACTATGCAAACACCCCCATTAAGACGACTACCTAATGATAAACTAACAATTTATTTTGGTAATATCATCTAAGTTATATTATTACTGTATTTTTATATGTTTAATTAAGTAAGCAGGAAGATGTGTTATAGCTTTCTAGGGTTACATGAATGCTTTTTGAAGGTCGTGAACGGAACAATTAGTTTTTAATTATTTCATATAAGGGAAAATTCACTTGTTAAACAAGCAATTCAAACTATGAGGATGATGCTGGAACAAATTAAGCTCGTATGAAGAACTACCACTTTATTTTGGACACTAAATTTTGACCCAATTGTGTTTTTATTCTTTTTAGTGCCTGCAACTTTTCTTTCTGTCCAACTAATTAAATGTGACCAGTAAGGATAAATACAAGGTTTGTCATTTGAATAATTAACTTTGCCAACTCAAAGAACGCAATCCCATACTAGCTAATTGCTCCCCGAAATAATAAATGTAATTCTCCCTTATTAAAGGGATAATATACCCTATGAACACAACGTGGCACCTAATTACTCACAACAAAATGGAATATGTAGAATACCTTGACAACATTAGCAATCTAAGATGGCATTCTCGTCGGCTACTAGTGACCGAGATGATACGGATTAGAGCCGAAATGGATGAGACAAGTTATACATTTTTTCTTTTTAATATTGGACAAACAAAAAGGAGATTTCATTTGATCCCAGTTGCTTATTTTTACTATTACATTATTGTCGATAGCTGCCAATCATGTTGCAGTGTTTTGAAAACCTCACCCCTTGGGCTGATCTGTTTTATTGTAACCTTGAAGATCTAGCAAAGAAGGGAGGACTCAAAGGCGGACTTTAGGACGGGATGTAGCTCTCTTATCTTTAATCTTGTCTCCTGGTCATCCTTGCAAGTTCAAAATCCATTGATTTCTTCTTTCCTTATTTTGACTGTCTACTAAAGTTTAAACTGAACAAAAAACGATAAATATGAGTAAATAAATGGGAAAACAGATATTCCCAAACAGAAACTTGTACAGCGGACACATCTTTAAAGTGATTAAAAATGTATAAATTACGGGGAAAGCATATACATTGACAGGTTTAAAAATCCCTGTGTCTTCTCAGCTTTGGCTTTCTGAACCTTTTTTATACGTCTGCCCCTGCTGGACGCGCCTACCAAATTTTACTCTGGTGATATTACAAAACTTGAATTTGCCCGAATAAACTTACTATGAGAAGTTCTTTAGCAGTGCCAGATCGGGCCTCACATTCCCCCCCCCTCACGTGTTAAAGCTCCCATCAAACTGCATTTTGAATGTCTTTAGCTTTGTGCAAAAGGGCTTGTTGTGAACGGCTGACGAAAGTGTAATGTGTCAGCGGGCTAACTAAATCCTCTTTTAAGGTCGGCGCCAACCGTACGAGGTGGCGCGGTCGCCGCAGCGTTAAGACGGATCAGAATGAAAAATGTCCAGCATCGGTAGCACGCCAAGAAAAATCTCAGCATGTTCATTCTTAGTTTACGAAAACACTATTCATCTCCCTGAGATGGATTATCAGCAGTGTTTGGCGCGTTACTTTAAAACAGAAATTCGTTATAGTTGCTTCCTACTTCTTCAAAAAGTTACTGAATTACCCTAGCAAACTTAACTAGTCACCAGGGAAAGGAACTATTTCCGTTAATTTAAAAAATTAGTTGTATGTCAAAAAAATTGCAGTATTTGAGTTAGTTGTATAGAGACAGGTAGTTGTGTTATAGAACCTAGTAATATTTATTGCACTTCACCGGCAACAGATTAATCCTACACTTAAAGTGCAACAATGATAAACAATATGATAAAGTAACAATCAGCAATAAACAATATAAAGTGAGTTGAATAGATTAAACCGATGGAAAAGACAGAAATACCAAAACAAAAGAAAACATTTTAACCTGTTTCACGCTTAACAAATTTAAAGTCAACAAAAGATTCCCAAATAAATGCATACTGACAAATCATAAAAAAAGGCGTCTCAAAGGGAACCAACTGTTGATTGTTGAGGAGCCGGCTCCCTTTGTTTACTTCTAAGAGCCAGCTCATAGAGACGTTTCGTTTGCAAACAACCCCATTCAGTTGCCGCTGCATTCAGCAATTCACCTTTCCTTTCGGCGCTTTACTGTATTCTTAATTTCTGTCCATACTGTATCGATATGATGGTTGTTATTTTGAATGGTGACATGATCCGATATACCTGATGTAAACAACTCAGAAAAGACCAGATAAACCGTGTCAGGTCTGCGGGGTCATTCAGCCGTTGGGGTTCTGCAGCCTAAGTAATGCATCGCTTTTGACTGTCAATAATGGTAACGGCGAAAGAAATAATCAGTCTGATTACCCTGTCACTAAACAATAATTTACAGAATTGTCTTAATCCCAACCCGAATTATCAGAGGTGTAGCATCCCATTAGGCAAAGCTTTGCCAGCACGGGACTAGTAGGGCAACATATTTTCCAGAAAGTGCACATTTTCCAATGGCGGGCCATGCATTTTACACTTAAACACTTATAAAAATC
Organism: Urocampus carinirostris; assembly: GCF_059441175.1. Lineage (NCBI taxonomy): Eukaryota > Metazoa > Chordata > Actinopteri > Syngnathiformes > Syngnathidae > Urocampus > Urocampus carinirostris. Next base: position 14,198,487 of record NC_142361.1, read on the forward strand.
ATCAATAATAACCTCATAAAATTGCACTATTATTCAGAAATATAGCCTCACCAAAATCCTCCTTTATTTCTTTGAGGAGATTGCATTTACTATGTCTAACAGATTATCCGTGCGTTTCAGTTTCATCAATAAGGGTGAAACTGGAGCTTGTTGTGTTTCTGGAAATAGTTTTTATTCGATTTAGGGTGTTTCCGCAGAAGCAAAGGATACGGGGATCTTACTGCCCACTGACCAATTATAGTTTTTGAAACCTTGGGCATTCTAGAAGGCCCTGGCTCCGCCAACTTGAAATCTGATTGGCTAAGCAAACAGTTTTGTCGTCACCTATTTTATGCCTCAGGGCCTGCAGAACTGATTGGCTTCCAGGTTGATTTTGGACCCTAGCAACAAGTAATGGCTGAAATATGATTGGTTAAATGCTCGAAATGTGATTGCTTGAATGCAGAACGCTGCTGCCAGTCTTTAAACCAACAACAGCAGACATAACAGGAGACAGCAGGCGCTTATCTTTCATATTCTTGAAAACTTTCATTGGCTCCCAGTCCATTTTATAATTGATTTTAAACTTGTAATGTTTGTTTTTAAGCTCTTAACTGTTTTGCCCTAACTTAATCATCAGATCGTTTAACTATTCGCAATGGAGTCAGCTCCCAGTCAAGTGTTGTCTTATTTCTGACCTGGACCTCTTTAAATCCAGGCCACTTCTTCAGGGTGGTTTTTATCCTATTTTATCGTACTGTTGTATTTAATGTTTTATTGTTTTTTTTATTGTTTTCATTTATTTTAATTTTTTGTTGGGTTTTTACTTATGGATTCTCTGTTATCACTGTAAAGCACTTTGGCACTTTGTGAGGGCTGTATAACATCTGGAAGCAGCGCAACCAGGTAAAAGCAATGAAAGGAAGCTGACAGAATAATTGGAACTAATTTAAGTATAAATGAAGTAAATATAATTAACTTTAACTGATGTGTTTGTATTTTAGGCTAGAGATGGTCTTGTCCCCCACTTATAACTTGGTATCATATTTGAACACCCTATACAGGCCCCTGCGAGCCAGAATCGTCCTTTGCCTACTATTTACCTACTGCAATTCTTTTGTGAAGAAATACACGGAAGAAAAACATAAGAAAGATGTCATCATTGAGCATAAATTAATAGTATTAGGGGTTTATTGACACCTGTGTTGCTGTGTAAAAATCTCACTAATCTGAAATTGTAGACCAGTTGGTTGTTCATTATTGATAAGTTTGTTCTGTTGTAATGTTGGACACCTGTAAAGGAGATTTCCCAGGATGAAAGTTCATCATTTTGACAATTATAATGCACCGTCGTTCATTGTTTTGACTATTAAATCAGTGTTGCTATTGTTCAATCATGTTGCTGTTCTTTGATTCCACACCCTTTAGGGCGGACCTATTTTTATTACCCAAGAGATGCAATACAAAGAAAGAGCTCAGGGAATGGCCTTTAGAACAGGTTGGAATCCCTGTCCTGCTTGCAAGCCTAACATTAATTGGTGTCTTCTCTCCGTATTTTGAGTGTCTACTAAACTTTAAACTTAACACCTATCGAGTAAAACATGAATTTTGTCGCTTGTATCTATTTCTTATAATTGGTCATATTGCTGTTCATATATATTTTATATATACATCACACTAAATGTAAATGATAAGTTAACCCAGCTTGTAATTTTCCTTCAGGTCTTCTCAGTTAAAACTGGAACAGAGTTAAATGTGCACAAATTGTATCCAATCAAAAAATTGGTGAATATTTTTGGAATTAAATGACATTGTATATTATTTAGCACCTCCTAGTGGCCCAAAAAACTTTAATTAAAAAAAAAAACATATTGATTTGAATAATAAGCAAAAATGCATGAACTATCATTAAACGTTTAAAATGCAGGTTATTATGATAGTTCATGTATTGTTGCTCATTTTTTAAATAAATTATGTTTTGCTTTTTGATGCGGTTTGATGAAATTGTGTTCACTACTAGGTGGTGCTAAATAATATACACGGTCACTTCGAATTGTTAGTTGATATTCTTGCCAGATTACCCACTGGTTTTCTGTGCAGGTTTAAACTGGGGCTATCTACTAAAAGTAGGCAAGAGTCTGCTGGTGCAATGACTAAACAGCAATTAAAAAAAGGGAGGAACGTGGTATTTTTGCACATCATTATTACCAAATACAATTTCTAATTTCAAAATATGATTAAAATATAACAGCATTGTCTGCCGGGCCCCCTGCTCACCCCTTCCCTCCTAGGACCCCCAGGGATCCTTCCTATGCCACTGAACATCATGGCAAACACCACGCTAATTCCCAGCGATCTGCAGCCGCTAATCACAGTCATCTATGGCGACGTTTTAATCCGAAGAACCTTTCGAAACCTTCAAGTCAGAGATTTGGACTCTGGGTGGGCCCCGGCTGAAGTCGCACAGCCCACTTTGACTGACTCAATAAATACAGATGCTCCGATTACACGCAGCTTTGGGACAAGCAGGCACGTCCGCTTGTGTCAAGCAGCAACTAACCTTAGATTTCAAAGCGTATTTTTGACACTTTTTGGCCTACATTTGAAACCTGTATAAAAATATTTCCTAATAACTATTTAATTTCATACCCTTAAGGTTGTTTTTTTCCCCAATTATTTTTGTTGTATGATCTCAGCAGTAAACTATTCCAAATTACTTTAACTTCATCAAAACATGTATTTTTTTCCTGAACAATAACCCATTGACTGCTAATGACATCTATGGATGATATATATTTAGTTGAATTAACCAAGCGGTAAATGAGATACATCATTTCCATTATTATGTAATCACTCCCTCAAATAGACAGTGTTCATTCCAAAAAAGAAAACCATATTTTTTTTTTAAATAAGCAACATTACACGACCCATCATATAAACGATCATTTCTATCATTTGTTTCCATTACTAGTGTGTTGAGAACTGTGCATTTATTTTACATGATATGAGCCTCACCCAGAGGTAGCTGACATAATTGTCCATCATCTTTCTGCTACAGGTACCCCACAACCTCAAAAAGGCTGGGCAAAGACATTTGAAGTACGATGGTAAATTTTTGTCCCTGCGAGCCTCCGTAGTTTATATTCTCTATTGTGCTTTTAAGCACTCGTTTTGGGTTGCACTACATCATACAGCGACATCTAGCAAACCTGCCGCTTTCAAGCTAGACCACCGTTTTTCGCCCCTTAAAAACACCTACCTCAGTTTGAAAAAAAATCTAACACGTTTTCAAATTTAAACAACAAAAATTTTAACTCTGGACTAGTTTGTTAGTCCCTGACTGCTTTTTTTATGGAGCGCGACTAAGCTTTGGTGCGTGAATAATCTGCTCCGACGATCACCTTAGACTTCCGTTTTGGTAAAAGTTTGTCATTTATGCTTTTAAACAAGGAAATTGTTAGTTTTTTAATACTCGGTAGACGGGTTGCTCCGCGTATAAAAATAGAGTGCCTGACAAAATGTACTGCTTTTTAATGTCAAAAGGTTGGTGAGTATCATTATAGTGCAGGAATCAGCAACCATACATTTTGAAAGAGACATCACAAACCCAAAACAAAGAATAAATATGTAGTAATATGTCTGTTACAAGCCTTATAAAATGTTTTGTTTAAAGGAAAAATAATTTATACATGAGATTAGTCATTTGATATTGATTCAAAATATATTTTAAAACATTGGGAAAATGTTGTGTCATGTTCGTTCTCCTTATAAAAAACATCACCCCTATAAATTATATATATACATTTATATATATATATATATATCTGTATGTGTGTGTGTATTGTATATGCATTTGGTCCATAATGCTAAAAATCGCACTCGGAAGAAAAGAAAAGAAAGGAAAAGTATCTTATTGCGATTCAGAACAATTCTTTCATCAATCCCCATTTAACATCTTGAGAGCTGATAACTGATCAACAAATCATCTCTGAGCGTGGTTAATCATTCAAATGCGGTCGTACCTCTCAGCGTGACGGTAAGATGTGGAGGATGCGGTCCGGGCAGGTCATTCCTCCTTCGGTGGTCCTTGCGGCCGATGGCAGGCTGCGGTTTCCATGACAACAAGGTTGATTAGTATCCCGGACGCTCTTCTCAAGAAAGGAAACAAAGCCCTGCAAACTATTAGGTGTCGGTCGTATCAACGTTTTCTGATCCGGATGAAAGTTGTGAAGAGCAGCTTGAGGTTTTACAGTGAAACCATCTGACCGCTCTCGGTGTTTGTGTGTAGTGAGACTGTGAGAGTGTTCCACTGACTGTAAAGCCTTTCGACTTAGTTTGAATCAGCACCAGCCCCTTTCCCTCCTCGAGAATGGGAGGCCTTATTCCTATTGGCCCTTTTCATTGTGTGATTCAAGCTGCCATCACTTTTGTTTTCTTTTTTATTTGAGTGTGTAATTATCGTAAGTCTGCTGAAATGGTAAAATGACAGCCTGAGTCATCAAATCTTGCTTTAGTCATACATCAGTATTTAGTGGTTTAGATTTTGACATTTGTCTCAATACATTTTGAGGAGCATAAAGTCCCAAATGACACGATCCCTTTCAAAGTCAGCCTTTTCCAAGTAGGGCCACATAACTCGTCCCTTCTCTGATGAAGGGCCTTGGTCAGTTTGCAACAATGTATTGTGTACCCAAAAGCCGCAATGGAATAATCCTCTCTGGATTCTTCACAGAAACAATGTCAGAAGATAAATAGGAGCACTATTAATAAAATAAAAATAACCAAACATAAACATCTTAAAAGGTCCAAGAACAGCTTAATTGTCTGAGTGTTGGACCACCAGTGGTTCAGATTACTTTCGAAAAGGTTGATTTTATTCCTATGATCACAATATTTTTTGTCTCGGTACCAGTAACGAACAATAATTTCCTTGTGCGATTTATGTCTTACAATGACAATAAATTATCTTCTAATATTTGATTCTAAAATAGCTAAGTGACAAATTTATTGTCAATGTAACACATGAATTGCATAACAAAATTAACATTTGTTTTTGCTACGGATCAAAGATAGCGTGATAATAAGATAAAACCTTTTTCATATGTCATCTGTATACCTGGTAATCCAGTGGTAAGAGTTCAGGGCCTTCACTGCTGCCGCCCAGTTTCAAATCCAATAACGCACACCAAAGCCTTGAGTTTATTTTAGGTAAAGAAAAGAACGTGCCTCAAAATGCACTTGGGTATTGTTAAGGGGGCCGGGAAAAAATGCTGGGGCGGGCTGTATCTGGCCCACAGGCCCTAATTTGGAAAAAACGGTTTGGTATTTTTCTTTGTTAAGTCAAGTCATGTTTAATTTATAGCCCTTTATCACAAGGAGTCTCAAAGGGCTGCATAGACCACAGATAATTGCAAACCAAAGACTATTATGACACCATCCCCTTTCTAAAACCTACATGAGGGCAAGGAAAAACTCAAAACCTCAACATGAGGTAAATGAAGAAACTTTAAGAAGGGACCGCACATAAGGTAAACCCCCTCCCAGGAAGACCAGGCTGCAACGGATGTTGCAAGAACATATAATACACAGATATTGTCAACGTGAGCTATAAGTCATTCTTAACTATAGAATAGTTTTAAGCCTAGATTTAAACAGTTCCACTGCGGTTGCAGATTGATTCTCTGTGGGCAGTGCATTCTACAGCACAGGGGCCAGAATGGAGAACACTATCAAACCTGCGTATCTCTTCTTGGCTCTTGGTATCACTAGTAGAGCAGCATTTTGGGACCAGTGTCGTGCTGTGAGGTTTGTGTTCGGTAAGGCACAGTCATATTAATAAATAAATTAACCTTATTCATCATTTGATTGGCAGAGCAAAAAAAAAACAAAAACATATAAGGTGTAAATTAGGAAAAAGGCTTTTATCGCCATACCTTAACTTATTAATGTTGATGCACTGCTCCTTTGAGTAACAGCATCAATACATAGACAAGATTCTATCATGAAAAAAAAGTCCATGCAGCTAGAAATGAATTACTTTGTGGCTTTGCTTGCTGTTATATTTAGCACTAATTATTATTATTAGCACTAATTAATTCCATAACTTGGTCTGAAATGCGGCCCATATCAGAGTCCTTGATCTTACATTTGGTCCCTTCCATAAGGCAATTTAAAAAACAAAACGATTCAAGCCTACCATTTACCTAGCTTCTAAACTGAAGGTTTAGTAGTGGGCAAATTGATTTCCATATTTAGTTCTCCAAAGTTTTACCATACAGTTTAAATGTGGTGTGCATGAATCATTAGATCAGACATTTACTTTGGATGGTTTAATTTTAAGGGCAAACATAGTCTACACAGTCACAGTCTGGATTGTTGTAATTTATGTGATAATGTACAGTATGCCTGAGAAAAACTGCATTTATTTGCGATAGGAAACATACTTTTGGCAATTAATATGAGAAAATACATTGGAAAAATGTCTTGTTCTGTTGGTTGAGAAATTTGCATACAGTATTAAGAATTTTCACATTTTACTAGGGTGTGTTGTATGATATCTTCATCATAAGATCTTTATTATTTCAATCATTCATAAAATACCGGTATATTTTTATTTGGAAATAATAAATTAACTTCTTCATGTACTCAGTTGCAATTGTATGGCTTCTCCATTGGTTTAGTTGTGTGTTTTTTGTGCCCCGACAAGGCTTAGAAAAAGGCCATCCTTCTTCAGGTGTAATTTGGTTGTTGTTTTTTAAATAATTTTGCAAGAAAAACATTCTTTTATTTGTTTCACATTAAAATCTCCCTTAAAAAAATCAAAAATAATTCTTAGAATGTGCAGAATTACTTCATCTGGTAACTCTTAATTCATTGATCAGCAACTTATCCTCAGGAGGTTCGCAGAGGAGCAGGAGCCCATCTTGAACAAATTGGGTCAGTCAAGGGACAACCTGAAACTGTAACCGACAAATCACAGGGCACACAAAGACAGATATGCATATTTATGCTTGGGGACAATCTGGAGTCGCTGATCAAGCTGCAGACTCCACACAAATGTTTAGAATTGAGCCTGAGTTGGATATGCCAACCTGTTAAAATTCATATCGATACCGTAATTTCCAGATCCCAAAAGAAAAAAAATGCCAGAAAATTTGCAGGGGCGCCCTATAGTGCACTTTATAGGCCAGAGTATAAGGTGATTTAAATTTTAAATTCGTCATCAAAATACAATATTACTTAATAAAGTTACCCTTTTCCGAACAAATATACATTTTTAGTTGTGAAAGAATATTTCGAAATAATAGTTCTATATAACTAATTCACGTGATTTTCTTGTGTTTTTTTTGAAACCTTAGTCATCACAGTACTTTTCATTTTATGTGCCTTATAGTCTGGTATGCCTTATATATGAAAAATATTTCACAAAACACCATTTTGAAGGTGTGTCTTGTAGTCTTGGAAATATGGTATATATTTTTAAAGGCATAAAATATAAGTTCTACTAGCACAAACTACTCTGGAGCCGCATGCTGTTTAATAATGGAAAATGATATGGTTTCTGTAGGAGAACAAACATGATAGATAGATAGATAGATAGATAGATAGATAGATAGATAGATAGATAGATAGATAGATAGATAGATAGATAGATAGATAGATAGATAGATAGATAGATAGATAGATAGATAGATAGATAGATAGATAGATAGATAGATAGATAGATAGATAGATAGATAGATAGATAGATAGATAGATAGATAGATAGATAGATAGATAGATAGATAGATAGATAGATAGATAGATAGATGGATAGATAGATAGATGGATAGAAAATGCCAAACAGAAATTGGGAGAATAAAAAATGAAAAATAATGACAAAACGAAAATAAATAAATGAAATCCTAAAAATTAAAATGAGGAAATATTACGATAGTATTACTATAAACCAAAAGGGTTGAAGGACAGAAATGTATGCAAAAGGTCGACGCAAATGAATAAATCAGCCAATATGTAAGAACAATAAGACTGCAGAGTGAAAACAGCTATTATCAATCCCATCGCATTTAAAAAAAATGACTTACTTCCCTCTGGCGGTCAAAGTTCCTTATTGCACACAAGATGATTCCCCCAACAGACGAGCCACAAAAACAGACAGAGGGCCAACTTTAATCATACAAGAAAGTCAAAGTGTCTTTAAATATGGTATAAAAATAAACGCAGAAAAAACAACATCGTTATGTTTTACATAAGACAACAGACAAGAAATCCTCCTCTAGTTTCGAATGTGAACTTTACAAGTGCAGTGGAATCCAATTAAGTGCAGATTATTGCGGTGCAATCAAATAATGCTAAGCCAAAAAGAAATGAATGCACACTAAACAATCATAGTAATATAAGTGCATGTTTTTATATATTATATAGTCATTCTCCACAACACGTTCCCACTGTGCCACAAAGTCTCTCATCATATTAAGCAGTGGTCAGCAACCACCGGGCCTTGGTACCGGGTCATGGGTCGTTTGGTACCGCAATGAAAGAAAAAAGTTCCCTTGTTTTTGCCTATACCATATTTATTCGTGTATAATGCAACAATTGTTTACCCAAAAAACAATTTCGGTGCAGATTATAGACAAGGTGTTATGATTGATCAGTTTATAAATATCACTGACCACATTTGCCCCAAATTGGAGGCAACAGGATTCGAACCCAGATCGTGGCAGTAAGCACCAAATCCTAACCACTAGATCATTAGGCATGTAGACAATATAGGAAAAGGCTTTAGACCAGCGATGCCGGATCCAGACTTTCTGTTCTCATACGGGCCAGATCAATAAAAGAGTCTATTTTTTTACCTTCCTTTTTCAGTACTTTGCTTTATCCAGGGGCGAGTTTTAGGTTCAGAGATTTGGGGGTGCCGAGCACCCAGACTGTTGAATTTTGCATTTGATTCAATGCAGCTAAAATGAAGATGAATATCAGTTGATTATAACAAAAGCAGGGTATTGGGTGTTAAAATATTTACGGTAATACTACAAAACATCAAATAGACTGAACCATTTCAAGGCTGTGGAGTATTTCTGACGCTTTGTTGTTCACATTTTTGTTCTGGCTACTCTTTTTTTAGGTTTCACGTGCCTAATTTAGATTTGATCTCATCAACACACTACTTTTACTCACAGTACCACGTTTGAATATGCAGGGCCATCGTTTAAATCATTGGCAATGTAAACTATGAACAAAGTACCAATTTTACAATGTACTTGTTTAATGATCTTTTAAACAGATTCATCATCAGATATACTAAATATAGAAGTAATAACAAAATACCTCTCCGTGCTTCTTTTTTTTTACATCTATTTGTATCTTTCCGGAATACTTATGGAAAGCGTTTCAGAAGAAAATCATACTTATAACATCTCATGTATAACATCTTAGTCTAATACAAGCACAACTGTACTCTCATAGAACACAGTCATACTCATGCGTCAACACTATTATACTATCTCACATATACTATTAAACTGTCAAACCCAAACTCTTACACTCTCTGATGAATACTACTATATTTTAATACACACACTGCTATACTTTCACACACATACTACTCTCACACACATATTGCTATACTCCCACAACACCAATACACTTCTACAGACTATTACACACTGTTATACTCTTTCAAACACACTACAGTACTATCTATACTCCCACTCACACAATACTGTAGACTCTCTTATTCTTGTGCTACAGTCATTTTCAACTGTGTTTTATCTTTATTTTTATTTGATTGCTTTAATTTATGATGAGTTAATCTTGTATTTGTATCTGTTAATATTCGTAATATTCTTTTATGTATATATGTATATACAGTAGTTTCTTAGTTTCTATTTTAACACTGGCAACTGTGTGGACAGCAAAGTAAGAATTTCATTCTGCAGGGGAACGTGGTTCTTTACAGTGCATATGGCAATTAACACTTTGAATTGAATTGACTCTCACAAACTATTATCCCCTTTCACACACACTACAAATCTTTCTAACACACTATTAAAAATGTATTAGTGGAGGGGGTTTTCACACGTAGAGTAATGATCACCTCACCTCTCAGTGTTGTTTTACTTGGGGTACTTTTGGTAACCAGAGCGATGCATACGGATCAGTGTGTGGATTAGATGTGCAGTTTAACATATAGTAGTATGTGTGAGAGAGTTTATTGGTGTATGCTTGACAGAAAAGTAGTGTTTGTAGGAATATACAGTGTTTGCATGAGAGAATACAGGGATCAGAATGGAGATTTTCATTTTCAGCTGAAATAGCCAGGGTCCAGGGGCCGCGGCCAGGTCCAGGGCGGAGCCCGGTGGGGGGCTCAGGGGGGCAAACCCACCCGAAGCCAACGGCATTTATCTTATTTGCTATGTGAAAATTGCACTAGAATGAATTAAATCCAACAAAACAGAAACCATGTATTTTTTTCAGTTTTAAGATGTTTAAAACAATTGGGGGATTACAATGTTACAACCATCACCATTGTTGTTGTGTTTTGATGATGAAGATGGACCTTGTATTTAGCTACTAATCAACAATATATATGAAAATATATACATTAATAGCCATTCATCATTAATTTGAAAATAGAATGCACAAACTGAACATGCTTAAAGAAAATACATGTCAGTCTGTGACAGTCTTCTCCAGCCATGACCACTTAAATTTATTCTTGATTCCTTTATCAATCTCGGAGACAAAAGCCTCGTCTTCTTTTCTTAATATTTTCATATTTACTTTTTCAAACACTCATTTCACCGTTTGAAAAGACCAGAAGGAGCGCCATGTTTGAGAAAGCCAATGCTCTGAACAAAAGCTCCGCTGATTGGTTATCAGCGAACCTATCGACCAATGGTAGGAGTCGATCTATTTGTTGTGTGTTATAGATCTAATGCGCTGCGCTTCTCTTTGCCGATTTTTCTCGCGATCTCTAACTGCTAACTTGGGGTGATGAAACAGTCACGTATCATACCTCACCCCCCCAAAATATTTTCTCATCGAATTTAGACGATTTACGGGAATGACCTTTGGGGTTCAAAAACAGCGGAAATCCGCGGATCCGCGGAAAATTCTGATCCCTAAGAATAGTGGTACGCGTTAGAGAGTATGGTAGTGTGTATAAGAATAGAGTAGTGTACATGAGAGAGTATTGTAGTGCTTGTGCATGGTGTATATTTATCAGTTTGAGGGTATGTATGTGGGAGAATATGATGTTATATAAGAGAGATAGTATGATTTACTTTACAACCTTCCTCTCAATGACTTTCTATTTTCTTCAATCTCTAACATTTTGGTCCCGTGAGTAAAAGACAAGTGGCGATGAGATAAAATCGAATGCCTTTTCCTATGTATTCTATATCCACAGTGGATTTAGGCTGATTAATATTACTCTCATTTTTATTTTTACTAATGTTATCATTGGCCCGGGACACAAGAATATCGACATTGAACCAGTCCGTGGTACAGAAAAGGTTGGGGACCACTGATATAAAGCACACACTGACTAAATTTATCATTTGAAGATCTTTTATTTTCTACTTTTGCTCTTTCTGGTCCCTTTCTCTCTGACATCAGTTATTTTCGAGGCTCCAGCAGTGAGGATGGAAAGCACCGGAACAAAACCGGATTCAACCTTCTTTTTTTTGCATCTCACCGAGTTTGATAGCGTCCTCAGTAAGTCCAGTGATGCCTATTTTTTATCTGTTTTTTTTCTAAAGTCAGTTTCTGCGAGAAGAGGAAAGAGCATCCCTCTCCTCGTGGATGTGCAACAGCAGCCTGACGGCAGACGAACAGAATCGAGCCTGGATCCCTCGTCGTCCGGCCGGGCCGATGGACGACGACGACGACTACAATGATGGAGAGATGACATGGGTGCTCTCCATGGCATTTAATTTTTTTCTTCCTCAATTTCTTTGTTTTTTTTCCTTTATTAAGCATGATGGCACAAGACTGGTTCCTTGTTCTCCTTCAATAGAAAAGAAAGCAAATTATAGGAAGAAAATAAAAGGTTTTCGGTGCTCATTTCGGTGGTATGCAAAATAATCACTCGATATAAAACGGACAACATTTACAGCATTTACACAAAAGTCGTAGTTGTACTGTGGTTGAGGTTTGCACATTTTCAGAACATGATGCATCATATTCCATTTTAACACTAGCAAATGATGCAAAGAAAGCTACATAGAAATAACAGTTTTCCCCAAGTGTACATTTAAATCTTACCTGGAAAGCTCTCAGAAGAGATTCTTGCTTTTCTGAAAGGAAAAGGAAATATGTGATAATTGTGCATGCATTTTGGAAAATGCCACTTAGGGTACATTCAAGTTGAAATAATTTTGTTTATACATTGAAGAAGGGATGTTTGATAAATCATTTTTCTCTTACTGTATACTATAATATACTATACTATACACCTCATATCTTTCAGATTTAATATCCCCCTATGTTCCGGTCCGGAGCCTTCGCTCTGAAAATGCTGGTCTACTAGTGATCCAAAGAGCCAAGAAGTGATCCACAGGTTCGAGAGCGGTATCCATTCGGGCCCCGGTGCTGTGGATTCGGTCTGCAACCTCAGTGGAACTGTTTAAATTTAGGCTTAAAACACAATTCTATTCTATAGCTTAAATATGACCTATATTTTCTGTTCACGATATCTGTGGATTATTTGTTATTGCCACATCTGTTGCAGCCTGGTCATCCTGGAAGAGGGATTACCTCATGTGCGGTCCCGTCTCAAGGTTTCTTCATTTTCCTCATGTTGAGGTTTTTGATTTTTTTCCTTGCCCTCATGTAGGTTTTAGATCAGGGGATGGTGTAATAATAGTCTGTGGTTTGCAATAATCTGTGGTCTGTGCAGCCCTCCGAGACTCTTTGTGATTAAGGGCTATACAAATAAACATGACTGGACTTGACTTAAGAAGTACCCAAAAATATTTTACCTAATACGTTTCTTCAATAGTGTCTTTCATTTACGGCAATTAATATTTCTCTAATTTTCAGATCCTGATTTTTAAGCGGTGGTGTATCAGTGACAGAGGTGGGTAGGATGCCTTACAAAAGACTAGCATCTGCACTTAAAATGATGACAGGTATCGATACTCACACTTTTATGTCATGTTCTGCAGTGGTTTTTACTTCTAATTTCATATTTTGGTGGGGGTACCACACTGTTAGGGTGTGGTTCAATGCCTGAAAATCCTGATGCCATCTGCTGCCATCCCTATCAGTGTGGATAAGTATCCCTCCTGTCCCTTTCCACAGATAGTTAGGCTGTGCCTTACCATAATCATATTTTCTTTTCTATTACTATTCTTCTTTTTTTCTTCACCCTTGTTTCTGTCTGTGTATGATGCGGTTTTGGTTGTCTGGTGGGGAGAGGAGCAGGGATTTCATTGTCTTGTATTATGAATGCTTCCACGCAGCGATTTGTTTTACCTAGGAAAGTGCTTTATAAATATTTTTGATTTGACTAAATACTGTAAAGAACCCTTATTTCAAGTTAAGTGTTTGAACTTTTGCTGATAATGATCATTATTTGATATTGCCAAATGTATTTGTTTGAACAATTTGATATTTTGTGAACATCACAAAAGATCCTGAAAAGTACTTAACTATAAAAGTGCTAACAAGTGGTAAATAACATTGGGGAAAAATGTGAAATGTATAGAGAAGTACTGACAAGTACTGAAAAGTATGAAAATGTACTGAAATATATGAAAAAAGTATGAAAAGTGCTCTGAAAAGAATGAAAACGTTTCAAAAGCATTCAAACGTATTGAACAGCTTAGAAAAGTATGCAAAATAACCGAAATGTAATCAGTACTAGAAAACATGCAATAAAATAAGAAAAATAATGAAAAGTAATCAAAAACAAAAATTAAAAAAACGGAAAAATGATCTAAAAAGTAAAAATACCAAAACAAAAAAAATCAGGGGACTCAAACTCATTTTACTTGGGGGCTGTCTAAGCTTGGGTCTGCGAAAGGTTGGGCTGAATCGGGTGAAACCTCAGATCAAAATATTCCACTGTTCTTGAAATCTTTTTCAAGGGAATGCTTCACAAAATAAGATGTAAAAAAATAAATAAAATAAGAATGAATACAAAAATAGATCAAATAAAATAAGTTCCTGCTCTGGGGCAGCACGGCAGCGCAGTGGTTAGCGCGTGTGCGGCACAGCTCTGAGGTCATGAGATCGAACCTTCCTGTGTGGAGTTTGAATGTTCTCCCCGTGCTTGGGTGGGTTTTCTCCCACATTCCAAAAACATACATGTCGGGTTAATTTGCCGGTCCAAATTGTCCCTTGGTGTGAATGAGCAAGTGAGTTGTCTGCCTCTGTGTGCCTGTAACTGGCTGGCAACCAGTTCAGGGTTTCCCCTGCCCACTGCCCAAAGATAGCCCCCCCCGCAAGCATACAGAGGATAAGCGGTGCAGATGATGAATGAATGAATGAAGTTCCTGCTCTCAGCATTGTCTCACGGGCCGTCCTATATCAGTTGGCTGGCCTGATGCACAGTATATTTGACCACCCTCATTTATAGTGCACTTTTATAATTTTCCGCTCTATCTGAAATGTGGCCAATGCAAGTTTTCATTCTTTGTTAGCATTAAGCTAGTGGAGAGAATGCAGTGCATAAATTAACCAATGTGTTTGATTAAACAGACGAGCATTATGCCCTTTGTTGTCTTTTTGTTTTCACAGGAAACAATAAACTTAGATTATGCATTTGCACAATGACCTTTTCTGTTTGCTATTCTCCCAAGTGTGCCAATGAGAATCCTCACATTGATTAGCGAGACGGCACGATGTTGATATCATTTATGACCTTGATTCCGACATTCTTTGCAGGGCTATCAAATTGAAGCGTCTCGAACTAATTAGCGGATAAACGGAGTGAAAACAGCCTAGGCGTTTGGAGCTATTCTTTCTGGCCTACATGCAAGACGGGGGGACCTATGAAGTCTCTCGTAGCGTTACCTGGAGAACAAAAAAGGCCTTTTAATAAGCTGCTTTTGTCTTCCCCTTGCGCCTTATTGGCACTGCAGGCATGTGGGCGCCTCTTTTGTTCGTTGTGTCTTTTATTTTGACCGACGCTTTGCGCGTTTCAGCAACTCTAAATCAGCGGCGACTGTCCTTGTTGTATACGCCGCAAATATGATTACTGTACACGCAAAGATGTGCTGAACTTCCCTTGAACTCGCAGAAGGTTTATTTCTGATTGTGACCTGGGAAGCGGGGGGATACGTTTTTCTCGAAAGAATTGCACATAGAGACAACACCCGAGCTTTGTCTTTGTCATGGAAAGCGAAGCGTGACCAAAGGATACTTATCCGTTGCTGGTGAACAATTCAGGAGGCAAAGTAATTTTTGGGTGGGTAAAGACTTTTTACATTCCCAGAAGGTTTTCCTTATGAAAAAATATACTTTAATTTTTGGAGCCAAATGTATTCGTTTTTGTTTCCATCTATGCATCTATCCATCTATCCCTTCCTGGGTCAAGTCAAGGGTTCAATTGAGGCCTAAAAAAAGCCTAGAGCCCCCCCATCCCCAGCTATTTTGTCTAAATCATCCGACGAGATCCGAGGGCTTTCCCAGGCTACCCTAAGAGACAGTCTCTCCAGCGTGTCATGGATTGTTCCCGGGCCTCATGACATTGAGACATGCCCTGAACACCTCCCAAGGTAGGCTTCCGGGAGGCATCCATACCAGATGACACTACCTCAAAGGGAGAGCCCAGCCACCATTCGAAGTAAACTCATTTCAACTGCCTGTTTCCAAGATCTTCTTTCCGTTACCAGCTTTTCCTAGTAACTAGTTACTTTTTATGACCCACAGCTGCACATATACATCTTTCAATATCCCGTTCCAACCTACCATTGCACATGAACAAAACCCCAAGATAATTGAACCCCCTTCACTTGGGGCAGGATTTCATCCTCCACCCTTTTCCGGCAGAGAACCATGGAGGTGGTGATTACCATTTTCGGCCACTTTACACCCAGCTGCGAATTGCTCCAGTGAGAGCTGAAGATCATGACTTGAGAAGGCCAATAGCACACATCATCTGCAAAAAGCAGAAATGCAACGCTGAGGCCCCCAAACAGGACCCCTTTCACGACACGGCTGCACCAAGAATTTCTGTTCATAAAAGTTATGAACAGAATTGGTTTAAAAAATTCAGCTTTGGTAGAAACCAACCATCGCTGGAAATTATCACACTTACTGCTGGTAATGTGGACTAAACTCTGACACTGATCACACAGAGAATAAGACTGTCCAGTACCCCATCCTCCCGAAGCACCCCTCACAGGGCTCTTCGAGGAACACTGTGTAATACCTTATCAAAGTCCACAAAACTTATGTAGACTGGATGGGCAGACTCCGATGTGTAGAGCTGTTCCACTGTTTCTAATATGTATATTACTTGTAGAGCACTTGGTGTACAAATATGGTTGTCCGAAAGTAGTGCTTTCCAACCAATGTGGCAGGGTACACAGTGTGGTGTGAGCCCCTGTCTAGTTTGCCTCCGGAATTTGTCCTTTTATGAATGCAAAAAAGTGTGCCATTGTTTCATTGCGCCATAAGATGAACTAACCGGCATATACACTGATCAACAGAAAAGCTCCACCAGTTTGAACGGCCGCTCATTTGGATAACAGTTTGTTGTGACTCAATTCCTAACGAAAAACATGACGAAATAACAAAATACAAAATACACAACAACAACAACAAAAAAAAACACATGATTGATAAAATAAATGACAAAATGCATAAATAAATATATATATATATATATATATATATATATATATATATATATATATATATATATATATATATATATATATATATATATATATATATATATATATATATATATATATATATATATATATATATATATACTGGACTGTCTCAGAAAATTAGAATATTGTGATAAAGTTCTTTATTTTCTGTAATGCAATTAAAAAAACAAAAATGTCATACATTCTGGATTCATTACACATCAACTGAACTATTTCAAGCCTTTTATTATTTTAATATTGCTGAATTTGGCTTACAGCTTAAGAAAACTCAAAAATCCTATCTCAAAATATTAGAATATCATGAAAAAATATACAAGTAGGCTATTCAACTAATCACCTGAATCATCTAATTAACTCGAAACACCTTGCGAGGGTTTCCTGAGCCTTAAAAAACACTCAGCTTGGTTCAGTAAACTAAATCACTGCTGATCTGACTGCTGTCCAGAGGACCATCATTGATACCCTCCATCAGGAGGGTAAGACACAAAAAGAAATTTCTCAAAGAGCAGGCTGTTCACAGAGTGCAGTTTCAAAGCATATCCACAAAAAGTCTGTTGGAAGGGAAAAATGTGGCCGGAAACGCTGCACAACCAAGAGAGATGACCGCAGCCTTAACAAAATTGTGAAGAAGAGCCGCTTCCAGAATTTGAGGGAGCTTCAAAGACAGTGGGCTAAAGCTGGAGTCCAGGTATCAAAAGCCACAGTTCACAGACGTGTCCGGGAAATGGGCTACAATAGCCGTATTCCCATGGTCAAGCCACTTCTGAACTCAAGACAACGGAAAAAGCGTCTGACTTGGGCTATGGAGAAGAAGCACTGGACAGTTGCAGAGTGGTCCAAAGTCCTCTTTTCAGACGAAAGCAAGTTTTGCATTTCATTTGGAAGTCAAGGCGCCAGAGTCTGGAGAAAGGCTGGAGAAGAGCAAAATCCAAGTTGCTTGAAATCCAGTGTGAAGTTCCCACAGTCAGCAATGGTTTGGGGAGCCATGTCAGCTGCTGGTGTTGGTCCACTGTGTTTCATCAAGTCTAGAGTAAATGCAACTGTGTACCAAGAGATTTTAGAGCACTACATGCTTCCATCTGCTGAAAAGCTCTATGGAGATGAGTATTTCATTTTCCAGCATGATCTGGCACCTGCCCACAGTGCCAAAACCACCAGTAACTGGTGCACTGACCATGGCATCACTGTCCTTGATTGGCCTGCTAATTCCCCTGACCTGAACCCCATCGAGAATTTGTGGGGTATAGTTAAGAAGAAGATGAAAGACACCAGACCTACAAATGCAAATGAGCTGAAGGCCGCTATCGAAGCATCCTGGGCATCAATAACACCTCAGCAATGCCACAGGCTGATTGCCTCCATGCCACGCCGGATTGATGCAGTAATCCGTGCAAAAGGATTCCCAACCAAGTACTGAGTGCATCAATGGACATTTTCAAATGTTTGATTTAGTTTTGCTGTTATAAAATTATTTTTTTACTTGGTCTGAGGAAGTATTCTAATATTTTGAGATAGGATTTTTGAGTTTTTTTCAGCTGTAAGCCAAAATCAGCAATATTCAAATAATAAAAGGCTTAAAATAGTTCAGTTGATGTGTAATGAATCCAGAATGTATGACATTTTTGTTTTTTTAATTGCATTACAGAAAATAAAGAACTTTATCACAGTATTCTAATTTTCTGAGACAGTCCAGTATATATATATATATATATATATATATATATATATATATATATATATATATATATATATATATATATATATATATATATAGTAGTAGTAGTAGTTATATTTTCAATTATACATATATGGGTATTACAAGATTTAATTATGTCTTCATTTATTTATGGAAGGATTGGTCTTCCATAGTTCTCTGGCTCAAGCTAGGGCCAGCATTTTACATCAGTCCTGCATGTAATGAAAACATTAAAAATGCAGTTTTTATTGATCAATGGAAATATTTTTATAATGTCATTGTGTGGAAAAAAAACAGACACTTAATATTGATGTGATTTTTCAATATAATCTGACCTCTTAATTCAGGGGCCTGCTTGCAAACATGAATTGAGTTACCTTCTTCTTGGCCTGTAACATCTCCTGATAGGCACTGGAACGAATGAAGCGGCTGTAGGAATCACTCTTCATCAACTTGTAGATGTGTTCCTGTATCGCATGGCCGGAACGTATAAAAACATCAGACGCGGGTGTCACATAACATTTGTGCCGGAGAGCTTTCATAACCAAACTGCGCCTCATTTGTGAGCGCAAATGAAGACGCGCCGGCAAACAGTCTCATTTCCACACAATGGTAGCTATGGAATACCTGCGCATCCTCAAAGGCGTAGCGTCCAGGGTCTTTGACATTCTGAGTGGTTTTGTCGTAGCTTTTGGAGTCCACGTTGATGGCGCTGGGTGCGCCCGGAGCCAAAAACTCTTGCCAGATCTCTTGAACCCGAGTCGGGACTTCTCGGATGGGACGCTTCTTTAGTTCTTGGACTGCTAGCCAGAACCTTTAAGAGGCGTGAAATTTGTAAATTAGTAACAATGTTAACCTAAATCATACAGAGAGCATTAGTCTTTGTCTTTGTAAATTATGGGTATCCAACCTACGACCTGCAGTCGATTTTTTAGTGAAGCAGATACTGTAATTGATATTTGCAATTAAGTGTTCTATATAATGTATTTTCCAGACTATAAGGCACACTGGACTTACAAGGTGTACCATCCAAAATAATATTTTGTGAGATATTTTTCATACATAAGGCACACCAGACTATAAGGTGTATGCAATTGAAATTACTGTAAGGTCCAGGATTGCATCATAAGTGACACTACAAAATTATTTAAAAGTATTTTATAGAGCATAACTATTATGAAATCTGGTATCATCAATACAATTATCTGAAGAATTCATAAATAATAACTGTATCTAATAGCATTTTATTGGAATTATGTATTTTCAATTTGTATGTATCCATTTTCTGGTCAATAAGGTACACTGGATAATAGGGCGCACTTTTGAATTTGTGTAAAATGTTGTTCTTTTAATGGGCCTTATAGTTCAGAGAATACCGTACCATGAAGCTTTTCAAAGTCCAATAGAATAGAATAGAAAATATGTCATTGTCATTAATAACAAAGTAGTGAACATTCTTTAAAATGAGATTGGACATAGCACTCCAGAATAAACAAGGTAAACAAGTAATAAAGACCAAAAAAAGGGGAATGAGATAAAAGAATATCTGAATAAATATACAAAAATATATACCAGGTAGTGTCTGGAGACTGGTCTAAGTTCTAAGTACAATGTTTTTGTAAAAATAGAGCAATGTAAAATATAACATTAGTGCAATGAAAAATAGTGCAATAACATTTAGCATCAATACAACTAACAAGATATTAATGTTCACAGTGTTGAGGGTGGTGGTGGCCCTGGGTAAGGAACTGACTCAGAGCCAAAACATTTAGGTAAATATATACAAATGGGTCATGAGTGGTACCTCTTCTTACAAATGTCTCTGCATACGAATGTTTCAGGTTGTAAAGAACCTTAGAGGGAAAATATTGCCTCTAGTTACGAAGTAAAAAAAACAGTACAGTATGCGCTCCTATTTGAAGCTCTCAGTTTCCTCAATGTAAAGAAATTGGTTATCCCTTTAAATCAGCCTGGAAACCAGTGCGCATGTGTGCTCCCAGCATGCTCTTTTTGTTACCGTCACAGTTCAAAGTTCGAAGTAATTTGTCGGAAAAAGCGTTGACAAGTTGGGCTATAGCTACATCTGCCTCGCTCATTTCCGATGGATTGGCAAAAGCAGACGTAATTGGATCAGTTTTTCAATAAATGCGAAGCAAAATTAAGTGCCAATTAACCCTCTATGTTTATTGTGCGGAAAATCAAATGTTAACATGTATTAGTTTCATTTATGATGATCTTCTATGATTTATTAAAAACATATCATACTGTACTTTTGCAGGGCTTGGAACAGATTAGTGCGTTTGCATTAAAAATGCGTCCCTACCTACGACGTTTTCAGGTGCTGCTCCCAGAATGAATTCAATTCGTAAGTGGAGGTACCACTGTACATTACAATTAAAATTTTGCTGAAGAAAAGCGTCCTAAATAATAATAACAATAAGAATAATGAAAAAGTAATAAACTATCTTTTTTGAAAGAGAGCTAAAAGCCTAATTTCTGGAAAAACGTTGTCCGTTATTTTCTAATGTTTGGAAGAGAGCATATTAGGGAGTATAATAGTTTTAATGGTTCCACAAGAGGATCTGCATGTGTGGGATGTGAATAGATGTAAATGCAAAAGGCTGTTGGCGCCGCCATGGTTAATTCATAAGTGGCTGTTTGCATGCATCTTTTAAACTTCGAGCAGTATTCATGCAGTCATGAATAAAGCAATTATCAGAGGGTTTTGCCACCACCTGCCCATAAAAACACAAAAACAGACTGGCTTGCTTTCTTTCCAAAATTTCCAAAAAGTCCAGATAGCTTTTAAATCAGAAATCCGCAAGCGTATATCTCTTTTTTAGGGCTGAACATTTTTTAGGGCTTCTACATTTGATTGGTCGAACATGAAAGAGCCTGGCGGGGGTCTCCATCATAGTAAATGCTCCTTTTCGGAGACAGACAGACGCGTACTTACTTGGAGAGCATTTACTAAGTAACAAAGTAACAATGTCAATGTTGCTAATGTACTGGGGTAAAAGTTCTGTTTTTTTCTTCACAAATTTACTCAAGTAAAAGTAAAAGTAGAGGTATTTAAAAATACTCTTAGAAGTACAAAATTTTCCAAAACTTACTCGAGTGAATGTAACAGAGTAAATGTACTCCGTTACTACCCACTTCTGCACACCATTGATATCAATGACAATAAAGACAATTCTATTCCATTCTATTCTATTCTATTCTTCTCTTTTCTATTCTATTCTATTCTATTCTATTCTCATCTCATTAGCTACACCGCTTATCCTCAGTAGGGTCGCGGGGGTGCTGGAGCCCATCCCAGCAATCGTCGGGCAGTGGGCAGGGGACACCCTGAACTGGTTGCCAGCCAATCGCAGGGCACACGGGGACAGACAACTCACTCGCTCATTTACACCTAGGGACAATTTGGACCGACCAATTCACCTGAAATGCATGTTTTTGGAATGTGGGAGGAAACCGGAGTGCCCGGAGGAAACCCACGCAAGCACGGGGAGGACATACAAACTCCGCACAGGAAGTCTGGAGCTGGATTTGAACCCACGCAGGAGGTTCCCAAGACATGAACTGTGCCGCACATGCGCTAACCACTGCGCTGCCGTGCTGCCCTCTATTCTTTTCTATTGTTTTCTATTCTATTCTAAAATAGGAACATATTATTTTGATTTATGTAACAACAATAGTGATGAATTAAATGTGTTTTGGGGTATAGCGTGGTTGGATGGAGTTGAGTATTTACAATGTGTGCTATTGAGAATATTTTACAGTGGCATGAGTGGCATTAAAAGCCCAGCATGACGGTTTGACGCATTTAGGTTAAGATTAAAAAAAAGAAATCAGACCAACAGTCAGAAACTTCATTAATTACATAAGGTTGGTTCCTTTTTTGTTTTTTGTGCTGCGAAAACACTTAAAAAGTATCTCACCTTAGATTTTCCGAGCTGAACTCAGACTCAAGGAACTTGAGGAACTGTTCCCTTCCCACTGGATCTTTGAGAACCTCGTTGATGCCGAAAGCCCACCTCTTTACCCTCTGCTGGCCGGGCTCCTTACTGGACAGGAAACACCAAAACACACTTATCAAATCAAGCAAAAACTCACCTCGAATGTATCCGTTTTTTGTTGTTCTACGGGATGAGTTTGATATTTTTAGTTGTATTATTATTAAACTTACTCGCAGTCACTAAAATGCTAGCACACTTTTTTTTCCTGTGTATATTGTCTGTTTCAAAGCTCCAAGACATTTTCCAATCTTTTAGGGATGCATTAATGTTGAGTGTATGCACAAATACCACAAGCCTTCATTCACAAAACAAGTGGTTTAAAAAAGGCCAATTTGGGTCAAATGTGGAACGGTCCATGACTGGGGTTATTATGAACCAACTTTCTTCTACTTCAAATTTAATGACAGTTGTGACCATTATTTTGGTGCATTGCCACCCATTTCACCAATCTTCTGGGTCGTTATGGGGAAAATTGAGTCAAATTGTTGAAATAACTCAACCAAAATGTGTTTGTTTTGTCAAACAAAAAACTGTGGTTATGTTGCACAAAAGCCCGCAAAGTTTGTATCTGTTAACGAAAAACTAGGCTGTTCCTTTTACAGGCCCAACAATACAAGTCTAAAGGAACATTGTGTAATATTTGACCTATAGATTTTGCAGTATTGTGTAGTGAAATTAAAAACGTGTGCTATAAAGCAAAAGAAAGAGTACAAACTATGGATACTTAAAGTCATTAAACTACCTTATTTTTTGCCCAGCTGTTCACATGGCTTTTTGGAAATACCCTTAGAAACAAAAAATAAAATAAAAAAAAGGTTATGCCAAAAAAAACACAAATATAAAACTAAAACAAAAAAACAACAGACAACAACTCAACTTAAAAGGTACACTGTGTATTATTTACCACCTACGAGTGTTGAGAAAAGTGAATTAATTAAAACGACAAGGTTGTTTTTTTAAGAATAAACAAAATAATGACAACTAAGGTCATGCATTTTGGACACTTTGAGTCTTTGTAGTATGTAGTCTTACATGTGCTTTTTCTTACTCGTTTTTGGTTGTAGTACACATTACAGAGACATCTAGTGGTCAAATAAAAATCCCTTTAGAGTCCTGCAAAAAGTATATATTTTTCCAATTCATCATCATCTGTGACAAAAACAGCTCTTTTAATTTTACTTTAAAGTATTGCCTGGTGGTAGTTATTTTGGTGAGCACCTATCGCAAAGTCTAAAACCCAACATTTTATACTTTAAAGACGCATACGACAACGTTTTTAAGCAAATGTGACTTAAGCTTTGCAAAAGTGATGCCGGAGTCCTCCTCAGGCGTCAACTGCTGACTGTCAAGAGCCAAATCTTAAAAAGCGTTCTGTGACAAAAACATGGCACGACTTGTCCCGTTCCCCTGATGAATCAGAATCCTTGATAAGCAGATATTTGAATTCTTAGTTAAGTACAATGAGCCCAAACTGTGATCTTTGCCACCTTTTAAATGACATTGTGATCGTTAGAGCACTTGTGGCACTGGTTTCCCTGGCATTAATTTGCACTTGTTCATGTGACACTTGGATCAAATTGTGTTGACAGCAACCACATGCCTTACTTTTTCAGGATCATTAACTTTTTTCACTCGTGAATCGTGGTGGACCAATAATGCTCAATACAACTACAATTTTTTTGCGCTTTAACAACACTTGAATGAAAAGAACCTTGAAACAGAGCTTCCAAAATCATATTTTATAACTTATCAAGGGGCAGCGGTATTGGGATGGGGACATTTTGGTCACAAGGAATGGGAAACTATTTCAGTTTGTACAATATCAGGATCCAAGGTAACAATATAACATAAAAACAAACCAAAACTAATATACATAACAACAATAAAGATTTAAGAGAACAGAACAAAAACGAACCAACATAGTACCATTTTTAAGTCAAAAGTGGTTCGGAGACAAAAAATAAACCCCATGCCAAATCTGCTGTTACAAAAAGTGTCCAGCAGATGGCACTGATGCTCGAAAAAAAAAAACAAGGAACAATCAACATTGTCAATAAAAAACGAGTATTGCTGGATTTTTACCCAACGATTTACATAGTTTTAATAGAAAGTGCCTATTTTGCAATTTGCTTTAAACTGGCGTCGTAAGGTAATGAAGATTAGTAAGATTGGAAAAGTATTGGGTAACACCGCAAAAATTGTTTCAAAATGGACCAATTTAACTTTCTGCATGAAACAACTCGATTCATTGGTTGGTTTGAATTTTGAGCAGTTATGTTAAGACTTTTATTAAACAGAATATTCTGGGCTATGTGAGGTACAGTATCAGGCTGTAAATTCTAAACTTTATATGTAGTGGAAAAGTCCTAACTCTAGACCAGCCCTTTTTCTAGAACGGATCTGGCAAACACTGAAACTCAAAGCCTTCTTCAAAGTGCAAACTAAAAACACCGTTTGAAACATAATAGAGACTGAATTAATGAATATATCAAGAAATCATGTGACTATATCAAAAAGTAAATAACACTCAAATATTTTAATAATCATGAAGTACACTGAGTAAATAAGTGACCGAGTTATGAATGTCTAAAAAAAAACAAAGAAACAAGACAATCTTTTGGGTTACACAAGCTACCTGGTATTCTGGGTTTGGTAAAAAAACACTCAATTTTTAGTTGAAATCATAAGCCAAATAATCATTTTCTTGTAATTTATTTTGGGTTTTTTAAGTCTGAAAATAAGTAAACCTAAGAAGGAATCATCACAATGGCTAAGTAATTACATTTTTGGATTTTTCTCTACATCCACATTCACTTGATTTTGGCCTTAATCTGAAAAAATGAAAAAACTGTATATCGAATAATCCATTTGTTTCTGGACAGAGCTTTTACTTTTATACAAGAAAACGTCGATCAATATAATAATGTAAACTAGTTTTAAAATCTCTGGTGCGTGTATGATTCCAAACAATAAGTGTCCAATGATTGTGTTCATTGGGTGAATGTGTTTCGACATTGATCGCAGACCCTTATTTCCAAGCCTATCAGGCTTTGCATGACCCAAACTTGGTCCTATCATTTTGCAGAACTTTTTTTTCCCCAAATTCTACATTAGAGATTTTTTAAAACCCCAGACTGCTGAAATTGAAATAGAAACACATAGCATGCAAACAGAAATGGCATAGAGGCCACTTGTGCAATTGCCCACCTTGCTTCGAGCTCCCACAGTGTGGTGTCATCCGAGATCCAGGGGTTGGAGGGATCTGGGGGCGTGAGGAAGGGGTCGTATTCTACGTACTGCTCCGTGTAGCCCAACAAACTGATGGACACACACAAGACAGAATGACAACCTGCTCAGATGGAATTTTATAAGAAATGTAGATTAGGGTAGTTTGTCACGGATCCTGTTAATGAGGTAGCAAAGCAATGATTTATTAATTAATCAATATAGAAAATACATCTTATTTTTATAATGAAAATCTTAGATACAACTCAGATGAGATATTTTACAATTATAATCCACGGATTATTTTTATGTTGAATCAAAGTAACAACAGGCCAACGTCCAAACAAAACATATACAGTATATCACAATTTGGTGAATTTTGAATTTTATCAAAGCACTTTTTTATAGTTGTTATTCTATTTGAATAATCTATTTATATATATTTTTTTTTGTTTCTTCTTAAATGCAGCTCAGCTAAAGTAGAATCAAATTGTCACTTTATATAAATTGTTAATTGTTCAATAAAATAATCTACAACTATGCATGTGTTTTTGTATCATTGAATATAATATGTTTTTGATAGTATTGTGATTTTTATGAATATTACATATGCTCTAGCAGGGGTGTCAAACTCATTTTTGCTCAGGGGCCACATGATAAATAATATGAAAAAGTATTGAAATGTGAAAACAGTACTAAAAATTGCAAAAAAATACAGAAATTTACCGTAACGTATGAAAATGATGGAAAAAGTACTAAAACTAGTGTCATGTATGAAAAAGTAGTAAGAAGTACTGAAAAGTATGTAAAATGTATAAAAAGTTTGCAAATGTGTAAAAAGTGCTGTGTAAAAAGGTAGGAAAAGTAGTTAAGAGTATGAAAAAGTCCTAAAAGTACAGATACAAATTGAAATGTAAAAAAGTCAAACATGTACTGAAATATATGAAAATGTGCTAAAATAATAAAAACATTAAAAAGTACGGAAAAGTCTAAAAATATAGAGAAAGTTAAATAGTATGACAAAATAAGAAATTAGTAGGGGAATACATCACAAGTAGTGAAAAGGACAAAAAGTGTTGAAAAAGACAAGGGTTGTGAAAAAAACGGGAGAGCCTGGAACTAGAAGGTTTTTCATATAAAAAAAACAAGTCATTTTTTTTTTTACACAATATGCTTCATTTTTCCTGTGATGCTCTCTATGTTCTCTCCGGGGCCGCATTTAATTAGTCTGCAGGCCTGATCCGGCCAATGGGGGGCATATTTGGCACCTTCTGGGCTAGAGAAAAAAAATGGAGACCTTGGGAGTCAGGATCAGTAGAGAACTAATACTGTTAATGTACAAAAGTTTACTAGTAAACAACCACTAAATAATTGTCTCTGCTTAATATAATTAAGGTGTTAAAAAAACAATAACAAAGTTGAGACAGTATAAAAACCATGGTTGCATGGATTCTTTTCATAATGGTGGATTATCTTTCTATTGATGCTTTTCTTCTAATTTTGAAGTAATGTAACATTATACTGTGATGAGCATCCCCAATGCAGAGTGAGGTACGCACATTTTTAGCCTCATGGCAGAGGGCGATAGTGAGTCCATGGATTCTGATTTGGCATACATCACAGCCTCCAAACAATATAATTAGCAATTTCAAGAGCAAGAGAAGGAAGGCATGGGATTTTTCTTGTTGCAAGGCCTTTTTTCACAGTGGAGCATTACCTATCAATTGACGCTTTTGTCTGAAGGGATCAGTGAATTGACTTTTATAGGTTAATGCATGGGCTTAGCAAGCTAGTTTAAAAGACAAGTTAGGCTAAAATAGAATAAAAAACGCTAGATATAATCCTTTAAAAAAGTAAAACAAAACAAAAATGCAGCATCAAAAATGCCCCACCGCCTTGAATTGGTTCAGTCTGTTTGATTCCTAGCACCACTTTTGCCTCTCCCTGCTCCTCTTCCACTAGGCTAGTGTCACTTCACAGCTGAATAATTTCATATCCGAGAACAATCTTTTTGAATCAATGCAATCAGGATTCAGGGCTAACCACTCTACTGAGACAGCTCTGATTAAGGTAACAAATGATCTCCTACTGGCAATGGACTCTGGCGCTTCATCACTTTTGCTGCTGCTGGACCTTAGTGCTGCTTTTGACACAGTGGACCATAATATCTCACTAGAACGGCTGGAAAAATTGATTGGTCTCTCAGGAACCATCCTCTCATGGTTCAGATCCTACCTCTCAGATAGGACGCACTGGGTCAAATATGGCGAAATGACATCTGAGCGTGTTAGTGTTACCTGTGGTGTTCCGCAGGGTTGAGTGATTGGCCCCCTTCTTTTCAGCATCTACATGCTTCCATTAGGTGATATTATTCGCAAGTATAATATCAATTTCCACTGCTACGCGGATGACACTCAACTATATCTTCCATTGGAGAAATCTGCCACAGTAAATTGTGGAAATTTGGAGGCCTGCCTCACTGAGATAAAAGAGTGGATGTCACTCAATTTCTTGCGTCTTAACTCTAAAAAGACCGAAATGTTAGTTATTGGTCGATCTAAATGCCGTGACTTACTCTCAAAAACTGCTGTGAACTTTGACAAATGTCATATCACACAGAGTGACTCAGTTAAAGATTTAGTTGTCATATTTGACCACGATCTGTCCTTTCAAACACATGTGAAGAAAATTACTAGAACTGCTTTCTTCCATCTTCGCAACATTGCTAAAATTCGTCCTATACTGTCTCAGTCAGATGTGGAGATTATAATTCACGCGTTTGTTACCTCCTGTCTCGATTACTGTAATGCACTACTCTCCGGTCTCCCGAAGTCCAGAATCAGGAGTCTTCAGCTGGTACAAAATGCTGCAGCGAGGCTTTTGACTAGGACAAAAAAGTCCGATCACATCACGCCGATTTTGGCTAACCTGCATTGGCTCCCTGTTAGCCCAAGATGTGATTTCAAGGTTATCTTAGTATTATACAAAATCATACATGGACTTGCCCCCTCATATATTTCAGATCTGATTTCCCCCTATGTTCCGGTCCGAAGCCTTCGTTCTGTGAGGGCCGGTCTTCTGGTGATCCTAAGAGCCAAGAAGTGTTCCGCTGGTTCTAGAGCGTTCTCCATCCGGGCACCGGTGCTGTGGAATGCTCTTCCTCCCTGAGATCCGTTCTGCAACCTCAGTGGAAATGTTGAAATCTAAGCTTAAAACAAAATTCTTCTCAATAGCATATGAATAACCTATACTTTTCTTGGACAATATCTCTGTATTATTTGTGATTGCAACATCCTTTGCTGTCTGGTGGTCCTGGGGGGGATGGCACGTGTGTGGTCCCTTCTCAAGGTTTCTTCATTTTCCTCATGTAGAGCTTTTTGAGTTATTCCTTGCCCTCATGTTGGTTACAGATCAGGGGATGGTGTAAGAATAGTATGAAAAAATAGTCTGTATAATAACCTGTGAAGCCCTTTGAGACTCTTTGTGATTAAGGGCTATACAAATAAAAATGACTTGACTTGACTTGACTTCCAGCATAGCAGCCAATTCTTTGGAGGCTCTGGTGTATTACGGTGGGAGCAAGTGATACTGTAGTGATGTTGAACAACTATTTTACCACCTAATACTCTGACTTGACTTTGTTATCAATAGATACGTGTCCTAATTTTAGCTGCATTGAATCAAACACAACAATCATCTACCTAGCTTAATATTTGCATATGTGCAAGCTATGAGTGTGGTCATCCTCTTAGCACCATATTGGACATTCAGTTTTTTTCTGTAAAAAAAAAGCATCATGCTCGGGTGAGAGTCCTTTACTCACAATAACTATAAAGAAATACACAAAACTGTCTCCTGATTTATTTGTACATGGTTGTCAGCACTAGGAAAGAAAATGGAGGAGGGGGAACCTGGAGCCCCGGAGGACACATGCAAGACAATCACGAAGAAGGAAAATATGAACAGAGGCTGAAGT
This sequence comes from Urocampus carinirostris, assembly GCF_059441175.1. NCBI lineage: Eukaryota > Metazoa > Chordata > Actinopteri > Syngnathiformes > Syngnathidae > Urocampus > Urocampus carinirostris. The sequence goes on from NC_142361.1 coordinate 14,228,235, forward strand.
TAAAAAATCCCATCCAGAATAAAATTAAAGATTTTTTCGTATTCTTATTCTATGTGGAATGTTCAGTTTACATGATGGAATTGTTCTATTCACCTGTGAGCATTTTCCTGGTGTCTGCTTTCAGGTAGAGCTCAGTTTTGTTTTTTTATATTTCACGTTGACAATATCTGTGTTTTATTTGTTATTGCAACATCCATTGCAGCCTGGTCATCCTGGAAGGGGGATTACCTCATGTGCGGTCCCTTCTCAAGGTTTCTTCATTTTACTCTTACTGAGGTTTTGAGTTTTTTTCTTGCCCTCATGTCGGTTTAAGATCAAGGAATGGTGTAATAATAGTCTAGTCTCTAGCAGTCTGTGGTCTATGCAGCCCTTTGAGACTCCTTGTGATAAAAGGCTATACAAATAAACATGACTTGACTATGTATTTTCTCCTTATCAGTTGACCACATTATCATCACATTTTGATGGATTATGTATAACCCATTTACTTTTTAAAAAAAAGTTATGAATTCATACCTACTTTCAATGTACTGACTTCTTATTTTACTGTTAATAAAACAGCATGTTTGAGGAAACCGAGGTTAGCCTTTAAATTTATTTTTTTCAGTTCAGTTCACAAGATGTATTGTCATTGTCAAAGACCAATGCTTAAATTAGAGTATCCAGTCATCATAATCATTTTATTATTCATTACTCGTTTAAATTATAAAATTCATATTCTTAATTAATGAAATGTTTGTATGTGGTTCTTGGGGGAAAGCTCCAGCACCCTCGCAACCCTACTGAGGATAAGTGGTGCAAAAAATGGATAGATGGATGTTGGGGTAAAAGGTAAAGGGATAAGACACCCGAGGTGCTCAACAACCCTAAAGCTCTGAACCTAAAATCGCCACTAACTTAAGGGAAGAGAGTGAAATCGTTTTTTTTTTTATATGCTATGGTTTGCAGTATGTATTGCTTTTTGCACTGCTACTCAAGAGATGTAGGTCCATTGATTTTTAAATCTGACTTTGTCTCACCAGAGATAAACCTCACTACATGTCACTGCAATATACTCAAGGTCACGAAGGGGTGCACCATGGGTGGCTACATAATATTTGTATGGACAAAACAATGACTGCTCCATTTTAGTAGGGACACGTTCCTCGGTCCATGCCAAAACTACGCTCTTGTTGCACGCCCAACTAAGTGGAGTCGCTCACCTCTCCGCCACTTTGGACATTTTCAGTCGATGCCGGTCCAGCTGCAATTGCCAAAACGTGATCTGCAATCAGAGCAACGTTACATGTAGCCCCGATGCTGTTAGGTAGAGGAAAGAAAAGCTACTGGATTAGTTCTAGGTTCAATAAATTGTGGAATTAATATATGAAATCCTAATGTCTAATTTAGTTTGAACAAAAGTCAGCTCTTTAATCAACAATGGTCAAGACAACATTTAACATTGATTACGAAAAAGAAAAACCTTAGTTGGTTTATGGTGTTTGACAAGAAATCATCAATTTGGTTGATCTTGGTTTACTAATCCCGTTTCTTTTCATTTCATTTTGATTACCTATTATAGGTTGCAAAATGTATGCGGACTGATAGGGTTTTAGAATCAACCTACATCTGTTTCCTGTCAGATTTTAAAGTCATGCAATTTTGATATCAATTAAAATGAATGACAAAAAGCAAAGAATAAGCAAAAAAAAAATCTTGTTTTCTTCATTAGGGAATCCTAAATATTGCTGGTTCCCAAAGTTCATTAATCCACAGTCAAGATCAAATGAATAATCTAATTCCTACCGCAACCTTGATGTGAAGCTTTATGATGAATCAGATAGTTTTTTGATACTTAGTCTGGGGTAGCTCGCTACTCTCTCACTGAGATTTCCATTTGTCCAAGGGATTGAGAAATTTTCCCTGGAGGGAAAAGAACCTAGCCAAAACCCATCTAGTCCGGGTTTTTCAGCCGCTGTGACTCACACTGTCACCAGGTGGAGTTGTTTTTTTTCTTTTTCAAGCAATGTCTTAAAGGGGCAGTGTGTACTATTTAGTGTATCTTCCTTTACAATAAACATTTATCAGGAAAGAAAAGAAAACATTGATTTGAATACTAGGCATAAATACATGAACTATCATACGAAAGTTTATTTTTATCGATATTTATGGGTCGAAAGAATTTGTATTTCTTTTACATAGCGGAAACTATACCTGGTATTTTTTCTGGCATCTTGCTTCGCGCGGTGCTCATTTGGCACTGGTTTTTGTTCGTATTATACAGTACAGAACCATATAGTGGTCAAATATTACACAATATAACTTTTAACAATTGCTATTGATAGTCTCAGGTCCTGTGTCTCATCCACGCTGTGGTGCCAGTTCTGCCAGCAGTGAGCAGTGAGAAATGACGAAAACCATGTCATCAGTTTTTGCTAAAACGTCTATAATGTCTATGATGACTTTGATGTTTTTTCTTACGAAACATTTATAAGCAATAGCAAACCATTGTTCACTAGTTAAAACAATTTGTCGTTTGATGTTCTATTTATATGATCATATATCTACTACAATCCTATCACATTTTAATATTTAATTCACACGACGAAATTTCCTTTCATTCATCTGTTTATTTATGTTTTTCTAATTCGCTTTTTAACTGAGGTTTCACACGCCATGTGGACGCTAAGTAGGCTAACAGAGCACATCGCCTTACCTGCTCCCGCAGTTCCTCTTCTGTCGGCTGCTTGGCCTCGGGCGCAGGAGCGTGGGTAGGGCTGTGGGCACGGATGTCGTTCTGCAGACCATACACCGACTGGGAACATAAAAACACTGAAACTTTAGCGCCGTTATCTTGTCTAGACTGTCAAAACTAGGCCAATTAACTGCGCACCTTTCGAGTTTTGTGGGGGTTCTTCATTCTGGAGGACTTCTTGATGTCGACCTCTGTTGTGTTCACACATCCGGGCTGGGGAGAACAAAGAAGAAAGGAAATGGAGGGAATTTTTATTGGATACTACATTGTCAAACTCGTGGCCTGTGGACCAAATGTGTACCACCGCGTCATTTTATATGACCCACGAGAGTTTAAAATGTCTGAGAGTCCAAAACGAAATAAGTCAAACGAGGGCATTTCCCACAGTGCCTGTCAATTACAATCCCCAATTAAGTACGTTCAGCGCCATTACAAGTTTCCAAATTCAAACGATTGGAATTGAGGCATAAATGATCCCAAAAATGTCAGAAAAATTGTTCTATTTTTATACATTTAGTTTATAACATATATGTGTAGGAACAATGGAACTGTAACGTTTGCAACTTGAATAAATAATAAAACATGAGTAATTTTATGATCACAATAGTTTATGACCACAACAGTTTTTCATGCCATTCAATTACATTTTATTACATTTATATGTTACATATAAAATATAACAGCATTATCTCCGGACAGAAGACCAGCTTCTGCGACAGACTGCTGTCACAGTCTTGTACCACGGACAGACTGAGGAGATCTTTTCTTCATGCCATGAGGCTCTTTAACTCCACCCGGCGGAGTAAAGGCCCACATTAAACCACACCCCTCACATTGCATATTACCGTATTTTTATTGCAGTGTCTATTCTGTGTAGCACTATCTAGATACTCTATATAACATGCTACATTGGGTATTAACACGTCACATTGGGTATTTGCGTATTGTATTTTTTTTGCTTTATTAATGTTTTGTTCTCCAGCGCAGGGACAATGCTGGAAGTGTGAATTTCCCTGCGGGGATGAATAAAGTATCTATCTATCTATCTATCTATCTATCTATCTATCTATCTATCTATCTATCTATCTATCTATCTATCTATCTATCTATCTATCTATCTATCTATCTATCTATCTATCTATCTATCTATCTATCTATCTATCTATCTATCTATCTATCTATCTATCTATCTATCTATCTATCTATCTATCTATCTATCTATCTATCTATCTATCTATCTATCTATCTATCTATCTATCTATCTATCTATCTATCTATCTACATCAGGCCCTTTGCAGACAGAAATTTAGGTGATTTGTGGCCCTCGGTGAAACGGTTCGACACCCTCTGTTCTATGAATTTCCTTTGACGAAAATTTGAAGGCCATATACACTCTTTGTCAAACGAAGTGGATGCATCTCTGAGACTTTGTAACCAAAATGAGTTTTACTTAACTGGCCCTTTTTAACTATATCTTAACTTAACTGTATACTTTTGCATGCATAGTTGTTCATATATTACTCCATATTTAAACTTAATTTTATGGAAGAAATGAAGAGAAATATTGTGTACAATTGTCTGATATTGAGCAGCTGAGTAACTGCATAATTCGTCCATATCAGTAGGTAGCAGCAGAATATTTCCTTCATTTTATTTACTAATGATCTGCTCATGAAGAAGTCCAGGTAAATATATGATTTTGTTTGATGAAGCTGTTTCAGATAGAACTGCAAAAAAAATGAAAACAATTAAAATGTAATAAAAACATTGAAAATATATTTTTGCTGATATTTAATGCCAGTGTTATCTTCTTATTTATACAAAAAATATTATGTTAGAACAGATTAAAACATGTTTGTTACACTTGCATATCATTTTTACTCATTTTAAGTGTTATTTATGAACAAATTAAATAAATAAACACAAATATATTATAACCCGAAAGACACATGGAATATTAGAAAATCCAAAATTGCAACAAAATATTAACCAAAATGAAAAACATTACCTCCTGAGTCACAGTGGCAAACTTAGCTTTAAAACAGAACGAAACAGCTACACTTCAGTCAATTGGATTTTACTGTGTACATTTTTTTTTAAGTAAAACAAAACAAAAATAGTAATATAATTTAGATAATATTGAAAAATAACTTTAAAAATCATTTTTAATAATTGATCAACAATCTCTCATTTTACAAGGAAAACATGGTAAACATATTGAAAACAAAAAACAAAAAAATAATAATATGGAAAATTATTTATTTTTGGAAATACAATACTGGCCCATTTTCTTTTTAGTAAAAAAATACAATTTAATAAGATAATAATGCTGATAGAGTGTTCATTTAATCCATTATCCATCCATTATCTGCACCGCTTATCCTCAGTAGGGTCGTGGGGAGTGTTCATTTATCTGTTTTAATTATGTATTTTTTTGAAAAATCAATTATTTTTAAATAAATAGTACAACCAAATGAATAAAAGTCCAAAAGGAGGTGGAAGAAAATAAAATAAAATATTTTATTGTCCATGTATTTTAACTCTAAAAATGAGTAAACATCACTGCTATGTGACATATAAAACATTAACAGTAGCTCAGGCGGTAGAGCGCTCGTCTTGGGATCAAGGGATCCCAGTTCGAATCCCGGCTCGTCCGCATTACATGTCGAAGTGTCCTTGGGTAAGACACTGAATCCCTAATACCCCCAATAAGCAGGTTAGCGCCTTACATGGCTGCAAGGCCGCTATTGGGAAATGTGGAGCACATTGTAAAGCACTTTTGGGAAGTCATTGACTTGAAAAGCTCTATATAAATGCAGATCATTTCATTTCATTTCAACAATAATAATAATAAAAACAAAAAAAGCATTCATATTATTAATAATAATTATGACAACAACAAGAACAATTATAATAACAATAATAATGACAAACTTAATAAAAATAATGGTAATAAAGTCATAAATAATATTGTAAAACCAAGTACAAATGATCATAACAATTATTATATTTTATGATTTACCTGAAACACAAAGAAACAATAAAGTAAAATAACAAAATAACAAAAGATGACCCTATAGGGACAGAGTGTGAAAAAAATATTCCCATCAATTACAAATAAAACAAAAAACATAGTAAGGGGCAAAAAATGATACAAAATACAAATGTCTTTTTTTTTTAATAGATATTTGTATGTCGAGAAATTTGCATTTCTTTTACATAGAGGAATCCATAACTTGTAGTTGCTGCCATGTCATTTTGTTGCTACACTGTGCCTATTTGGCACTGGTTTCCGTTCGCATTATTTGATACTCTGCCCTGGTGGTCAAATATTATACGATGTACCTTTAAATTAGTGATACTTCTTGCAATAGTGTAGGAAAAGAGCGTGGAACTGGCTTGTGTGAGGGTATCAGTGAATAATCTGAATTAATATTGATGATTTTTCCCAAATGACGCATAAATTGAAAGTGCTATTTGCAAATCATGCAAGCGGCCGACGCTATTTGAAGATGGCGTCGGCCAAAAGTGTTTAACCTCAGGAGGGAAGTAAAGGCCATTGCCAAGCAGGCATGTGGTTATAAACTACGGTGAGGCTGATGCAGTATGACACATAACCATTTGGCATTTTGTGTGTGGTCGGGGAAGACGTGTCTGACTTGCAGGTCGCATGCCACTTGCAGGTAGCATGTAGTATCCATATTTCAACATTTAAGACCGAACCATAATGTCCCGGTGCGGATCCCTTTTTTTTTCGAGAAAGAACGAACACTCACCACTGGTCTGTGCACATCCCAGAAGGCTCTCTCCTGACTGTCGAGAATTTTCCTTTCGATTTTGTCCCTCTTTTTATCCACTCTGAGGAGAACAAGGAAGACATTTCACATGCGTGGCTTGCAGGACAGTGGAGATACATCCCGTATTTTCCGGACTGTAGGTTTCTTGGAGTACTAGTCACAACAGCTAAAACATATAAAGTTAAGAAGGAAAAACAAAACAAAAAACGCACCTTTTTGGGGGGATATGTATTCCATAAAATCTAACACCAAAACATTTGTGTCATCTTGAAACGCAATTTAAAATAGAAAAAAATGGAGAACAGCAGGCTAAATACGTGTACGGTACTGCTTACTAACGTTACATGATTGACAGTAACCACGTAACGTATTATGGTTATTCGCAACACGGTTACCAAAATATAAGTTTCACCCCAAATCACTTAACCTAATGATATTATCATCTTTTGTGTCAATTTTTAATAACTCTCCTAACTTGCGAGGTCGACAAAGCGACGCTCCCTCCTTGTTTCTACGTCACTTATATCAGACTTATCACCCCCCTGCTTGTTGCTAACTCCAAACTTTCTTGCTTGATTACCATTTTCAGGTGCATATTTTACGATTTGCGGCTTTTAAACTGTAGAATATTAATTTATTTTCGGTGCCATTTTTGTTGAGCTCTTCTCTGTTGTTTCTTTAAATAACCGATGTTGTGCAGAAATAGCCCCCTAACACACACACACAACAGGGGGAAGTTATTAACTCAGGCCGAGAGTGCCCTATAGCTGCTAAGTGTGAAAATAACATGGGAAATAATACCGGTAAAAAATACCGGTAATAAATGATTAAAAACTCAACGCTGTCATAATTTGTTAATAATTTCACAATTAAGTCACACTAGAGAATAAGTACCCCGGCCAAACGATGAAAAACTGCGATTCATATTCCAAAAAATACTGTAACTAGATTTCGAAACCGAAAAAAAAAACTCTGGGTGACTAAAGAGCTAAAATGAATTCTGAATAAGAAAAAGATGATTTTTTTTTTCACTGGCTCTGTAGCTGAGAAGAAGGAGGTTAACAAATGTGCCATTAAAATTGCCAAGCTGAGAAAAACAAGGCAGAGAAGTCTTTCTCACAGGGGAACCTCTGCTTAGCCTGGCAGGGCCTTGAGAACATGGCAGCAGTGAACTATGTGTCCACCAGCCGCAAACCCATCCAGGTTGCAGGCAGCAACCCGACCTCACTTGCCAATGACCTCAACTCTTTCTTCACCAGATTGGAAAAAGACAAACCACCCCCAACTCAAGTCAGCCATCTCCAAACTCAGATCTGACCATCTTCATCCTGCCCTTGCCATCAGCACAGAAGATGTTGTGAGAGCCCTCAAGAGAACCAAAATGACTGCAGCTCCGGGCACAGACAACATCTGTGGGCGGACCATAAGGTTCTATGCTGAGCAGCCGGGAGGTGTGTTCCAGCATCTTTTCCAGAGCTCGTTGACCAGCAGCACAGTCCCTGGGTCATGGAAACACTCCACAGTGATCCCGATCCCGAAGAAAGGCACCACCAAGGTCCTCAATGACTTAGGACCTGTGTCTCTCACCTCCCTGCTGATGAAGGCCATGGAGAGGATCATGAAAAGTCACATCACCAAAGCAACCGACTTGTTGATGGATCCTCTTCAGTTCGCATATCGAGCTGGTAGAGGGGTTGATGACACTAAGATTTTCATCCTCGACACCATCCACAGGCATTTGGATACCCTCAGCACCACAGCCAGACTCCTGTATGCAGACTTCTCATCAGCATTCAACACCATGCGCCTTCACCTCATCGTCGAGAAACTCATCACCCGCTTACACCTGAACCACCAGCTCACTCTGTGGATCATTGATTTCCTCACCAACAGGTGACAGTGAGTGCTGGTTAACAACACTTTCTCGGACGGCGTCTTCACTTCCACCGGCTCCCTGCTAGGCTGTGTCCTCTCTCCTCGCCCCTTTCTTCTCTTCTCTCACTGATGACTGCAGGTAATCCGAGCCACATTGCCATATGGTTAAATTTGCTGACGACAAGTCCTCCTATCTGCTGTCAGGTCAAACACACCATCACAGTTCAGCTCTACAGGAGTTTGTATAATGGTGCAAGAGTTCCTTTCTCGAGCTGAAAGTTGACAAACCCCAGGAGATGATAATAACCTTCTCCCCCAAGCAGAGGAAGCTGGGTGAGGCAGTCACCGCCAACATCCAAGAGAAAGTAGTGGAGATTGTGGGTATGTACAAATACCTGGACACTATATTTGACAGCGTACTGAAGTTTTCTTCGAATTTGAAGAGATCCTCAAGGGATGCCAACAAAGACTGTATCTGGTCAGGAACTAAAACTTTTCAGGGTCTGTAGTAACATCTTCACTACCTTTTACTACTCCTTCATTGAGAGTGTGATCACCTTATCCTTCATTTCATGGGTCCACAAAATAACGACAGCCTGTTGAACACTAAAAATCTGCTCCAAAATAAGAGGCCAGCCTATAAGAGCTCTCAAAACCTTGAGTAAGCAACAAACCACCAAATCAGCCCGCAGAATCCTTCATGACCCTACATACATCATGTTCCCGGACTTTGTTTGGCGGCCGTCAAGATGCAGACTTCGCTGTCCCAGCAGCAGGACTCAAAGGAGGAAGACTGGTCTTATCCCCAGGGCTGTTCAGCACCTGAACTTGCAGTCCCTACTCCCTAGTTTTCAGTACTGTTCTGCCCCTGATTTATTCGCGACTCATTTATATTGGTACTTTTTATATATTTTATTCACTTTTAAACATTCTATTCAGTCATATGTATTGTATGGACTTCAGCACTTTATGGTCGAACATTGGATTATTGTATGTATCTGGGTGGGTGTTGTATGCTACCCTGTGTGCCTTTTAATTGCCCATTGGGGACAAATGAAGTGTTTTGATTGATTGATTGAATGATTGAAGGCTCCATTTCAACCATAACCAGAGTGCAGTTAATTTGTTCTCTGCTGCTCCTGTATATATGTGTGTGTGTGTATACTATTTTAGAAATAAATAAGCAAAAAATGGGCATAGCGTAATAATGGTGTTTCTGCTAACCACAAAGTGACAAACGGGAAGTGACAATCCTGAAGAGTGTTTAATGAACCTAAATCACTTCAAGTGAAAAAAACAGCCAGACACTTTGGGTTCTCTGACCTTAAAATTGCCCCTGTTCCAGACTCTGGATGAAATCAAACAAAAAATCATTTTTCCCATCTTGTGGGCCCTGTTCCAATTTTTTTAAACCAATGCGGCCCGCTTGTCAAAAAGTTCGCCCACCCCTGGAGTAAACTGTAACGCATGGTTGAAAATCGGTTGTGAAAAATATTTTTCAAACCTACTTTGCTTGTGCTTCTGCTTGCATAAAAATGAACTCCCATTTCCTGGCGAAGGCCCTTTGTAGCCTTGCTAAGCTCTCCTGCAAATAAAACAAATAAAACAAATAAACAATCACAACACACAACAACAAAGGTTTTGAGGTGATTGGACCGATTATGTTTCCGGTGCAGGTCTGGATTGTGTTACTAATGATCCCTGCTAGAAAAGAAAAACAAACGTGCAAAAGACAAAACGCTCTTTTACTTACCGCTTCGTAGTCTGCCAATTCCAGACGTGCTTTGTTTTGCATTGTTCTTTTGCAGAGGTAAACAGCTGAAAGACGGGGAAATAAGACAGAGTGAGCTGGGGGCAGGCGAAGGTGCATAAGAGAACTGTATTTCAATTGGTTTAACTCAAGAACTACCATCCCACCCTATCCTCAAGCTGCGACCCAAATCAAGCAAAATATTCCAATCGCAAATGTATTGACTCGAGGGCAGTTTAAAACACAGATAGTAGAATTGATTCACGTTTTATTGAAAAACAAACAAAATTACTTGAAATGATATAGTGCAACATTTTTGGCAGGCCTTCTGGTCTTTTTCCTGTTCAGTCCACCAAAAAGTGAACTGCACTCATCTAGCTGTGATCCACTATCCCTGATCACATATAGGCTTAAGCAGGTCCGGCAGAGCGTGTGTTGGCCAGGCTTAGCGTCCCTTTTTTAACATTATTGTATTGTAGCCTTAAATGAACTGCACTGTTGCAGCCACAATTTATTATTCCCAATCCCATATTGTTGACAGACCGGCACAAGGCACTTTTTTTAAAAGGTGCATCCTTCTTGCCCGCCCAAGAATGAAACGCACGGTTGTGACTATTGCTGTCATGGTTCAGCACCTGCATCCCCTCTTGTCCTCCAAGAGATGGCAGCATTACCCCATTTTCAGTCTATTTCTCCACTCCCCTGTCCAGGTTATCCCAATCATCCAATAAGCCATCCTCTACTATAAATCATCAGGTCTCCTTTGAACCCTGCTCAAGAAATTCCCTCGCCAAGACGGCAAGTACTTCTTCCCAAGACTTTCTTCACCAGTCCTCTCCTTGTCCCAAGACCTTTTTGACCAGGCATTTTCTTCAGGGTAATCCCTAATCTTCTGTTTAAGGCTTTCACCATCAATCTTTACTAGTGTCATGATTACTGATTTAGGGCACCTTTGACTGCCCAATTGGTGCCAACAGTCCTGAGCGCTGATTGGTTTAGAGACTCTTTTTAAAACCCCGGCTCCCAAGAAGAAGCCGTCAGACCGTTTGTGAACCTATGCTCCCAGCTAGGCAAGCTCATACCTTCCGACATTTTCCTGCCCTGTTTTCTCCTGTCGGATACCGTTTCTGGACCTGTTTCTGCCCTGATCTGCCATCCCGACCTCCGACCTGTTTTGCCCTGTTTCCTGCCTTATACCTGTTGCGGTCCTCTTTTCTGAACGTGATACCGCCCTTGCTCTCCCGTCCCGGCTAAGTGACCAGTATCCCTGCTGTCTACGATTATCCTTGCTCAACACGGAAGTGCCACTTCCGCATTCCAGCCACCAGCTACCCGTGTCCGTCGATCATCGGATCGTGGACGCAAGCACTGCTCTCTCTCTTTATCAATAAAACTGAGTAAGCGAATGCTACTGGGTCCTGTCTCCATTTCTGGCTTGTTTCATCTAGTCCTTTTCTTTGGTGTGAATGGCGGGTGTTGACTCGCATTTGCAGGGCAGAGTCACCCTCTACTGTTGACACATAGACTGAGGGTGTAATTGACCCTCAGTCTAGAGGTAAGATCGGGCCCAAAAAAAGCACCCGAGCCCGACGCAGGCCCGAGGGGTATTAAACCCGACCCGGACCGAGCCCGACTAATTAACTGGATTTGCTGGCCCGGCCCGAGGGGACCCGAAATTACATATTTTATTTATAAGGAGGGGTGATTTATGATAACAAATTAAACTCTGCCTTTTGTTACAACATCTAGGCCTAAGTTAAATAAAACTGTATAAACATTTACATCTTTTATATTTCTGTGTCTGCACTGCAGATGTTACATTAAGCGACAATCTGTCATTGACGGGTTTTTTTTTTTTTGAGGTAGCGAAAACATTTAAGGGCGTCCGTCATTTTGACGACTTGATCATTGGGCCATAATCCACAGCAGCAGTAGTAGTACGTCCTTAAGATTTTAGCGCGGCACTATCATTGAGGGGGTGTTGACGTGTTGTGCCCTTTTCCGACTCCTATGCAAATCCCCCCCCCCCTGATCGTATTCTATATAAAACGCTTATTAAAACAATAAAGCGAGCTAATTATAATAATTGGGAGATCCTAGTCTATATAACGCGTTTATTTAAACAATAAAGCGTGATTTTATTCTGCAAATTGCGTTTTTTAACGCGGATGAAAATGTCACCAACGTCAATGTACACTTCCGACAAAAGCGATCGTATTCTATATAAAACGCTTATTAAAACTCTTACCAGAGTGCGTTTTCCTCGTCAGTTCTCCTCTCTTGAGTTTATCCTTAACTTCTTGTTGGTCCGACTCCATATCGGGGATACCAGGCCAAAATCACGCGAATTTGCGGAGGGGAAGATTATTAAGAGGACAGCATTCACGTCACGTCACGTGCACAGAGCATGCTCTGGCTCCGTTAAAAGCAATTACAGCTCCTTCTCCGTTTTATCCAAATTATTTATTTTATAACAAGTATTCCTTGGTCTAGTATCCATACATAGTTTAAGTATATATTTTTAATGAACATATATTTATAATTATTAATTAATTTAAAAAAAAAAAAAAAAAAAAAAGCAGGACCGAACCCGACCCGACCCGACCGTATGACTGACATTTCAGGCCCGACCCGGCCCGAAATTGCCTCGGGTTCGGGTTCGGGTTCGGGCTCGGGCCATGAATCTTAGCTCTACCTCAGTCTATGTGTTTTCATCGCAATGTTTTTCCAAGGCAATGAAAACAGGTCAGTGACTTACTTATGGGTCCCGGCCCACCAGTTGAAAAACACTGCGTTAGAAAACCGGATCTGGATTTGGCATTAAGTGGCTGTCCTTTTTACTCATTAATCCTCTCAACTGCACATTAAAACGGGACTGCAGTGGGCAAAGGTCAACGACTGCGCATTGAGCCTCTGTTACTCGAGTGAGCTTATGTGTGAGATTGTGATAGGTTATTACGTAAAGTTGCTTAGTATTAAAAAGTTTAAATGAGTTCATTGTGGAGTGAAACATAATGCTATGATGCTATTATAATTTTGTAGGATAATAGATTTTTAAAGCATCATTGAATTTTTCTAGGTTTGATGTTACTTTATTATTGCTATTACACGTTATGTAACTTTCTCGTTCCCTTTTCCTCTTTTACTATACCTGTGGGCCTCTTTTTTCTTTTTCCTTTTTTCGTTTCTTTTATTCTAATTTTTGGCTTTTATTTTTTCTTTTTTTTTTCCTTTTTTAAGTCTGTTCATGCATAATGATACATATTAGACAGGAATCATCACAGCCCAAAAGATTGCCCAGAGCCCAGACAACATTGCTGGTGTGTGATATCACAGCAAAGATTTCAATATTGTAAGGGACTCTTCTCACCAAAGATACCACCTCTGTCACCCATTGCCTAATCTTGTTCCATGCAATGTTTTACCATGTCAATATCAATGACAATAAAGACTCTCTCCTCTCCTCTCCTCTCCTCTCCTCTCCTCTCCTCTCCTCTCCTCTCCTCTCCTCTCCTCTCCTCTCCTCTCCTCTCCTCTCCTCTCCTCTCCTCTCCTCTCCTCTCCTCTCCTCTCCTCTCCTCTCCTCTCCTCTCCTCTCCTCTCCTCTCTCTCTCTTCTCTTCTCTTCTCTTCTCTTCTCTTCTCTTCTCTTCTCTTCTCTTCTCTTCTCTTCTCTTCTCTTCTCTTCTCTTCTCTTCTCAAGTCAAGTCAAGTCAAGTCAAGTCAAGTCAAGTCAAGTCAAGTCAAGTCAAGTCATTTTTATTTGTATAGCCCTAAATCACGAAGAGTCTCAAAGGGCTTCACAGATTATTACACTATATTACACAGACTATTTTTCAGCCGACGAGAAGAGTAGGTTATTCATATGCTATGGAGTAGAAGTGAGTTTTAAGTTTAGATTTAAACATTTCCACTGAGGTTGCAGATCGGATCTCAGGGGGAAGAGCATTCCACAGCACCGGTGCCCGGATGGAGAACGCTCTCGAACCAGCAGAACACTTCTTTGCTCTTGGGATCACCTCTCCTCTCCCTTCCCCTATTATCTTCTATCATCTTCTATTCTCTTCTATAAAAAAATGGTGATACAATGATTAAACCCAAAACATTAAATCTAGAGAGCTGTTTGGAGGCTGGATAAGCCGGCTATTTTTAGTGAACCGAAAGAGCCAGTTCTCTAAAAAGAGCCATGATTCCCTTCAAATGCGTATTATTTTCCCCCTTTCATTCCATTGAAAACTGCCCATTAGGTACTCATTAAACACTTGGACTGTTTTGGGAAAATTCAAAAGACACAATTTATCATTCTGGCAGCGCTTCTCTCATGTTGACCGTCTCCATCTCTCGCGCTATGACTCGAAAGAACACCAACTGCTGGAATTAATGCGCTGCCAAAAGCTCATCTGTTTTTAACCATGAAAATGTCCCTTCCTAATGTGCTCAGCAGGTGCATTCACACAAGCCATGACTCTGCTTTTAGTCACTGTAATCAGTCCGTCTGATGAAATTAGAGGAGGGCCAAATTGCAATTTAGCTTTTGATACGGTTATGTCGCTTGGGTTTCATCAGTGCAACGGACGGCAGGAAAATGGGCAAACAGCATGACCGATACATCAAACAGAGTCATCAACGCAGCCAAGAAAATCACTGGCTGTGTCTGCCGCGTCTGGAGGACATTGCCGGCCTGGGATACAACTGTACAGCCAACAAAATTATAAAAGACCAACGCATCTTTGACCTGAAGGTAGGCGCTAGGGCTGCAAATAACGATTATTTTATTTATTGATGAATCAGTCGGGCATTTTTTCTTTTTTTTCCCCGATTGATCAGTCAATTGGATTCTTAAAAAAAATATTTTTAATTTCCTCCTTTTTATCCAAATATGAAAGTTTTGGATGCATCAAAAAATAATGCCCAAAACAACAGAATATTCTATAATATAAAAAAAGAAAATATCAAAGTGTATGCGAAATAGATTAACAATAATCAACAATACATAGAAATGTATGGTATACATATACAAATATCCAAGTACTTTGTCAGATCATGAGTTTCTTGTGCATTTTTAACATAGTCATCATTTTGCACATCTGTACCTTTTTAATTAGTTTCACTTCCAAGGAAAGGAGAAGCCCTACAATTTTGTTAAACTTGGATAAAGACAATAAAGGCCAATCATTAATTTGTTCATGCATCAGGAAACTGTCTTGAGGCGCCCACCGCCAGACCAAAGTGCAACTTAAAATCCATCGCTGCACCAATAGAAAGTTGTAAAAAATGTGTTATCGAGTTGCTCTCTGCTGGATGAAATTGATACCACAAGCATGCCCCCTCAACAGCGAAACCACACCACAACGTCACTACAAAATTCAATGCACTCTTATTTGCAGTGATTTACCGTGCTGGATGACGCATACATCGCAAGACACAACGAATCAATGATGGTATTCGTTGCCAACGCTTTTAATAATTGATTTTAATCCATTTTATTGATTAGTTATTGCAGCCCTAGTAAAACAAGGACTAGCTGGATCAGAGACAGTTTCTTCCCCAGGGCCATCACAACTCTAAACAAGTGTGACTGTGAAAAAAAGATAGATAGATAGATAGATAGATAGATAGATAGATAGATAGATCGATAGATAGATAGATAGATAGATAGATAGATAGATAGATAGATGGATGGATGGATGGATGGATGGATGGATGGATGGATGGATGGATGGATGGATGGATGGATGGATGGATAGATAGATAGATAGATAGATAGATAGATAGATAGATAGATAGATAGATAGATAGATAGATAGATAGATAGATAGATAGATAGATAGATAGATAGATAGATAGATAGATAGATAGATGGATGGATGGATGGATGGATGGTCGGATGGATGGATGGATGGATGGATGGATGGATGGATGGATGGATGGATGGATAGATAGATAGATAGATAGATAGATAGATAGATAGATAGATAGATAGATAGATAGATAGATAGATAGATAGATAGTATTTTCTCACTTTTTAATGTGCTGCATTTTAACTTTATTTTTAAAGAAATATAAAGTGATTGATTGATTGATTGATTGATTGATTGATTGGTTGATTGATTGATTGATTGATTGATTGATTGATTGATCGATTGATCGATTGATCGATCGATTGAATGTGGTGTTAAGGTCATCTTTCATGGTGTTTATGTCGTGAATTAATTATTTTTGGTACTTAAATCACTTCTGCATCTGTGACCGCCTCATAGTGATTCTCAAGTTTAATTTGCTATCTTGGCAATTCCATGTTTCATCAGACAAGCACTTTGTAATCACTTAATTTTCAAATTGGCTTGATATATTAAAAGACTCGAGATTGTAACTTCTAATTTGTTTTTCTAGCGAAATTTATTAAAGCTAATGGAGAAAACATCTATTAGGATGCGCATGTTTTTTCTTTTTTTCTATTTTCAGGGTAATTGCATGCTCACCATAGTCTGTGTTTTCTGGTTCCCAGCAGTTTGATGGCCAAAAGTATGGAGTCTGAAAAAAGAACAAATATCATTATTGGTCGAGTGTGTAAATGTGGTCAGCCAACAATCTCTACCCCCTCCCCGCCCCCACCTTCTCCTGAGTCTTCAGAAAATAAAATCCACGTTCGCTTCGGGCCTGGTCCCTCAAATCAGGTTAAGTGTTCGAGTTCAAGCTGGTCGGGCTGGATATTTTTAGGCCCGATCTTACAACTACATTGAGTCTTTGTACTTTGCACTTTTTATCCCTTGTCTTTGGTCGCGTGACATAGTACAGTGACATCTAGTCGTCAAATGATACATACTGTCTGTTTACAAATGGAAGAGAGAAAAAGACCACGCTGGCATATCTAACAGAGGACCATATGGTGTGTTGTAATGTGAGGAGGAATGGGGGAGAAGGTGTAGGGGCTTTCATATAGGAGAATCACGGCATCTGCCACAATAAAACATTTTGTCGTACGTCGTGGAAAGCGCATAAGCTCCTTTCGGCGCACTCGTACATCTTCGGAGGAGAATGCCGATCGCGAGTAGGACACAAAGAGCCTCCGGCAGTTGTCTACATCGATTGCATGCAAAGTGCACGGGAGACGGCTCAATGGGCGCAAATCGCTAAAACTGTCAATCCTGAGATATATGTTTGCAAAAACCTCAGCATTGTGTTTTTTGTTTCTTTTTTGTTAATATTTATAAGGCTGTATTTTTGTGGGAGTCCAACACTGACTCCTGTTAAATATTAAATTGTCAGTGCACCCAGAACATAAGTTTTACCACCAAATGCAGGATGGCAGCTGAAAGATTTTGTCTTAGCAAAATATATCTCAGTGTCTTGTTAATATTTCATATAATCGTGTCAAAGAAAACTTTTTTGGACCTTGTTCAGAAAGTTATTTCAACCGAGAGTTTGGCTAAGACGCTAACTCAAAATAACTCTTAAGTGTTATTTGATTTGACACATGAAAAAACTTGTAAATGTAATTATTCTACTGTTGGTAAATTTACACATGAATACACTCTCATTATTTATTTACTAGCCCAAACATTTGACAAAGATTCATTTATAGTTCATCATTTAGCCATTTTTGTAATGTTTGACCATTAAATGTTGTGTTCTGTGGTGCAACTGAAAACGAGTGCTACAAAGCACAAGAAAAATGACAAACTTCGAGGACTTAAAGTCACTGAATCACCATTTTTTTATTTTTTTATTAATTAATAAATTAATTTATTTATTTATCTATTTTATTTCTTATTTTGTCCTGCCTTTCACAAGGTTTTTTTTGTATTTGGGACTACCAGTAGCAGCAAGATGGCTGGCAATCATGTCAGCTCCCTATAGGTGTGCCTCATATTATATGAAATACAAATCTCTTAACCTATGACAGATGTCGCCAACCTTTTTAAAGCTGGGAGCTTCATTTTTTTACTGATTAGGGCAAAGGGCTGCCAGTTTGATGTTTTTCTAATATAACATGTTATTACTGTGCTTCTACTATGGCGTTATCACGTTTTTACCAGGTTGTAATTAATAAGACATTAAATAGGCTCAGTCAATCACTAAACATTATGCCAGTTAGAGATCGCATTGACCCATTATAGATTTTCAGAACCAATACTACTCAGGTGGTTCAAGGGGGCGACTGCACCACGTTGGAGACTCTGACCTATGAGTATTTTAAAAAATGCATTATTATATGCTAGTTCATGTATTTTGCTTTTTAGTCAAAGATAAAGAGTTTTTTCTCTTCATAATGAATGATTTTTATAACAATAGCAGGCGCTAGCAATACACCAAGTTCCTTTAACTTGAAATATATATTTTCAAATTTTAGAAAAACTATTGGACAGCAGGGTATATGGAATAAGATGATAAAATGACAATGATGAAAATTAGATCCATAAATTATGGCCTATAAGGAAAATGTGTAATGAATTCTGACACTGTTACAGGCGCTAACAAGACCTTCTTAATCAACAGTGCAAAATGATATATGCACTTTTCGGTGTTGAGTGCCACTTTCAAATTTTCTTGTAAATCAGTGTGCCAAATTAAGATCACGCAGATGACTCGCACAACAACTTCTTTTTATATCCAACAGAGCTGTAATTTAACACCACTCCGGATATACAAAATGGATATACATTGAAATCGTATAACTGACCAATTTATCTTCCACTATTCTTGTTCATCAATAAACTAAAAAATGGATGTGAGCAACATGTGGAAAGGCCTGTAGCCATCCATGACTTCAACTTTTTACCACAAGAATTAACCAGAATCAACCATTCTTCATCAACAATGAACTACAATCAAAAACAGGTGATATGGACAGCTACCATACCATTCATCAATGAAATCTTATCGCAGAAAATATCGAAACTTGAAATAACAGCAGTAAGGCAGAAGGCTACTTGAAAATAAGTGCAACCGAAATAACAGCTGATTTGGTCGCAGATTTAAATGGTTTTCTGTGCTTTGCTATGCAGTGAGCAATGTGATAACTTGCTTCAGTGGTGGTGATTTTAGCAGTGACAAAGGTTTTCAGAGTCTGTGTTTGTTGGCCGTACATGGACACTGCGTGTTTTTAATGTATCCGCCTTGTCAGATTTATCCTTGAATTCATGTTCATGTTTCGTCTTGTAATGACGTTTAACAGTCGATGTGCGAGGTACAACGCTCTCGAAGCTGAAATGCACAACCAGCACGGTCAACTTTTGCACGAATCCCCAGTCATTTGTCCACGCTGGCTGAGAAGAACCAGATTTTTTCGCTGGAGGAGCCGTCATGATTCATTCATTTATCGCACGCTGGTGTTTCTGTGGCTGCGTTAAAACACCGATCTTTCGTCCTGTGTAAGGCGCAACATAGACACGCACTCACACACGAAGCAGAGGAGGAGGGGTGCTACTGTAAACACGGCGCACAAGTGAAAATGTCTAAATTTCAGGTAAAAATGTGCTTTAAAAAAAAATCATCATTATTTGTATTATTTTGCCGTGCGTTCGCGTGCCACAGGTCAACCCTTCGCCTGCCACTGCTGGCATGCGTGTCATAGGTTGCCGACCCCTGAACTAGACAGATTACCTAATGGGTTTTTTTCAAATTTATTTTTACATGCTACGCAGATGACCCTCAACTACATCTTCTCGAATACTGAAATGTACTACTCGCCAGTCTCCCAAAGTCGAAAATCAAGAGCCTGCTGCAAGGCTTTTAACTAAGACAAAAAAGTTTGATCACGTTACCCCGATTTTGGCAAACCTGGCTCTCTGTTAGCTTAAGATGTGATTTTAAGGTTCTGTTGGTATTATACAAAATCATGCATGGACCTACTCCCTCATATCTTTCAGATTTAATTTCCCCTAATGTTCTGGTCCAGAGCATTTGCTCTAAAAATGCTGGTCTACTAGTGATCCCAAAAGCCAAGAAGAAATCCGCAGGTTCGAGAGCGTTCTCCTTTCGGGCCCCCGTACTGTGGAATTCTAAGCCCCCTGAGATTCGATCTGCAACCTAAGTGGAACTGTTTAAATCTAGCAACATACTTCTGTTCTATAGCTTATGAATGACCTATATATCATGTTGATAATATCTGTGGATTATTTGTTATTGCAACATCCGTTGCAGCCTGGTCTTCCTGGGAGGGGGGTTACCTTATGTGCGGTCCCTTCTCAAGGTTTCTCCATTTTTCTCATGTTGAAGTTTTTGAGTTTTTCCTTGCCCTCCTGTAGGTTTTAGATCGGGGGATGGTGTTATAATACTGGTCTGTATTGCCCTTTGAGACTACTTGTGATTAAGGGCGTCACAAATAAACATGACTTGACTTTTCTTTGTGCCACCTGTTGTTCTCAGTTAGTCCCGAATGTAGTGTTTTTCATAAACCCCCTTCTGTTAGATTCATTCATCCATCCATCCATTTTCTGGACCGCTTATCCTCAGTAGTGTTGCGGGGGTGCTGGAGCCCATCCCAGCTATCTTCGGGCAGTGGGCAGGGGACACCCTGAACTGGTTACCAGCCAGTTGCAGGGCACACAGAGACAGACAACTCACTAGCTCATTCACACCTAAGGACAATTTGGACCGGCCAAATAACGTGAAAGGCATGTTTTTGGAATGTGGGAGGAAACCGGAATGCCCGGGGAGAACATGCAAACTCCATAAAGGAAGCTTCGATCTCATGACCTCAGAACTGTGTCACACATGCACTTACCACTGTGCTGCCGTGCTGCCATGTTAGATTCATATTAAACAATTTTCTTTGAGTATTTGAATTTATGTGTCTTGATTAAAATACAATAAACCTCTACAACTGTACAAATAATTCATTTTCAAATGTCTTGTAGCCAGACTTCAAATTATGAGATATACAAAACTTTACAAGGTTTTTCATACATTCTCCTGATAAAACTGATTATGTGCTCCAAAAAAGGTGAGACGAGTTTATTAGTAATCTTAAACTCACCTCTTCAGCTGAATTTATTTATCAATTACTTGTAAAAGTAGTTTATTGGAACCTGTATTTGTTGTACAAATATTTATTATTATTAGAACCTTATCACTACATTATTGTGTTTCTGTTAAACCACGGACTGCATCAAATTGCATAAAAACGTCTTTGCATCAGGAAAGAAACCTGTAAACCAAGGACGCCGTGTACCAGATGTGTTGATTTATTGTATGCTGTTAAATCAAATATGTATATGCCTCAAAGCCCGGCGTTTAATCTAGCCTGCATATTTCTCTAATCTAATCAAATCTCGTAAATGTCATTTTTCAAGGTTTTATATTGAGGCAAGCCTGACAGTACAATTCCCACACTTGCGTTTTGGAAAGAGTGAAGGAGAACAACATGAGGACTGTTTGTCCGGCAAGGACGCGACGCCTCGTTCTGACCTGAAACCTGTAGAAAGTGCCATCATCTTTGAGGGTGAGGACGTGGTCGGAAATGGGGAAGAAGTAACCGTGGGCAGCCATCAGCGTTCCGAGGTGAAGAGCTTCCACTGGAAAGGAAAGAACAGACAAAAAGATGGTAATCCATTGTGGCCAAAGAAAACCTTTATTTATATATCATTATGTTTAACTTATTTAAAGCCGTCTTGCAAAGTCTTTACAAAACATTTAAGACGTTAAACTAAATGATGAGAAAGCCGTTGTGGGAAGTAATTCGTTCACCCTCAAAACAAAGGACCGCACGATTTAAAACGTTTGTCACTTTTGATGCTTAGTTAGAACTGAAAAAAGTGTAACAACATTCGTTTTACATATATACCACCGTGACTAAAATAGTGTGATAATGGGATACGAGCTAACGCCTTTTCGCGTGTTGGTTGTGTCCCTTGTGGTAAATGCAGTGTTTCCTAACTGGTAGGTCGGTACACAAAAGTAAGCCGCGGACCCGTTTTCAGTTGGTCACGGGCCTTTGCTAAGAAGCAGAAAAAGCAGAGGGTTGATAACTTTTTCTAACAGCAGACGGTGATAATGCCTTGCTCGATCTCTTCTACCTCTTCAGTCACTCGACGCGTTTTAGAGGGACCACATTTCATTTTATTGTGATTTTCTTGGCTTTATTTAACTCTTCTGCCAATAATGATGAGACCTGAAAAGTTAGTGATAAGGGAAAGGAAAAGTTGAAAACACTGACAACAACAATTGAGTTGAAGGAGAAAACAAATATGAAATACGAAAATTATGTTTGAGTGTCTGGCATTAAAGCACTGCTTTAATTTTTTTTATATTTTAAGCTTTTTACCAGTGTACTTATTTTTAATATACTACATAATTATGTGATTGTCAGTGTTAAGGTAAACACTTTAATATTTGAATTTCTTTAGTTTGTGGCTGTTTTAAAGCAGTTTTAGCGAGTATCTTATATGCGATGTAGGCTTTTTTGCAATTATATACATTACTTATTGTCATTTTTGGGGGGAAAAATTAAATAAAAAAATGAATATATTTTTCTACCCCTGCTTTAAACTGCAGTTTTTTTAATTCGACAAATTGTTGAATTAGATATTTTTTTCTTGATTTGGGTCACAGCTTGTCATTAGAATGGTGGGTCCTCAAGTCAGACCAGTTGAGAAGCAGTGGTCTAGTGAATAGGATCTGGTGCTATCCCTGCTTTGTTTTGGGTTAGACTCCTGTTGCATTCAATATGATGTAAATGTGTATAGCTATCCATGTCCCTGGTGACCTCGTACCTCGAAACAGTACTCTTACCCTTGCCAACCGGTATATAATGTTTAAACTGTTTTATAACTGCATACACATAGTAATGCATTTCCAATTTTGTTCGCACATTGGGCGCACCAGATCATAAGGCGTATGCTTATATTTCTCACCAATTTGGAGTTTTTGGGTGGACTTTATAGTCTGGATATGGTAAATTAGTTACAGGGAGAAAGATATTATTTGCACTAATCATATCGTTACACTGTCAGACAAAATGTGTTATCAAATATCCCGAATAAAAACATGTTCACATTGATTGCTCAGGTCTGAAGTGGCAAGTCTCAAGTGATCACTTAGATCGGATCGATACTATTCTCATGGGATCCATACTGTCTTATCATTTTAACTAGCATAATAATGCTGTTAGTGAGTTGGGAGGTTATGCACACATTATAACTTTTAACTTGAATTGAATCATTTGTGTTTACAATTTACTTGAGCTGCTGACTTTATTTTCAATATATTCTACAATACAAGATATTTTAGTTGTATAGTTGACAATGTACAATATTTGTACTTTTGTTATAATGCTGATAAATGTTTGACTCTCTTGACTTTTGTTTTGAAAGAGTTGTAAGACAACTACTTACGTATATGTCATGATTACTGATGCGGGGCACCTGAGTCTGCTTCGTTGGTGCCAACAGCCGTGGACACTGATTGGCTGCTTCCTCTTGTTTAAACCCCCGCCTTCCTAACAACACTCTTTGGATCGTTTTGTGAACCTACGGTACAACTAGGCAAGCTTTTGTACTCACCGACACTATCCTGCCCTGTTTTCTGCATGATACCTGTTGCCGACCTCTTTTCTGGACCTGTTTCTGTTTTTGCTCCTCCAACCCGGCCATCGACCTGTTTTTCTCGTTGCCAAGGACTACCCTCGCTGGACACGGAAGTGCCACTTCCGTGTTCTGCTTCCCGTGACCGACGATCATCGGATCGTGGATGCAAGCACTGTTCTCGTTCTAAATAAAAACTGAGTAAAACAAACACTATTGGGTCCCGTCTCTGTTCCTGGTCTGTGACAGTATATTTATTTATACAATTAAAAAGTGCGTATTATTTGACAACTATTTGTCTCTGTACTGTGAAGTGCAACAGGAAACAATTGCTAAAAAGCAAAAGGAAGAATACAGACTGCTGAGACTAAAAGTGACCAAAATTAATCATGTTTTTTCTCAATTTTTCAAACCGACTTTTGAAGTTTTTGGGTACGTAAAGCAGAAAGATGGCCTACAATGATGCCAGCTCCATCTAGGTGAGGCTCATGTTACATCAAATAAATGCAAATTTCCCAACCTAAGAGTATTTGAAAAGAAAAAAAAACACACATGTTAATGACAGTGTATATTTGCTATAATTTAAACTAATATTTTTTTTTTTAACGAATTACAATATCTTTTCCAACTAGGAGGTGCTAAATAATACACACGGTACCTTTGAACTTTTTCATTAAGGCAGGGTTCCTTAAATTACGATCCCGGGGTCTGAAAAATAAGACACACTGTCCCTTAAACCCATCATTTAAAAAAAAATCACCAAATTGTCAGAAAATATTGCTCATTTAGTTTATTTTTTTTACTCCTACCATATTTTATTTCTAATCATAACTTTATTATTCTGGCATTGCATAAATAATAATTTAAGGGCTCCCACTGCCCACTGCCCGAAGATAACTGGGTTTGGCTCCAGCAACCCCACAACTTTGGTTGAGGATAAGTGGCGTTGAAAATAGATGGATGGATGTCCAAAATGTCAGTTATTTATTTATTTATTTATTTTTTTATGATACGTTTATGATATGTTGTCTTTACTCATAACAAAATTACACTTAAATGACAAAAAATCTATTCATATTCTTACCCCATTGTCAGAAAATGTCATTTATTTTGTTTTTTTGTATTTTATAATATTCTTACTTTAATTTAGCACTGTATTATACTTGCATCCCCCCCAAAATATCACCCCATTTTAAGAAAATGTCGGGGGAGATCGTTTCTTCTTAATTTTATAATATTTTTCCTTCAATTTATTACAAAATTATTCTCTCATTGCAAAAAAAAACATAATCCCACCCCATTGTCAGAAAATATACCTTATTTTAGTTTTTCTTTTGAATTTTGCTTTGAAATGTATACTGTCATTGCAAAATAATAGTGATAATAAAATACATACTTCCGCCAATTGTCAGAAAATGTTGCTTTCATTTCTTCTAATTGTAAAATTTGTTTCTTAAATTAATAACTAATTTACACTCTGTTTGGGATAAAAATACTCCATCGTCAGATAATGTTGCTCATTCTTTAAAAAAATAAATCTACAATAGTTTTACTGACATTTACAACTATATTCTTAAGGATGTTTTTTTTCTGATATGTTTACTTCGATTTATGACTCGTACTTTAAAAAAAAGGCAAATGAGTCTCCTTTGACATTTAATAAATGTCTTGAGTGTTGGCAGAAAAAAACGTAAATGTCGTGAAAATACGTCTGGATGAGTCAATGGTATTTGTTCTTCTTTGAGATTCCAAACTTGCATTGCAGTTAATCAATTAAAAAATTCAGTGTCTAAAAACTTGGGTTTATCATTGCTATTAGACAACTAAATGGAGGAGGGGTACAATTGTTCAATAGTCACATTTCCTAGCTAAAAGGATCGGTGTCAGATTGGTGCAGGATCGGTATAAGATCGGTACAGGATCGGTATCTATTGATACTACTCTGTATTTACCGGTACTTAGATAGCATTGGTCTTTTGGATGCCTGTTTATGTAGCCACACATCAGCCAACATTTGTAAAATCTGTGTATTTGTAAACTCTGTTGTCAGGGAACACAGACTGATACATTTGCAGCTGTTGTGTGTGCTTGTGTGTATATATGTGTAACCGTTTATCAATAAGTGATGACTCATAATTTATTCAAAGCCGTTTACGTACAAACACTTCCCTTCTGTGGTGTAACCTGAAGGATTATGTTATATAATCACCTCTTCTGGCACACGCACAAGAGAACACACATTTTTAGCACTTTAGAGTTTGCATTATTTCGTACCGCGAAAGAGTCACGGAGCATGGTGGATTAGTCAAGGATTGACATTGGTCTTCTGCTTTATTGTTTACATTATAAACTTAATTAAAGACTTTTGCCCACAGAATTCTGAATCAATATGTGAGGATACATTGTACAACAAATGCTCTTAAATAGGGGCATTAGCACCCCTGGGGGTTCTGGAAGGCACTTCATTTGTACATAATATTTTGAAAATATATCTTGAGAAGTAGCATTCATGCAAAATCCCAGCTTTGTTTTTTCTACCTTAAAGGGAGTGTGTATAGTTTAGCACTTGCCAGTGGTAATGAACTTTATTCACGAAAACACTATTGCTTAAATAATAATACAAAACACAAGAACTAGCATTTATTAAATTACGACCAGTTTGAGAAGTTTGAGAGTTTATTTTACATAACATAAACCAACACCTAAAGGGAGCTGACATAGTTGTTTGCCATCTTGCTGTTACAGGTACCCAAAAATCTCAAAAAATCTGGATAAAAATTAAAATTAAAATGCTGTGATTTGGTCACATTGAGTCTCTGTAGTTTGCATTATTTTTATATAGTGTTTATCAGCAGTTTCAGGTGCACTACAGATTAAACCTAGGGGCGGTAATCTAATATGTTGAAAAGGCCATATTCTATCCCCACCAAAAATACATATAATATATTATAATAGAAGGGCAGCACGGCGGCGCAGTGATTAGCGCATGTGCGGCACAGTTCAAGTCATGGGAACCTCCTGCGTGGGTTCAAATCCAGCTCCAGACTTCCTTTGCGGAGTTTGTATGTTCTCCCCGTGCTTGCGTGGGTTTCCTCCGGGCACTCCGGTTTCCTCCCACATTCCAAAAAACATGCATTTCAGGTGGATTGGCCGGTCCAAATTGTCCCTAGGTGTGAATGAGCGAGAGAGTTGTCTGTCCCCGTGTGCCCTGCGATTGGCTGGCAACCAGTTCAGGGTGTCCCCTGCCCACTGCCCGATGATTGCTGGGATGGGCTCCAGCACCCCCGCGACCCTACTGAGGATAAGCGGTGCAGCTAATGAGATGAGATAATATAATAGAATAGAATCAAATAGAATAGAATATTATTTGTATAAAGATCGTTTTTCATTAGTTTGTAATAGTATTTTGCATTTACAGATCATGATGGAAAAACTGGTTAAGGGGTGGTTGGTTCAGGAATTATTCCATCAATGCGTACATGTATTTAAAAAAAAAAAAAAAATTTACGCTCATACCATGGGTGCCTTTTCGTCACTATTTCATCCGCATGCACACAGTAGACTATATGTATGTACTTGAACGTGAACAGCATATTCTATGTAGCCAACAGTCTCTTGTCTGATTCTTAACGCGGCACTATTATCTGACCTTGGTCTTCGATGTCTAGATTCTTGATCATCCACTGTACAATATCAGAACCTGAAAAAATAAGGCAAAATGTGTTAATGCAAGATGCAGACATCACCTTTCTAGTTTTCTATGGAAATGATAAACAACAGTCTTAACGCTGGCTGTTGTCCTTCATCTAACACCAAAAAGCAATCCCTATGTTGTGTGGGCGAATGACATGCTAGCTATTATTTTTTGACAGGCACTTCATAGCTGCTAATTGAAATGACCGCAGGTACAGCAGCGTAATGGGGCGCTTGCTAAATACGGTGACAA
The DNA here is from genome assembly GCF_059441175.1 of Urocampus carinirostris. Taxonomy (NCBI): domain Eukaryota; kingdom Metazoa; phylum Chordata; class Actinopteri; order Syngnathiformes; family Syngnathidae; genus Urocampus; species Urocampus carinirostris. Next base: position 14,255,862 of record NC_142361.1, read on the forward strand.
CACCATTAAGAATGACTCAAAACAAACAATCCCAAGAGAAGCTTAGTTTTAGGGGCTTTAAACGGCATAACTTTACCTTTTGTTGCTTAAATGAATTTGAACAATAACAGTCATTTTGATGACAGTGAATAACAGAGCAAACTTGAACTATGGTATATTTAGATGAAGTTGAAGAAAGCGTGAGGCTTGAGAGAGGATTCAGAAAAAATACATGCATATATAGAGTGGGACAGCAGTAATAGATTCTAGGAAATGAATCATAAAAGTGGCAAGTGAACAGGTACGGACAAGAGAAGGGCATTAAGCCTAAGAATATTTTAGATAAGATATTCCAAGAGCTGAATAGGTCAGACAGTAGAAGTTTGTTCAGCAATTATTTTCTTGATGAGGGGCATGAGGATACCAAATAGTACAAGACAACATCAGGTGCAGGGCTGGATTGTATAGAACAGGAATAACGTGCTACTCTAAAGAAGAAAGCAACAAGAAGAATAAATAGGACAAAGAAACGAATCAAAGGGATATTTTGAGTGGCAGAATAATGAATTGTGAGCACAGGACAAAGCAAAGGTCGCAAGACAAGCAGTTGTAGACCTTTTGAAGAAGGAAAACGACAAATCGTAAATAGAACTGGAAGGTAAGAATGTGCAAAATAGAAAACAGAGCAGAAGATAACAGGCAAGGGATCACAGGGTAGGACGGGTGTACTATATCATGTGACAAAGACCAGCAAAAAGGACTATATGTGACCTGGCAATACAAGGCGGGACAGGACTAAAGACGGGATGAGAAGGGTTTGCTGATTGGCTAAAATCCCGGCTCCTCCGCGTTACATGTCGAAGTGTCCTTGGGTGAGACACTGAACCCCTGATACCCCCAATAAGCAGGTTAGCGCCTCACATGGCTGCACGGCCGCTATTGGGAAATGTGAAGCACAATGTAAAGCACTTTGGGAAGTCTTGACTAGAAAAGCGCTATATAAATGCAGATCATTTCATTTAATTCTATTTCATTTCATAAAAAGAAAATTAGCACAGAACAAGACAGGGGTAGAGGGACATTTTCTGAACATGAGGGAAAGAAACATGTGGGGAGGAATCGGGACAAAAAAGGAAAAAAACTGAAAGCCAACAATCACTTTAATTTGTGGGACAGCTAAATGGGATTATTCTAACATTGAATAAAAGCTGCAGTTCTCCATATCAGGAAAGTTAGCATCAAGTAACACATTGGACAGGACAACAGTATTAAGGAGAAAAACATTAAGTGGACAGGCAAAAGAAATAGCACAATGTTAGGTAAAATGAAGAATAAAGGTGCAAACCTAAAACAAAGTCATTAAATAAATAAAAACAACCTACTCCCAGACAGGGCATGATAAGAGAGTGAACTGGACAAGTTTCTACTCAGTGACACAACAATGTCAGAAGGAGAAAGGATGTTTAATCCAGGAAGGACTAGACATTAAAGTTAAGAGACAGGTAGTAAATAGGACAGGACGGGTGTAATGAGTCAGTACTGCCACAATGTTTAAGGAGGAGTCGACATGAGTAGCGAAATATCAGGACACTAATTTGGTATTGTAGAGTGATGCTTTGCTACTTTGACGCACAAAATCATCTCTTATTCTCCGTCAGACGAGGTACTTGTTTGCAACCGAAAAAATATAACTGCCAATTGGTGCTGGGGGTCAAACCTATTAAAACATGCCTGGAAAACCTTGGCTTATTTCTCTCATTTAGCTATTTTCACTTCCCACAATGCACCCAACCACTCCAGAAAATCCATTACATGTCTGATTTAATCTTGTTGAAATGTTTGATTATTGACTTTAGTTTAAATACATTTAGTTGTGTTTTTAATCGATCAATGTGTGTTTGACCGAATTGATAATTCATCGTGAAACAAATAACCCAAAAATCTATAAATTAAAGTAACTCCTTCAAAATTAGGAGACCGATTGTTATTTTTTTAGAGTGGACGTTTACGCCCTCTTTTTGTAATCTGAGTTAATTGCACTAAGAAATCTGAAAATGTTTCTAAACACACGATAAAAACACTACAAAATGAAGGACCGGACAAGACAGGATAGGACAGAATAGGCCAGGATAGGACAGGATAGGACAGGATAGGACAGGATAGGACAGATGTACTGGCAAAGGACTCAGTAGCATGAGATACAGAAACGGTGGCGTTTGATTTACAGTCATTTCACACATGCGCCATGCACAGCAGCACCTTCTGCTACATCCCACCCACGGTCATTCTTCACACCCCATCGCAATGTGCCACTTGTGTCGTTTGGATAATAAATAAATATATTTTCTGACCGGTTATTGCTGTCTACCGAGCTGTCAGGTGCGAGGACGGGGGTGTGAAATGTCAGGCGGTCCCTGCGGCGGTCTGTCTGTTCGTGCCTTGTCCGCCATGATGTGCTTTGCACAATACAATGTCCTTGTGACCTCTTACGTACATCACATCAAACCTTTTTCGTGGACTACAATTGTTTGCGCGAGAGCCTACTTATTCAAACGCTAGCGCGGACGTGATGTGTAAGGTAATCTTCAAACGAGACCTAATTAAGACCAGGCCTATTATGACCGACATTTGCAAGCTCTCGTGCAAGGGCGGAGCTGGCAATTTTAGAAGCAGGTTAACAGAAATTAACAATAATAATGATAAAAGGGAGAGCAAAACTATAAGGTGAAAAATAGGAAACAGGAAAGAAGCTCATGGTTACAAGATGTTGACTGTTCCTTGACTGTGCACTTCATTTTTTTTTATTGTTCAAGAATGACTAATTCATCTATGCTTTGCTATTCTTAGAAGGCAATAAAAGATACAAAGCCTTTGAGTGCAGTCCTCCTAGAATTTATGAGTTTCCCTTTTTATTAATTTCAAGCATTATTATTCTCATGAAACAACAAAATGCAAAATGTTACCTAAGAAAAAGAGAAGAGAGAGTATTCACTTCACTGTAAAGGTCCCTTTTTCAAAGTAGGCTGGGCAGTAAATTAAATTAAGTTGATTATTCTGCCTTGTTTTAATTGACAGACATGCGCAAAAATGCTGAGTACCGTTCCTTTTTTAGATTAATGTAAACTGACAATGTCATTCTTTTCTGTTTCCAATATTGGACACTTGCAAAGGAAATTGCATTAAATGCCAGTTTGCTTTATTTCTACTAATATACCTCACTGTTGTTCTTTATTTTGACCGTTATGCACGGTTCACATAATTGTTACTATTAGCCAACTTTCTTTAATATCCACAACCGATATGGCGGATCTGCTTTTATAACCTAAATTTAACAAACCTAGATTTAATTAAAAAGAAAGGGCTCAAGTGACGACCTTTAGAACACATTGGAATTTTATGTCTTTTATGTCTTTATGATTTGAGGATTTTTGTACAGTCCTCTTCTGTTCTTATTGCAAGTTTAAACTTCATTGATGTCTTTGCACCAAATTTGAGTGTCTACTAAACAAAAAACTTCTCAAAATCATGTTATTATTCCACTCCATCTTTTTACATAAAATCAATGATACATTTAATATTTAGAAAGAAATACTAATTAAATAACCCTTTAATAAACCATTTAGTGAGTATTTAGATTAAGAAAAAACTAAAACAAGTTTCAGAGTAAAGTTTTTTTTTCCACGAGAGGGATGATAAAAGAAAAAAATTGAAATTAAGATTCGACCTTCTGAAATGTATTTTAGTAACGTGACATTTTCTAATCTTAATATTCATACATTTTCCCTTTCCATTTCCTTGTGTTATATTTTTATAGTATCTTACGCTTTAATTGTTTTTGAGTAATACTACAAAACAGGCTACACTGTATGAAAGAGATTTATATTATAGATTATATTTTGTATTGCGCTCTTTGTGCAATGGTTGGAAAAACATTTTAAAACATTGAAGCTAAAGAAAATAAAAATTTTGTTTTGCAAATTAGCAGTGACCAACCAAGTTTGTACAGTAAGGGAAACACATGGTTTTTAATTTAATTCAATTACTGGTATTAAAGGGATTGTCTTTAGTGACGTTCAGACGGGTGAGGCAGGCTTCCCTTGCCTGTCATTATGGAAGTATAAAATTGAAATTATCTTAAATAATTGCATCCATCCAGTGGTAAATTCCTTTATCATTTAACTTCACAATTGTTTTATTTCATTTTTCAAAATCACAGAATTTTCACATTTTATGATAAATATTTCTGATACATTCAATATGTAATGTTTTACTGTGCTGAGTGTCTCACAGTGAGGCACAAATTTTCTTGCCTGAATACTGAGACCAAATGTTCTGATTCGGTGCAAATTTCAGCCCCAAACAATAGAATAAGGGATCATATCAGAACCTTTACAGCAATTCGAGCCATCCTGTAGCTTTTTTCATTGAGTTTTTATTTCATAATGGAGGATTACCTACCTAGTGACGCTTTTATTCAAAAGGAGCAGCGCATAGACTTCATTTATAAGACAATTAAACATTTATTTTCCATGCGACAGATAATACAATGCTTTCTTGATTTGGGGTTTTTCTTTGCCCTCATGTAGGTTTGAGATCAGGGGATGGTGTAATGATAGTCTGTAGTTTGCAATAATCTGTGGTCTGTGCAGCCCTTTGAGACTCCTTGTGATAAAGGGCGTCACAAATAAACATGACTTGACTTGAATCAGATGTAGGTTCAGAAACTTGACTGCGCTTCACCAGACACGAACGTTATCGAACGTCACTGATAGTCTTATATTAACTACAGTAGGTGTGCAACCAGTGTGAAACCAGTTCAGGGTGTCCCCTGCCCACTGCCCGGAGATGGCTGGGATGGGCTCCAGCCCCCCCGCGACCCTAATGAGGATAAGCGGTACGGCTAATGAGATGAGATGAGATGAGGTGTGCATCCTGTAATTGACATGCTATTAATCTGCAGCTGTAGAAGAGAAAAGCACGTAAAAGAGTCATCTTTCAGAATAGAAGTTTGCATTAGAAGATTGAGAATGATATATGAGCGTGGGAAGCTTAAACTTTTGTTCTTACACTTGTCTCCTTGGTGACACTTGTAAAGTTTACACATTTTGTTTAGAGAGAACAAAAGAGTGGACTGGCTGTGCACTTTGTGGGTGGCAATCGGCGGAAGAAGAGCTAATAAGAGGCGAGGCGAGCCCAAAGCACCACAAAGTTTGAGATGAGAGCCTCACCTGAAAAAACGCTGGGGATCTTGGTGAGGAAACTTTTCACCGTTCGGATCGGAATGCCGTTTTTCTCCTCTTGCATGCGTGCAATGACTTCCTCCATCTGAACAGAAAAGGAATAATAAAAAGATGAATAAAGTTCAAAGGTTGACAATCAATATATGTTCATATGTTAAGATCTAAAAATATTTAAAGTAAACATCCATCCAAGGTGTGAATGGGCGAGCCAATTGTCTGTCCCTGTGTGCCCTGCGACTGGCTAGCAACCAGTTCAGGGTGTCCCCTGCCTACTGCTCGAGGATGGCTGGGATGGGCTCCAGCACCCCGCGACCCTACTGAGGATAAGCGGTTCAGATAATGGATTGATGGATGGATGATGTAACATGTTATCACACACAAGATTGCGGTATTCATATAAAATTAGTGAAATTAATTAAAAGTCCATACTAGATGTGGAACAACACATTGATTAATCAACCACTGAACTATTATCAAATTAATCAGCTTTTTTCAACGAAGTTGTCGGTATTGGAACTCCTCAAAATCCTGAAAAAAAATCACTCTTCAGCAGAAAACATTCAATGATTTCCAATGTACACCATGATTCAGGACGGATTCTAGTTGTGTTGAATTCAAATACTTTTGCTAAGGTCAGAAACTGACTACATATGTCACAGTTTGGTAAATTTTGTTTATATTTTTTGTCGAGTCTATGGTATGTTTTAACCCCAAAATGTGGTCTGTATTTAAAAAAAAGCCCAATATAAGTGTGAAAATACACATATAAGGCAAGCCAATGTGGAGTTCTCATTAAAAATAGGTTGCTTAACCACCTGTAAACCCTAAAAACATTCTACCTTGTTTAATATTAACCATGCCTATTTTGTGTCATGTTAGGGTCCAAACAAGCAACGGAATTATACTTCAATCACCATATTTTGACACGCAAAATATTCTTCAAAACTATTGTGAAATGTGGACGTGAAGTAGAGGGCACCATGAGTGTATGAGCTACAAGCCGAGTACTGTTGTGTGGGTGTGCGTTTGCGTATGTGCATGTGTTTGTGTCCGAGAGTTTGAGTATATGCATATCAGTATTGTTAACAATTGATGATTTATATGTTGTCTCCTAAAATAAAATTATGTGCAAAAAAATGTCCATCAACCATTTGCTAACAAGCAGACAATTTTTATCACCTGTGTGAGTGTTTCCGTGCAAGGGTTTTGTGTGTGTAGGTCTTTTTGGGTGGAGAGTAGAGGACACCTGTGCCCTATCATCAGTCTGCTAAAGGATCGAATGACACACATAACTGAGACTGCATCTTTGGGTGCACTGTGCTATATGGTCTTAGAAATATGGTGGGTTATTGACATGATAATTTAAAAAGGTTTTGTTCTAAGAGGATGAAAAAAACCTATTCATTTATTTGATTTGGTAGTTTGTCGAAAGATAATCAGGATATTATCATTCCATTCATTCATTATCTGCGCCACTTATCCTCAGTCGTGGGGGTGCTGAAACCCATCCAAGCTATCTTTGGGCCGTGTGCAGGTGACACCCTGAACTGGTTGGCAGCCAGTCACAGGACACATGGAGACAGACAACTCAATCGCTCATTCACACCTACGGACAATTTGGACCAGCCATTTAACCTGACATGCATGTTTTTGGAATGTGGGAGGAAACCGGAGTGCCCGGAGGCAACCCAATCAAGCACAGGAAGAACATGCAAACTCCACACAGGAAGGTTTGATCACACAGGAAGGTTTGATCTCATGAACACACGTGCTAACCACTGCGCCGCAGTGCTGCCCTCAGCATATATGAGTACTAAAATAATTGTTTGTTGAAAAAAAGGGAGTTAATCAAAGGTTGTAGAAAAAGGTGGTTAAGATCGCAAATGTCACCTGACATTCGGCAAAAATTTACAGTTTTTTTCAGGAATGTTTGGCAAAGGTTGTGTGACCTTGAATGACCTCGAATGCCTCCTGATAAAAAAATCCGTACATTAGATAATCTAAAAATGGCTACACCTGATAAAGCCTTAAGTCTCATCTCATCTCATTAGCCGTATCGCTGATCCTCATTAGGGTCGCGGGGGGGCTGGAGCCCATCCCAGCCATCTCCAGGCAGTGGGCAGGGGACACCCTGAACTGGTTGCCAGCCAATCGCAGGGCACACGGGGACAGACAACTCACTCGCTCATTCACACCTAGGGACAATTTGGACCGGCCAATTCACCTGAAATGCATGTTTTTGGAATGTGGGAGGAAACCGGAGTGCCCTGAGGAAACTCACGCATGCACGGGGAGAACATACAAACTCCGCACAGGAAGTCTGGAGCTGGATTTGAACCCACGCAGGAGGTTCCCAAGACATGAACTGTGCCGCACATGCGCTAACCACTGCGCCGCCGTGCTGCCTAGCCTTAAGTCATTTTAAAAAATACAAATATAAGGTCATACTCTCAAACAACACTATGTTAAAAACAAATGTAAATTAAAGAAGAAAATAAATAAAAACTAAATATATTCTATTTTAACCATAGAGCAACAGTGCTTTCACTCTGTTTGTTTGCCAGCAATAGAACCAAACTGTTTATACATTCTGATACATCCTACAACATTAGTAAAAACAAAGAAAAATAAGTATCTCAAATCTAACTTTTGAATCATCATGTGGAGTCATGTGAACGCCTTCATTATGAAGCTGGGCAGAATGATCTCGTTCATATGCAAATAGCTCATCAGGAGCAATCTCCGTTTAAGAGTCGTGCATAAGGACACTCGAAATAGAACGTTCCAGTGCCATCTTTGTGATTGCCGACAGCCACTTGAACACCTGAGCCCCACATGTGGCTCAATCATGTCCGCAGGTTACAAGCTGAGGTCAGTGTTGTCTTAGGTTGGCAATGTTTTCTGTTGTATTTTGGCCACAACAAAAATTGTGAACTCCATGGCTTTCAAGTGGACATTTTTGTCATTCTCCTCAGACGGATTTTGTGTGCTCGACTGAGTGACAAATTTGAAACTGCAACGTGAAAGGGAAAACAAATGAAAACATTTCTGCACGTCGAGCTGACAGAAAAGTTATGGGACTTTTGGTGAAGGGTGCATAGTCTTGAATGAAGCGCCAATGATGGATGAATGAATACAGACCCCGACACATAAAAAGGGTAATTTCTCAAAGTTGGCGCAAGTTTCCTCCCTCAATCTTTATTTGTCATCTGACCGAGATACCTTTTGGGGAATGAGAGCTTTTCTGACATTCTTGGATGGATTTGAGTTGAGGAACTATGGAATGGACTATTAACAAAGCCAGATTCTTGTCTTATGTCCTTCTTCAGTGACTCCCTCATGCTGATTTTGCAACCAAAATTTAACTTATGATTAGTTTACTGCAATTTGCATTGTCAATGCTAGCTACTACTGCTAGCTATTTTATCATTCACTATATTGCCCTTGATTAATAAAAAAAAAATTGAAATAACCTAAAAAATATATATCATATTAACCTTTTTTTGTGTGTGGATGTATTCAGAAAATTATTTATAGACTATAGCAGGGATAAATCATTTTGCTTCCTTATATAGTGCTTATTGTAAATACTAATACCAATACCAATACCAATACCAATACTAATACTAATACTAATACTAATACTAATACTAATACTAGTACTATTACTAGTACAAATACAAATACAAATACAAATATAAATATAATTACAAATACTGATACCGATTCTTATACTGATACTTATACTGATACTGATACTAATACTAAAAACATAGAAAAGTCAAGTTTACTTCTCAGATATTTGAACACATCCTTCTAGAAGAAGCGATGCAGTGGACAATAACCGATTTCCGTTTGACAATTCTTCGCTAAACACCAATTATTTGTGCACTGTATATTTGACAATTTGCCGCAACAGAAAAAATGTTGAGGCTTGAATTCTTAGTGACTGACAAAATTATAGTCAATTAACAAGTGTATGGACATTTTTGAAACAAAGCAAATCCAGTGGCAGAGCATTGGTGTGCAATAGTAGGTTTTGAATAATAAAATATGAATGCTTATCTTACGTAGTCCACCTATGACACTTAACATCTAATGCGGGCACTAGATTAGGATATTTTATTTATAAAATCAGTAAAAATTTTGTAAAAAAAAAAAAAAAGCTCTAAATGCAGCATATATCACACTCAAATTTACGTCATAAATAAACATTATCTTTCCACCCAGTATTAGGTGTTTTTTGGGACATTGGATTTTGTCTAATACCAAATTAATTTAGGCCCAAAAAATGACAGCTACAATTTGGTTGTTTTTAGCCCATCCATTGCGGTCTAAGTTTAGTTCCATAAAAGTCATTTTTATGGTTATCTATTCCAATGTGGTCCTTGCAAGATACCAAGCTAGTAATGTAGCATATCATAGAAAGAAAAGTCTACAGTGTTTCGACTTACAGCACATTTACTATCCACTTGTCACACTTGGGATTAAATCAGGCCATCCCTTGAGAGAGTTTTGTTGTCTACAAATGCTGAGCAAGGTTTTTGTAACCATAACAATCAGAGGCAAACTAGGACTTTCATTACAGTGAATTTCACAGTGCTACATGCATATTACAATAAATTTACGATGGTGAACTTTGGTGTTAAAAGGTTTTGAAATTCCGTGTGATATTCATAGCCTCAGTTCTGTCTACTGATTTTGGTACCTTGAGAGCAACAAGGTAAGAAAGCGAGACTTTATACATATCTGAGGAGTACACCACACGATTCAAAATTCCCCTTTTTAAATGATACAAGCTTATTTGAACATGAAAAAGTATTCCCTCATGGGGACTTTAGTCACACCGTGATTAGATCAAGCAACCTTCACAGCCAAGTCGAGATCAATACAACATGCACTCAAATTTCATTAGAAACATGTCAACAGATGATGTCCAACATCAGACTGAGGACATTCTGATTTATTATTTTGTCTTGGGTATTGGTATGGCTTACTCGGACATGTCCAATGAAGACTTGGTAGAATTCCGTTTCCGTTCTCAAAAGAGGCAGACAGTCAACTTGTCAGTGGAGCTCATTTGGGGAAAGCAATTGGATGGCCAAATGAGTGTTTTGTGGGTGAAAATTAATTTTTGTGCTCACATTGTCACAAGCATGTTTCCAATTATAAAAGAGTGGTGTTTGAAAATGTAATCGGGCACTTTTGGCTCCAGCAGTTCATTAACCGAGGATTGTAGTACATTATTTAGCAAGTTGCTCACATGCTCAAGTTAAAGCAGCTGTTCCTGTGTGTCTCCCTAGTGCTGCTTGTGTATGGACTATTGTTGATATGCGCAAGGCCAGACCTACAGGGATGAATAAAGTATCTATCTATCTATCTATCTATCTATCTATTGTGCCATGAGAGTGTGCTTAGTGTGCTGCACAATTATATCTTTGCCAAAAACATGCCACTGTTCAGTAATTTCAAAATTACTGAATTAAAGAATCAGTGGATTTTTGCTGGGAGTTTATTCTGAGCCCTAAACCTTTTTCCTGTCTTTATCAGTCTATAATTATTCACAATGATTTCAGTCATAGATTTTCTTTTTTATTACTACCATCAAGTCAATTACTAATAGATTAAAAAATGGAGTCTACCCAAAGGAAAAATCACACTCAACAATGTAAAATAAAACACTGCTTATCCATAAATAGTAAAGTATTGTGCAATAAGGGCAGCACGGCGGCGCAGTGGTTAGCGCTTGTGCGGCACAGTTCATGTCATGGGAACCTGTCGTGGGTTCAAATCCAGCTCCACACAGTTTGTATGTTCTCCCCGTGCTTGCGTGGGTTTCCTCCGGGCACTCCGGTTTCCTCCCGCGTTCCAAAAACATGCAATTGGCCGGTCCAAATTGTCCCTAGGTGTGAATGTGCGAGCGACTTGTCTGTCCCTGTGTGCCCTGCGATTGGCTGGCAACCAGTTCAGGGTGTCCCCTGCCCACTGCCCGGAGATGGCTGGGATGGGCTCCAGCCCCCCCGCGACCCTAATGAGGATAAGCGGTACGGCTAATGAGATTGTGCAATAATGACAAAGGATGATTCTGTTTTTGTTTTTTCATTAAATTTGACTTATTTTTGTACTATTACAATTAACATTATTTTGCACTGTGGTACTTTTTCTTTTTGCAAATTTTCATGCACCACCTTTTAAATTTTGTTGACATGTTACAATGACAATAGATTATTTCCAATATACCTAATTCGATTCTATTAATAGGGTTTAGTTTTCATCCGTTGAATGATGTGTCCATGATGTGTCTGTTTACTTTCTGTAAATTAAATCAACTCTAGAAGGAGCTCTAACAGACCAGCAACAACACAGCACAACCATGATTAGTTTGTTTTTTTTACAGAGAAGATGCTCTTTTCACTTGGTCATTTTTTGCAGTTAATGGGGGTTTTTGCTAAAGGGAACCCACAGATCGACTGCACTATAAAAGGAAAAAATATGACAGCAGCTCATGAGAAAATACTGCAAGTAGCTTTTTCCTCTTTTGTGCCTAGCAAGAAAATGTAAAATGTTTGCTTCGTTTGGATGAAATGTGCCTGAGGGTTCCTCAATGTCTGGCGGAGAATCATCCACCATCACCCTTTCCCCCTTCCTACTGTCATAACTCTGCTAATTAACCCAAATTGTGTCAACCGTTAGCTTTTTTAAAAGTGTGTGCCACATGTAGCCAACGGACCATCATTGGGCCTTATTGCACTTCGGTGCGTATTGACTGGAGAACTTCAGACACAAACTGTAAACTTGATCATCATGTTGTTTTTTTCTGTCTTTTTTTCATCTGGCTTTTTACCAGTGTTCTTCTGCCTACATAGGTTAAAATGCCACATACTTAAATATTTACCATACAGAGCTCTCTAAGGTGAATCTGCAGCTTCACGTTGTGTGGAGCTGAAGACCTTTGAGCAGTCTGCCGCAAGCTGAAGCGGCTGTTCTTTTCTCTTATATTTTTCAACCTGTTTTCGTTGAGGTCTATGATTAAGGATTTATTTCAGACAAATACCACCATAACCAGTGTTTTTTTTTTTGTGGATTTAAGGAATATGTGAGTTTTTCAGGATTTTCCGTTTAATTATTGTAATTATCACATTCTTACTTTGATCATTTTACTCATTCAGTTGTAATTAATGCAATCTATGATACACCATAAATTTGAATTAAGTATGTATTTCTTGTGGTGGTTTGTCTCAGGCAAGTACAGCCTGGCTGTGCCCATTCTTCTCCAGACCGTTTTTTGAGTTGGTTTCGCTACCCCAGATGAAACAGATAGCACTGGAGTCTTTGGTTACCAGTAGCAGAAGAAGCCTCCTGATCAACCACCAAGAGCTTGAACCTGCCACTAAATATCTTGGAGCTGTCATATAAGAAGTAAGTAACGGTGTTATTTTTTCCATAATGGGGTAATACAAATTATTTTATTTTTTCCACCCTTACAACGCCGTTACCGTTACTGATGGTCAAAAATGGTGTTACTTTTAATAAATCGGGATGCGGCATGTTGGGGTGGTTGGATGTTTACTTTTGTGTTACTCGCAAGTAAACTGTAACATACAACTATAAACAATAGGGGGGCACCGTGCATGCTCAGTATAAAATGTGGCATTGAGGGTAATGTAGTTCTTGTGTTATTAAGGGCATATTATCGCACAGAGAGAGGAAAGGATAGTCACTTTATATTGTTTTACTGTTGACTTTTGTTGTGAACAAAATATTTGAAGTGCAGTTGCCTGTTTCTACTTGACCAGTGTCTCAGGTTATAAAAGTTTGATTTAGTTTACTAAACTCACTTTATATTATTTACAGTTGATTGTTATTTAATTATATTGTTTACTGTTTATATTTGTTGCACTTCAAGTGAAAGGTAATAATTTTGCTGGTGAGGTGTGATAAATATTACCATGTTTTATAACCAGGGCTGGGTAGAGTTACTTTAACTAGATTACTTTCAATTACTTTTGGATTACTCCAATACCAAATATGGTAATAAAAGACAAAATAAACTAAATATGAATAAAATTCTGACTCACAACACGTGGTAAGCTTTCTCTCCTGGCTTTGATCGCTTTGATATCCGGCAAAACTAACATAAAATGCGACAGAAACAATGAAAATAAATCCAAACAGCTTGCCAACATCATTTTTGCCGTTCCATGTATTCCGTAACTCCCCCAAGCCTGCACAAAATTTTGTAATTTTATGTAAAAAAATAAAATTAAAAAAAGATAAACAAACCCCATCCAAAAAATGGCATCTCAGACCAGCTATTATACAGCTAACGCCTCCTATAACGTCTAACCTTTGATATATTGTTTATTAACAATAGAATAGAATTTTTGGAATGGATATGTACCAATGACTTCAGAACTGTGAACTGTGAAGCAAACTCGCTAACCACTCAACCGCAGTGCAGCCCTATCAGCTCATATGTATTTGTTTTCGTTTTCTTTTTACATATGTGTCTGACAATATTTCTGTAGAGTGTCTTGAACTTGTCTGAGCTGTTTGGTCTTGTTTCTTGAACAAAACAACAGCCTTGTGTTTTGGGGAAAACATATTTTTCACAATCAATTACTCATAATCATACAAAACAACTATGCCTTTGAATATGTCCATGCACTACTCTAAAAAAAACAAGTGTTTTCCAATTCCTGTATTGCGTGCAACCAACTGAAAAACTGGCACTGTTGCTATTAATAAGAAAGTAAGTGTATAGTATTTAGATACGCTAGGTGAACAGCCACTGTCTTTATTTCTCCCTATGTAAGTGAATAAAAGAGGTGATACTTCAATACCATTAAGGTGAAAAAAATGCTTGAGAAGCGAACCCATTCAGCAACGAAAGCAATACTAACAGCCTGTGTCTTTTTTTATTGCACTTAGTGTAAGGAGTGCCTTCTGCTGTGACAAGGACAGTCATATCATATTTCCATGCAAACAGCTATCATTGATTGGGAAGTCAAAAAAAAGGGACGGAAAGCCCAGGTGTAGATATTGTTTTGTCTTATTTATCAGATTTGTGAACAGAAAAGGGGTATGTCGTTTTTTCCAGACTGGCCTCTGCCCACACATTACTCTCCTCAATAAGTGGCCGGATTTGTTTGTGTCTGTTTGACAAATTGCTTGTTGGTGTTGAGGTTGTTGATGTTGTTTAATGTTGTCACATTAGGGAATGGATCGTTTGTGTCTATTGTAATATTGCCTTCTTCCATTTTCTGTGCCTCATTTGTTAACTCATAACCTCCAAATCTATTGATGTCTGACCACGCCTCCACAGCCCTCTGGCAAGCGGATGAACAAGTGTTGTGGTTTCTCAGCGTGAACGGCAGAAGGATAAGGACGACACCGTGTTCCGTTGTTGCGAAGTGACTAACGGGTTTGGAGGACACACAAGAGAGCTTGACACTTCAGAGATGATTACGGTGGACACACAAAGTGCAATCAAAAGCTTCTGGTGGACCGTTTTGGAACAAATATAAAAAACTAGGCTGTTTTCAATTATTTCCAGGCTTTGTATTGCTTTTAAACTGGTGACAGAATATTGGACCACATGAAGATCACAGAAAATTCTTTGGTTGGTAGAACTGATCCAGTGCGACATTGATCAGGAGTTTTTTTGAGCTAGTTAATAATAAAGTGCAGAATTAGAATTTGTGGAAAAACAAACATGAGGTCAAAGAACTGTCAGGCGAATCAGTCAGGAAATCCAATGCTCAGAGACAAAGAACCCTAAAGGTATCCGGAAGAACCTCTTAGTTTTTAAAATATAGTTCATTTATAAGATGACAAAAGCATCTTGATTGGCGCAGTTCCCCTTCAAGATGTGCTATAAATAAGACAACTCCCATAGTAGAGAGAAGATATTTCATTACTTATGCTTTCACGAAAAAAAGGGAGAGGAAAAAACAACGATACTCAAGAACCTAGTCTGGCCAGAATGCCGTCATAAATGCAGAGCAGTGCAACTTCCCCACTCCAACGATCAAAGCGAACACAAGCATTCAAGCATTACAGGAAGTTGCAATCAATGTCACCGTTTGCAATATGAATCATGCATCTCCTTTTGACAGTCCACTCAATTTAGCCAATGTGGAAGGTACAATGTGCTCTATGGCATCCTCTGAGTATACATTTACATGGCAGAGTGCATGCAAAGCTTTTTATCAAGCCGTGGCCTAGATTGTTAGGAAGGCTAGCGGGCGGCCCATTTTGCCATGATCAATGACCTTCTTGAAGAACACCAAGGAGCTAAATGTGAATACTGAAGGTGTTCGTACCCTCGAAAGCCTTTGTTGACTCTCGCTGTTTTTTTCACCTGCCTAAGGATACATTTTTGTTGGAGTGATTCAATCAATGACAAAAGAACATGATGATAATTTGGCAAAAGCAACCCCCAGGGAGGGTCTGGGCACGCTAAAACGCCCTGCCGATAATAGTGCAACGTTTGCCGACTGAAAGAAGTCCCAGAGATCACATTATTTGAACCCTAACACCTAAGCCACATGTATTTCTAGCACGTATGTGTCTCATCAGTGAACATTTGATGTCGTAACATAGCCCAAAACGACAGCAGAATTAGAGCTTTGATCACCATCTTTTGAATGACAATCACAAAAATAAAACATACCAGTTGACACCCAACCAATATAGCCGCTACTACTTGGATTTCCCATATGATGCATGCAAATGCGAAATAAAAACATTCCTGGTTGCCTTTTTTATTACGCAATATTAAAACCCAGCATGATATACTTTTTCAATGACAGCCTCACGACAGAGAAATAGTCGGACTCGGAAGAGGAAGGTGGCGGACCGCAGTGGCCATTAGTGGGCTAATGCTGACGAAGCTGTCGAGCGATGGCGCGAATCTCAAGTCTCTTCGAGTTTGCCTTCCACTCACGGGTTACCACAGCAACGCTGTGTCGACCACAATCGCAAGGACATCTCTGCCAGCTTTCCTGTGGCTCAGCCATCAGAGAGGAAGAAAGAAGGCGGCTGTTGGGGAGGGCCAGAAGCATCAGCAGACTTTGGAGAGGCATAGAATGTGCAACTTCTCGCAACTTTGATTCTACAAAGGTTTCGATCAAAAATGTAAATACGTTTACATAACTGACATCAACTGTTTCTGCAGATCATCTTGTATAACTTCTACTACCGCTTTTATTGGTGTCTAACACATTTTTATGACCTAAAAAGTAACTCAGTTTTGATGTGTGTTACAAACAAGGTTTTAGCATATTTGTGCAAATATTGCTTATATATTGGAAATATTGGAAATAATCTATTGTCATTGTAACATGTCAACAAAATTTAAAAGGTGGTGCATGAAAATTTGCAAAAAGAAAAAGTACCACAGTGCAAAATAATGTTAATTGTAATAGTACAAAAATAAGTCAAATTTAATGAAAAAACAAAAACAGAATCATCCTTTGTCATTATTGCACAATACTTTACTATTTATGGATAAGCAGTGTTTTATTTTACATTGTTGAGTGTGATTTTTCCTTTGGGTAGACTCCATTTTTTAATCTATTAGTAATTGACTTGATGGTAGTAATAAAAAAGAAAATCTATGACTGAAATCATTGTGAATAATTATCGACTGATAAAGACAGGAAAAAGGTTTAGGGCTCAGAATAAACTCCCAGCAAAAATCCACTGATTTTTTAATTCAGTAATTTTGAAATTACTGAACAGTGGCATGTTTTTGGCAAAGATATAATTGTGCAGCACACTAAGCACACTCTCATAGCACAATAGATAGATAGATAGATAGATAGATAGATAGATAGATAGATAGATAGATAGATAGATAGATAGATAGATAGATAGATAGATAGATAGATAGATAGATAGATAGATAGATAGATAGATAGATAGATAGATAGATAGATAGATAGATAGATAGATTGATAGATAGATAGATAGATAGATAGATAGATAGATAGATAGATAGATAGATAGATAGATAGATAGATAGATAGATAGATAGATAGATAGATAGATAGATAGATAGATAGATAGATAGATAGATAGATAGATAGATAGATAGATAGATAGATAGATAGATAGATTTGTTCCGT
The DNA here is from genome assembly GCF_059441175.1 of Urocampus carinirostris. NCBI lineage: Eukaryota > Metazoa > Chordata > Actinopteri > Syngnathiformes > Syngnathidae > Urocampus > Urocampus carinirostris. The sequence goes on from NC_142361.1 coordinate 14,273,212, forward strand.
TATTTTCCAGATGCCTATCCTTAAAATAGTTCTAGGGGTGCTGGAGCAAAACCCACATGAATTCAGGCAGTTGGCGGGAGACACCCCAGTAGTGGTTGCCAGCCAATCACAGGGAAAACAAGAAAAAGACAATAATTCACTCACACTCATACCGAGAGACAATTGTTTACTTGCCATTTGTCCTTCCACGCAAGTTTTCGAAATAAGGGGAAACCAGAATTCCCAGAGGAAACCCACTCAAGCAGGAAAAGAACATGCAAACTCCATACAAGGAGGCTGGTAGCTGCAATTGAACCTAGGACTAACCTGTGAGACAAACCTGTTAACCAGTCATCCACCGTTCCAACAGACTAAAGTTAAGACAAGAACATTTTTGAAAATCCTGGGGAATCAATAAAAAGACAAAATGGCCATTTCTGATTTATTCCTTTTTATTTTTTTGTTGAAAACGTAAATATGTGATAGTATTCAAATAGTAAATATAATCCATTGAAGAATAAATTCTACTATAATTGAATTGCCTGAAACTGAATTATAGCCTAGATTCTTTATTGGCTAAAACATTATGTTAGACCTCGGATTAACTAAAACTTAGCTGAAAAGGGATGAGATTAGGGAAGTATTTTAAAAGCCAAATTGTTTGACTAAAATACGACTGGAACTGTGACTACAATTTAAAATGGCCGATGAAATTAACACAAGATTCATGAAAACCAGGGCTATCTCATGGCGCAGGTAAAGCACCATGATTTGATTGAAATGCTTGAAGTTCAAAAATTTACAGATAGGTGTGTATTCCACCATTTTTATAAACTGCGTAGGGAATAAGGATCGCTATGTTATCAGTGCCTACTTTTGAGTTTTGTACATGTTTTTTATATTTTTTCATCTCAGGTTTGTGTCTGGTGATGATGATCAGATTATCAAATAAAGGAACCTATATCATATTCATCATCTGAACAGCAGGGTAAGAAAGCAATTTTGAAACTGTAGCATAGAAAAACAATGTTTTATTGTCTTACCTTAACTTTTAAATGAAGCTCATACCTTTCTCATTTTGAACAAGAGCATCAATTGATAGGTAATAATCTATTATCAAGTCAAGTCAAGTCTGTTACCTTGCTAATACTATCTCTGATTCTATTGATTGGGGCCAAGGTGTGTGCCATATCAGAATCATCGGTCTTACTACAACCCTCTGCTGTGAGGCAAGAGAATTGCGTGCATCTGCAGACACATACTACTTGATTGAATAATATTCACAATATGACGCAAATATTCAGTCATTTGAAAAAGAAAATCCAAAAACTGTAAAATCAAACTTTAACACAACCTTAGCTGCCTTCCCTGACTGCACGCCACTGAGTTATATTCTTTCCTCCAATCCAAGTCTTACGAGAGCATCTAATGGTTTTTTGTAGTTATTTTTTTAACCCCAACAGCAGTTTGGGAAGTTCAATATCTGTCACGTGGTACAACACACAGTAAAATTGAGGCAAGTTTCTCACCACAGGACCAATGAAGTTATTGCAAGCAACACTTGTTTGCAAATCCAGGATGACAAGTGAGCCGCATGACATCCGGCAGAGACTTGAAAAAGAGGTGACGGCAGTGCCCGCAGGCGTCGATTTCTGCGAGGCAAACGTCTCCACCGGGCCGTCGGCCATTGAATAGCATCTGCGGTTGGACGCCAGATAAACCCTGCCTTCACTTGTCTTCATCAGCAAAGTTTCCCCACTCGGTGTACACAATTAGTCATACGAAGCATCTGCTCCTCAGAATGTGTTCCCCTCGCTGTCTTTAGTCATCATTCAGTATCATTTCCACAGCCTGGAGACAAACTGCATCACTAAGGCGGCATTTTAGAGTGTCTGTGTGTGTGTGTGTGTATTTATTTTTTAATAAGCTTCATGACTTGAACCTTCAGGTGGTTGTATACAGAATGTCCTGATGAAAACACCTAATGCGAAAGGACCACAAAACAACATGCTTCAGAGGAGGAGAAAAAAGTTGCTGGTGCAACGAGTAATGGAGGCCAGTGATGAGACAAGGCTAATGTCACCGTTAAACACTCCTGATAGCGCTAGCATTATTGTAAACACGCCTGATGGACAGAGAGAGGCTTTCTTGGGGCGCTTACAAATGGATGTTGTTAGCCATGATGCCTCGTCAGCTCAGAAAAAGCTCCTCAGAGGTGTTACTGAAAGCATTTTAATGGCCTCATCTTGTTCGTTAATGGATGAAAGCAGGGGTGATTTTTTTATTTATTTATTTATTTTTTTTGCAGGGGGCTTTTTTCTGTGACTCACAGGGCTCCTTTGGGGCTTATTGTGTGGTCATGTGTGCAGTTGAGTACACTGAAGCCATCCATCTACTGTGTCCACAGCTCAGCAAAATGATAGCAATTGCACACAGATGACTAAATGACAAATAGAATTCTGGCTCAATCAAATCCAAATGGACGCTGGATTATAATAATATTGCGACTGTGGCTTGTTGTCTTGGTGCACTTTGAGGTGAACATAGAACCGCAACTCTCAAATGCCTTCAATCTCCAAATCTGAATGTGTTTTTTTATTTTTTTTGAAATAATACATTTACAGTTGATTATGATATTAAATTTTTGGTATAAAAATTTCTGGATGTCAAACAAACACATCAGAGTCAGCTGAAAAACCTGAATGCAGATCAGAAGATACAGAAAATTGAAGATTTAAAGAAGAACATGAGGACTCAGCATATGTTTTCACCAAAACATAATTCCTGAATTGAAAATCACAATTTTTTTTCTACTATTCTACTTTTTTCATATTTTGAATTTGTAGTTTTGACACGAGATATGTCTATGGAGAGAGGATAAATATGTATTAAATATACTAAAACTTGACTTTGATACCTGCTTTTCTCCATTTTACCTTCCTTTACATCGTGATAGATAGAAGTTCGTCCCGTCACTATGTATTAAATAGCCCCCGCCTTTTCAAATCTCATTAGGAAAATGCAATTCCCTTGTGTTTGGTACTTGTTAAATGCATAAATGCGCATAGACTAGTTTCGTTATTATCATACCATTAAGAATCTTTTATTGAGATGTCGCACCTGAGTCTAGAGCGATTGAGGTTTATTGTTCTCGCACTTTAGCTCAGGATTTCTAAACAGCTCGGGAACCTGGCTTCAATCCATCGGATCCCGCTGTCTGTGTTTTCATCAACTGTGCGGCCTTTTCAATGCCCTTCTTCCCTTCCCCAGAGGCCATCACAGCATCAGGAGGACGTGCAATATGTCCCAGATTGCCAGTCCCTATGGAGCAATCACTGAATGACAACGACAAATTATGCATTGAATCATAAATTCAAAATGTTATCCCCGTTTGACTCTGATTAGCTTAACACATTTTTGCCCCTAATTGGCAGGCTGAAAAATAAACACGACTTTGTAGATTATTCCAAACATAGGGTTCGAAAAGGGTCATTTCTTTATTTGGTTATTAATCCCAATTTCTTAAAGGGCACTTTTTATGGAAATGTTGTGTGGTGTCAATGAACGAAATGCTTGTATTACTACCTTAAAGCGGAGTCTGACAAATTATTGTATATGGTTTTAAATGGACACTGTAATTGTGCCTCTTAGTGGTACTAAAATCTTTCATTCAGTAAAAAAAATAGATTGATTTGAATACGAGGCAAAAATACATGAACTAATGCACCAATGTTAATTTGTATTAAAAAAAAATCATAGAGACATTTCTATTTCTATTATATACTGGTAGTGGAATCCCTACTTAGAAGTTGGTGCCATGTTTGTATGCCATTGTGCTGTTATGCTGTGCTCTGTGGTACGTATTTCCACTTGCATTAGACAATACACAACCATCTAGTGGTCAAATGTTACACACTGGGGCTTTATATTCTTATCCATCTCCAAAATGTTTGCAAGAACACCTCAGTTTTTTTTAATGGAATATAGTTTATGGAATACTTACAAAAATATGGAGCATTGAAAAAACTCTTTCACATAGTACTGATGAAGCAGGGGCGCATAGATATGAGATAAAAAGTTTTATTTCGAACTACAGCCACACCTAGGGAATGATTTCCTGAAACAGTCACATGGTACACACGCTTCGAGACGTTTTGAACGTCAATGCATACGTGATCAACAAATGACTCGACTCATGGTTTATGAACCACTCTTTTAAAATACTTGGAACATATTTCAGGGATTCAAACAGAGAAAGACAACATTATTTTTCGCGTTCCAAGCCCTCTTATCACAGTTGTTTTCCACTTGTACCAAACCCTTGCCTCCTTTCCTGACCACAAGCCTAACATTCAACTGTCGCCAAAGTGAGTTCACCGGATCACCCACCCCTTGCCTGCTTCTTGGACAATCACTGTAGCCTCTGGTGATTTTTATAATGTTGCCCCGATTTCTGACTCCCTGTGTAACAAACCAAGTCCAAATAAAGACCACCGTTGCTGTACTACTCTGTGTATCCACACAATTCCAAGTGGGTCCTTGGCATAGAAGTAGAAGAATGAGATTCAAATAAGGGTCAGTTATCGGTATGCATGTACCCCGATTTAGCTAACATCAATGGTTTCAGTCCATTATAAATTCCCATTGAAATTTAACGATATGTGATGATCGTGGGCCTAGTGTAGCTTCTCTCCTCTGTAATAACTGCCTGACCTCACACAGATAACAGCTGGCAAAAAGTGACCCTTTACTGCCTCCCCACCGAAATGTCCTATAGAGATGCATGACAAACACCCACGTTCGCTCAGTGTGACCCCAACACGTCACTTCATTAAGAAGCACACACTTAAGAGATCCACCATGCGGGATGCATCAGCAGTTCTGCCCTTGAGAAGTTAATGAAGCTCACTTTTGATTACCGCTGTCAGAGTCGCCACCCGGAGTTTCTCTGTCCAAATTGATTTATAGGATCGATCTTTTGCATCCCTTCTCCTGCTTTAGGATACAAATAAATAAATATATTTAAATTGGTTCCACATATAATTTGACAACACGTTGAAACGCACTTTAAGCTCTTATGAACAGGTTTTCAATTATTTCTGAACATACTTGTAGGTCAAGTGCTAAAATCATAATGACATGGGATATTGAAATGCTCAGGCATAAAACAAGCTTATTAACTTGTTTCACTTGGTTTAAACGGTTTTATGCATTAGAAAAGAATATGCATGTCAAAAGTTTTGTTTTGGTGGGCCCTAATGGGTAATAAAATACAAAGGACGCAACCCTACTGAGGATAAGCGGTGCAGCTAATCAGATGAGATGAGATGAGACAAAATTAAGGTTTAAAACAAGAAAATAACAAAATGCTGTCAAGAGCAAAAAAGAATGGCAAGAACATGGTGTGACTTGATAAAACACAAACTGATGCGTGAACGGATAAGTTAACATGCAGGCAATAATTCATTTGGAAACACAGTGTTCCCAGTATCCCAGGTATAAAAAGTGTCATGATTACCCAAGTGGAGTCACCTGGGGTAATCATGTGGCGCGCTGGAATGTGCTTCCTGATTGGTCAATGCTCCCCTTTTAAACGCGTTACGCGGAGAACTCCTCGTCGGAGGATTAACTTCTGTACCCCGTAAGACTCTCCCGATTACCTGCTTTCTTGTTTACCTGATTCTGCCTGCCTGCCTCCGATCCGACCTGCTTCCGTCCCAAGCTACGATCTCCTCTTCAGTCCCGGTAAACTCGACCTGCTTCCGTCCACGCTACGATCGTCTCTTCAGTCCCGGTAAACTCGACCTGCTTCCGTCCCACGCTACGATTGGCTACGTGTCCCGAAGCTGTCTTCACGGCGTTGCTGCTGACGTTCGACGGTCATCGCGTCTCCCGCTAACCCTGTACGCTTCCCCCAAATAAAAGACTTGTAACGAACGCTCTGGGGTCTCCTGCTCTGTTCTGGTCCTCCCTGACAGAATCCTCCGACCAGAATGGACCCCGCGTTCGTACATTTGCCCCCTGACAACTATAAAAGCCTAAATCAGCAGCGCAATTCCCCTTCAGAATGTGCAGTTCGGCAAGTCCTTTCCGACGTGGCAAAATTGGCTAAGGCACCTCCGGCCGTATGACTGCGCAATGACTCTCATGCCTGCCTGTTCGACTCCCAGGCCTGCCTGTTCGACTCCCAGGCCTGCCTGTTCGACTCCCAGGCCTGCCTGTTCGACTCCCAGGCCTGCCTGTTCGACCCCCAGGCCTGCCTGTTCGACCCCCATGCCTGCCTTGAGTATGCCTGTACTGATTTTGTCCAGTCTTTCCTGTCCTGTCTTGTCTGTTCTGAATCTGACCCCCCCTGAGTCTGGACTCTTCTGAATCTGACCCCCCCCCCTGAGTCTGGACTCTTCTGAATCTGACCCCCCCCTGAGTCTGGACTCTTCTGAGTCTGGACTCTTCTGAATCTGACCCCCCCCTGAGTCTGGACTCTTCTGAGTCTGGACTCTTCTGAATCTGACCCCCCCTGAGTCTGGACTCTTCTGAATCTGACCCCCCCTGAGTCTGGACTCTTCTGAATCCGACCCCCCCTGAGTCTGGACTCTTCTGAATCCGACCCCCCCTGTCTGATTCTTCCTGTCCTGAGTTGACTCTCCTAATTTTCCTGTGTTACTCTGTGATGTGTCGTGGGTTTATTTTTATTTTATTTTATTTTTTTTTTCCTGGGGAACTTCTGGAGCCGTTCCTTGAGGGGGGGGTTCTGTCATGATTACCCAAGTGGAGTCACCTGGGGTAATCATGTGGCGCGCTGGAATGTGCTTCCTGATTGGTCAATGCTCCCCTTTTAAATGCGTTACGCGGAGAACTCCTCGTCGGAGGATTAACTTCTGTACCCCGTAAGACTCTCCCGATTACCTGCTTTCTTGTTTACCTGATTCTGCCTGCCTGCCTCCGATCCGACCTGCTTCCGTCCCAAGCTACGATCTCCTCTTCAGTCCCGGTAAACTCGACCTGCTTCCGTCCCAAGCTACGATCGTCTCTTCAGTCCCGGTAAACTCGACCTGCTTCCGTCTCACGCTACGATTGGCTACGTGTCCCGAAGCTGTCTTCACGGCGTTGCTGCTGACGTTCGACGGTCATCGCGTCTCCCGCTAACCCTGTACGCTTCCCCCAAATAAAAGACTTGTAACGAACGCTCTGGGGTCTCCTGCTCTGTTCTGGTCCTCCCTGACAAAAAGTGATGTCAATGTGCACAGAAATCCAAAAAGGTCTTAACGCAAATGTGAACATTCCAATTGCAATAGTGGGCCTTGTCCTTTCATTTTTTGATTACTCACATAATGTACAATAAATGTGCCAATCCGTCATTGGGGATGCTTTTTTCATGGTATTTAAAGAGCAGAAGCCCAGAATCTTCATTACAGTAATGGGGTTCATGAAAAATATTTTCTCAGCTAAACTTTTCTACAAAAGTTATTTTGTTATTTTTCTCGAAATGTAAAAGTCAGCCATTTTGACAAAAACTAAAAGTGTCCAACACAAAATGACCCAATATAAAAATAAATCTGCTTAAAGTGGCATATTAGTCAGCGCAAGAAAAGGCAGTGCTGTTAGTCGGCATTCTTCTGCCAAAATGAAGCCCAAAAAAATGGCCTTCACAAGAGGCCACAGTCTTTCAGGTTGTTGTTGATAATCTATTCGCAATCCAGTAACCAATTGCTTGTGTCCACACAAACGTTTCCTCATTTGAGATATTTTTATGCTTCAACGCACTGTGGGACAAATAATACTAGGAAACCCCACTTTACCCACTAAAAAAAACCTCATGTGTAGTAGTTGATTTCACCAAGACATTTCCGTTTAATTTTCTTCCCCTACCCCAAAATTGTGTCAGATGTATCCACTCACATATAGTTGATACCACAGTTGCGCCCGTCCATTTAATATGTAAGTCTATGATTTTGGCAAGCCGTGTACAAGCACATCTAGTAAACACACAGAAGGTAGCAATGGAGATGATTTTTGGAGAGCAGCGGAAACAAGTATGGTACTTTGTTGAATTAGATAAGTGACATCAATGGGATCATCCTTCATTTGATGTGGAAAGTTAAATGAGAAAATATATATACAATACATTATATTATATACCGGTAATATATTCAAAATGTACGTAATGACGTCGCTCTCGCTTCACACTTGTAATTGGAAGACTCTCATACACTATTTATACAGTTTTATTTCTTTGTTACTCGGCAGGTTAACAATTTAATGGCATTCCTCTGAAAATATGACATTTTGTCCCAGTTGAACTATTGCCTGCATGTAAATGTAATTGTTGACAGATAAGAAATAAAAGAAAACCCAAATTAAAATGCACACTGACAAAAGAGACAAACAAGAAACATCATGACGGGTGGAACAAAACATGAGATACTGTACAATTTCTCAAGACGAACACAAAATGCCGAAAATCTAAGACATCAAATGAAAAGAACAAATATATTATGTTTTAAATGTTGTCGTTAGTTGTTCAGTGTTATATCATGATATATATGGATTGTGCAAAATCGGATTTGTTCATTCTTTTGCAATATGCCATTAGCCAAGTGCATTTTAAAGTCACAACGGTGTGGCATGTTTTTTTTAGCAGGAAGTATATCAGAACAGGTTCAAAAATATTCCAACACATATTTGTACATTTAAAAAAATCCACTGTATAACTGCTAACAATAAATAGTTAATAAATATATAACATAATATGAATTTTATTCATTGAATACCTTAATGTTCTTTTCAAGAGATGCTTTAACAGAACCACGCTTTTCCCTGCACTTCCCAACACATTCCTCTTTATTTTTATTTGAAATATTAACGAATGATCTGATGGTGCAGGCAGGTGCTGCAATAGTTAGTGTTCCTGGGGCAGGACCTTCAACTAATTCTCATGCGCATAAAACGCATACACTCTCATCATCTTGGTGGGCGGGCTGTGGGCGCGATGACTAAGCCAAGGTTGGCCATGTGCTAGAACATAATCTACTGAAAGCCAATATCCCGCCTGCTCACCCACAACCATTTCGGCGCTAAAACTGCGTGATAATAAATTAGTAGATCAAGGAAGCAACGATGCTTCCTCACTTTTCGGCATTTAAGTTTTATTTTGCTAATGTGGAATTGATATCTTGACAAATAGCATACAGTAAGTATAATGATAACCATCATTGTAATAATCACACTATATTTATTTCAGAATTTCAAATATGTCATTTTAGAACAAGAGGATGTCACATTTGACCATTGACCTAAAAAATATTTGCTATTGTACCCGCAAATATTTAAATATATTTGTAAATAAGTTACTGTCACATTCCTGCACTCTGGTTCCTGTGTCTCCCTAGGTTCCTTCTCTTTCTCTTCCTTTCTCGCTTTTTCTCCCCTCTACGTCTCTCGACCTTAATTCATTTTATCACTCACTTCCTAGTTCAATTTGCCTCCACATAAATCAAATCAGTTTTATTTTTAGACCACTTTTCAGGCAATAAGTTGAAGTCACTTGTCCTGATTGCCTTCCTATCCCGATTCTCTCGCCACTATTTAAGCACTGTGTCCCCTTGGTTCTGTGCTAGTTAATCACCTTTCCTCTCACGTCCCAAGCACCCTTGTCTCTGCTTTTTTTTTAATCCAACGTACAGAATTCTTGCCTGGCCTTCCGGATCACAATATACCGCCAGACACACTCTTGGACTGTCACCTTTGCTCATTAAGTTTATTGAACCCCCGACCAACCGTCTGTATCTTGGACCACTATCGTTACCTTGCTACCTTACTTACCTTGTACCAAACCCTGTCCAAATAAAGACCTCTGTTACCAAACTAATCTGTATTACTGCACTGTGCTTCCGCAAGAGTGGGTCATTGACAGTTACCCTTTGTAATTATTGAAAAATTTGGCCTATTGCGTCTTCTTAGTTTTTTGGTTCATGATGACTGCAGTGCATTAAGTTTTTCCCACTTTGCCACAGGGCATGTTGTGTATTAAGAAAAAAAGTGAAATAAAAGTCCAGGATTGTACACTGTTTTGATATGTTGATAGGCAATATTGCTCATTTTTACCCTAAAATAAATGTTCCAATGACACAAAAGTACTAAAAAAAGACCCAAATTGTATATTAGGAGAAGACGAGTTTTAAATATTTTCTTTTTTTTTTACTAGATTTTCTATCCTCAATTTTTTAAACAGACTTTGTGGAGTGTGGTGTTTTGACCCACTTTTGATCAAATTGGAGTAACAGCAGCCTCTGAACTCAAATCAGTTTGACACCCTCACTTTTGAGGATTTGCACCAGGGAGCCGTTATCCTGATTATTTTTATCAGGCAAAGTGCATCGACTGAGATGGTGGAACTAGCACTTAGTACAGTAGAGTTCATCCGTTATCAAGGCAAGCTTGTTAGCAGCATCCACGGTGTCTGGCTCTGCATTTGAAGAGTCTCCTCATTGGACACAGGGGAGTCAATTTACCCTGACCAAACAGTCTGGAGCATGACAAGGAAGCGAGCAAGAGCCGTGAGAAGAGGGAGTATGAATACGGAGGTGTGTCGCGAATAGAAACGAAGCAAAGATGCTGTCTATTTTTAGATACAAGGGAGATGGGGAGGGGTTGTCTTAGTGGTGAATTCCACCCTCTTCTCCATTCCTCATTTCGCACATTCCTCCTTGGCACGTGCCACAGACGTTCAGGCCGGCTGCAAGTGTCCTGAATAGCAATAAGAAAGAAGCAGCTGGAAACTGGCAGGCCGACATTTTGCCTTTTCCCGTCTGCAGAGGACAGGACGAGCCGAGGTGTGTCCGCCTGGACACTTTGAAGTATGTCTCGGCGATCTGAAATGTATGATACTGAGCAGTGCAGATGATGGACAACTCACAATGTTAATCGCTCCTGGAGTGCCCGTATCAGTCTGCTTTGCAAGAATCTCGAAAGGTCGGAGAGAGTGCTGGATGCAGTAAAATGTCTCAGTTGTTCTTCTGATAATGGTGAAAGATTGTGTTTGCTACAACACCATTATAGATAACCAATTATAAGCATTAAAATATGTCTTTTTTTAAACATTGTGATTGAAATGTAACAGGGCTCTCTCTTGTTTTTTGTTTGATGTTTTTTTTAACTAGTATGTAGAATCAAATCTGTATTATAAAGTTGTGAAAACAGTTAGACTGATAATCAAAATAATCACTACATTTTTTTTGTAATCAACTGACTTGTATATTAATTTTGTATTAGAGGAATTCCAATTTCTGCTTCTCAGGAGGTGATATTCATCAATTATTTTGCCCACCAGAAGACCGGTTACCTTCTTTGATCAATCAATAATGTTTTTATTATGTCACAGGAAAAACACATGGGTCACAATTCCTTTACTTTCATATTTTTCCCCCCGAATTTATTATTTATGTCTTGCCCTCAGGTAGAGGACTCAGAACCATTGAGTCAAGAACGAAGAGATTTTAAAACTGCTCATACTTCTAAGGCAATAATCACTCACATCACAGCAAAATTAATCCCTGGTTAAACACGCACGAGGATTGTGCAAAAATGATAAGGGGGTGACTGCATCATTTTCTTTTTTTTTTAATTTAACACTATTTATTGTTACTACTTTTTGCTGTTACCCTTAACTTCTGATCTTAAACTGTGGTATTCGTTCATGTTGAAACGCACCGTCAGGATTGTACTTTTTAATTTCTTTGTGCATTTGACATGTTACAATGACAATAAATCCTTCCTATTGGTTAGGTGTGAAATGGAAAGTTACTGTTCCGAACAAACAATGTTTTACAGGTCTCACATTATTATATAATGGTTTACCATTTTTACATACTTTCTGACACATTCCATAAAAAAACTACTAGTTAAATCATAATTGACTTGTTTTTATACAAAGCTTGTTATGAATATTGTTATGTTTTAAGAGATGTGGACTGTAAAAGGGGGACTGGTTAGAACGTCTGAATCACAGTTCAGAGGTCCTGGATTAAATCCCAGCTACACGCCTTCCTGTATGGAGGTCTCATGTTCTCTCCATGCCTTAGTGGGTTTCTCCGGCTCTCCGGTTTCTTCCCACCTACTCAAAACATGCGTGGCAAGTAAATTGGCAAGTCAAAATTGTCTCTAGTAATGTCCAGTGTGTGAGTGCATGATTGTCTTTCGCTTTGTGCCCAGTGATTGGCTGGCAACCAGTCGAGGAGGTCTCCTGCCAACTGTCTGAAGTCAGGTGGGATGCGCTCCAGTGAAAATAATAAATAAATCATTTTTATTTCATCTAAATTATCTGTTTGTCAAAAACATAATTGAACAATTAACCAAGAATTAAAATCGCACTCCTACTGTATTAGAATAAACTGAATAAACAGAATGAACAATTTAGCATTTTCTTTTTTTATTGCAAAGATCACAATTATGTCCGTGAGCAGCAACCCCAGAGCTGTGGTAAGAAAGGCTCAGCAGCGGTTTTACTTCCCGAGAGTGCTCAGGAAAAATATTCTGGTGTCCTTCTAAAACGCCACAGTGGAAGGCATTCTGGCGACGATATCTCGGTGTGGTATACTGTGTGAACGTCAGCGGAGAGAAGTACTTAATGAGAGTCATCAACACAGCCCATAGAATAATCAGCTGCTCTGATACCAGTATGTAGGACATTTCCAGCTTGCAATACTACCGCAGAGCCGACAACATTGTCAAAGAATCCTCTCACCCTGGCCTCAACCTCTTTGACCTGCTGCCCTCTGGTTGGCACTACATGTCTCTTGAAACAAGGACTAGCAAATTCAGAGACTGTCACAGGGGCACCACTACCCTAAACAAGCGCACAAGACTGTGAAATAATATACATCTTGATATTGTATAAAAATGGGTAGTCATATCTTTTTTTCTTGACTTATTTTGGAATTAGGTTGATGCTAAATGTCATTACACTATTTTTCATTGCACTATTGTTCTCATGCACTTACAATTTTGGCCAGTGTCCAAGCACTACCTAGTACATCCATCCATCCATTCATCCATTATCTGCACCGCTTATCCTCAGTAGGGCCGCAGGGGGTGCTGGAGCAGTGGGCAGGGGACAACCTGAACTGGTTGCCAGCCAGTCGCAGGGCACACAGGGAAAGACAACTCACTCGCTCATTCACACCTAGGAACCTAGTACATGTTTTATCTATTTATCCTAACATTATTTCGTTAGGATACATTGTTTTTTTTTGTTCAAAGTCTTTATTTTGTGTTATTCCTTCAGTGTCTTTCTTGATCTGTTTGTAAATAATATTCACTACGTCGTTCTCAAAGACAATAAAGACAATTCAAATATAATCAGTACCAACAACCAATGTCCCATAGTAACCTCTTTAAGTGCCATAAAAGCAACACAATGCAATACTGCCAACAAAGCACAAAGCCTCCTGACGTTTGCTCAACACTAGTGTTAATGCACAACCATGTGCTGTATTTGCAATATTGTGCAAAAATGCAATCACGTGCAATAACACAGACTGGTATGAAAATGGCACCCTTCCAGATTAACCGCAACAACCACAATTATGCCTTTCCCAACCATTTGGACTAGCACAAAACTAAGACTTGTGTTTTCGACTTTTTCCTTTTTTCTCAATTAGACGAAAAACAAATGTTCATTAATTTTACGACAGTTCTATTACACTGAAGGCAAGCTATAGTGCACCAATCTGTCATTTGTCTGTCATTCGATCACATTTCAAAATGAACCCAAATTTAATCAACAGTAGATTTTTGCTGTCGGGTTGTCTTGCTGGAATCTTCCGGCAAATATCCTGCCTGCGTAGCTTCATGCACACACAAAGATCACTATGATTCAGACTGGTTCGCTCACAAGGGAAATTAATACCTTGTGAAATTATTTAAGACCAAACATATTGCAACTTTGACCTTGTGTTGTGTCTGTGCCAACTCAGATAAGAATTATTTCAGTGCTGTGAGAATGAAAGGGTCTGTTGGTGTTCGGATCCAGCAGGATTGTATTGCAGGTTAATTATAAGATGCCAATTACTGTTAATAATGTTCCCTCAGACAGAAGTGATAAAAAATAATGGATTTGCCCTTCTTGGGAAAGGGGGCATAAGAATGTAGTTCAAACAAATAACAGTGCTTTCCTATTTAAAGCACAGAAATATTTTTTTATTTAACCACCAAATATCGCTGTGTAATGAAACAAAAAACGAGTGTGAAAAATGGACTACGTTTTTAATATTGGACCCTTGCAAAAGAGATTGCATATGATGTTTTATTTCCTTTTTACTTATTTATTGAGTATATTTGTTTTACTGTCAGCCAAATCATTTTGCTGTCCGAACTCCTTTTTTAACCTAGAAGATTTAATGTTGCAACTTCATAATCCCTTGATTTCTTCTCCCATTATTTTGAGTCTCTACAAGCTTTAACCCTATAAGAGAGTTCTAAAAAGCACAAGAAAAATAAAAACTACAGAGACTCAAAGTGACCAACCCGCTCCATTTTTCCTCAAATTCTTATTTACCCAGCCTTCGAAAGGTTTTTCAGTATTGATATATTTATTTTTCTTTTTAATAATGGACACCTGCAAAGGAGATGCCTGGGAGTGTGTGTTATTCTGACTTTTATGCCTCACTCTCTTTTGTTATTTTAACTATTATATATTGTTTACATCGCCATTATTACCCAATAGCATTGCTGTTTTCTTCAGTCCTCTCCTGTTCTCCTTGTATGTACAAAATTCATTGATGTCTTTCTCCTTATTCTTAGTGTCTACTAAATTATAAACATATCAGTTATGTCAGCTCCCTCGAAGTGAGGCTCATTATTCAACAAATAAATGCACATTTCTCCACCCACATTTGGTTATATGATAGTTCATGTATTTTGCATATTCTTTAAAACAATATTGTTTTTTTTGACCACTTGGAAGTGCTAAACAAAACACCATATCCTGTTGTGGAAGGCTTGTGCATACAAAACTTTGGTTGGTGTATGTGCTCTTCTGATATTTTTTACTTTACAGTCCAGGTATACACCATGTGTAGACTTGTTGTAAGTTAAAAATTAGATTGTTAATTTTGCAGGTAAACCCAAGTGGAAGGAAGCAAGAAATGAGGTAGGGGTGCTCAAAATAAGAATAGTATTTAACAATAAACCTAGTAACAAACAAGTGGCCACAAAACAACAACATGGTCAAACAAAAAAACAGATAAATATCCAAACCAAAAACTAAGACCAGAAATGGAGATGATAGGAACAAAGTTACAAAAAAGGGGACACAAAACAAATGACATGTACAAAAAATCATAACTAAAAATAAGGAGAAAAACCAGGAACAAAGACAGAAATCCAGAAACAGAAAACACAAGGAACAAAGTAACAAGTGGCCACTCATCTACTACTAAACTACTGAATGTCCAGAACATAAAACATTGAAAAACGAAAATAACCTGGCTTGGCAGTGGAAATGCAAGCAACAAAGTAACAGAACGTGGGCTCAAAACCGCTAACAAAATGTCTAAACCAGTAAAAGGAACCAGAAAACAAATTAGTTTGCAATGAAAGTGGAAATAACACAACAACATGTGATGTCAGTATAAAGGGTCGGGATTATTAGGGAAAGATACAAAGTGATTGGACGCATTTGTTCCCAGTTCCAGACCTGCACCGTATGGTGGAAGGTGGCGTACCAGATCCAGATCACAATATTAAAATAAATGCTTGAAGTCACTTTAATGCAACTCATCAACGATACACGGACAAAAACAAAGACTATGCATGCCAATCATGTATGCCCTATTTGAAGAAGAAAATGCAGCGACAGCATGTGAACCCCGGATGGGCTTTGGTTTGTTTGCTAGGCTGAGTTAACGGCACGCCGTTCGCCTGTGAGGCTTCGCCGAATGCAGCTGGAAGCTGCTCAGCTACTTTGAACCTGCAAGCTGTGAGTGTTTGTGCACCTCTGATGATTTGAAACAGGCACAGCTTTGTGCAAATCCGCTCTCAGTGTTTGCCCAAAGGGAATTCTCCACTGTAATGGTAAAACTGAATACCTAATCGGACAGCGGGCAGAGGCTTATTCATGAAATTCATTTAAGTAAATATGGTATGTCATACAGCATGAACATACCAAGGGTGGTCTCTAGAACGACTGTTAATGGTTGGGGTGATTTTTATTAAGTTTATAGTTTAGTAGACACGCAAAATAAGGCGAAAAAACATAAATGGATTTTAAAGTTGCAACCAGGACTGGGAGAGGGGCTTCCAGATGAGAAAATCCTATCCCGTCCTAAACCCTCATCTGACGCCCTCTCTTTTTATTAAATCGTCAAGGTTACAAAACACAGATCAGCCCTAAAAGTTGTGGTTATCAAAGAACAGCAAAAATAATGTAATGATAAACGCAACAAAAAAGAGTGGACACTAATTGTCAAAATAAGGATCTGCCGTCCTATAAAATCTCCATTGCATTTGTCCAATAGTAAAAACACAATAAACGTATTATTTTTACAGCTTCACAGTTAGAACATTGTAATCCGTCATTATTTTATATGATTTTTTTTGACGAGCTAGCAGATTAGCATATTCTTTTACTATGCTTCCAATCTGTTTTTTGTTTTTTGAAGGAATTTTCTTATTCTACCTCCTTTTTCTTATTTTTTTTATAAAGTCGGACAACTTTTTTCATTTCAAGGTTGTTGATTTTTTATTATAACATTTTTTTAAAGGGAAAGTTTGCATCAATTGACTTATAGATGTCACTGTATGATGTAGTACAACCATAGGCGAGCACTCAAAAGCACAAATCAGGATACAAACTAACTACGTAGACTCAGAATGACGAGAACGAACCATTTTAACATGACTTATTTCCATATTCTTTTTATAGTATAATAATAAAATAATTTCCCCATTTCTGTTTCATATTTTCTGAGATGGCAACATTATACAAATATTATACCCTGTAAAACCTCCCACTCAAATTTGAACCTGTGATAGGACTTTGTTTCCCCCCCACCCCCATCATTTATTTGAACCAAATGTGTGCTATTGCTTACTTTCAAATTATTTTTTTTAATTATTTTTTCCCACAAAGAGGCCCCAAATAATACAAACTGTCCCTTTAAGTTATTTTCTCAGGAAAATGTGGAAAATGTTTGCATCAAATTATCTGTAATTTTCTCATTTTAATGTTTTTTTTCAAGCTTTATTTTTTAACTTATTTATTTGTAAAATAAAACAACTACTCAAAGTATTATTTTTGAAAATTGATAACAAAAAAGAGTGAATATATTAATATCAAGATTTATATTTTTATTTTTATTTCACTATGTTTTTACTTTTGCTAAAACTGGGGGGAAAAGCATTTCTCTTGGCAAACAATTTAGCTCATAATTATTTTTAATGTATATTTTTTACTTGCTTTTTAGGTGTTTTCTTATTATATTTCAAATTTTCTAGTGCAGTGATAACTACAAGGATTTTTTGTTTGTTTTTCTAGCAAATGTTTCAGTGCTTTTACATTGTTTTTCTCACAAAATCCATCAAAAAGTGAGAAAAGCAGTAGAAAAAAACTATTTTAAACTGTCTGTCGAATAAGAATATAAAAAAACACACACACACCCTGCATCACGCAAATTTAGGTCACTTTTGAACTTGCTCCATTTCAACTCACCGTTTACTTGCCCAAAGTTGGTATTGAAGCACTCAAACATTTTTCATTTTCAATGTTGAAAAGGTTTAAGATGTACGTGTAAAACTGGATCATCCTTCCTGATGATCTTCAAATATCTTAATTTTTACTGACTTTGAAAGGAA
The DNA here is from genome assembly GCF_059441175.1 of Urocampus carinirostris. Classification (NCBI taxonomy): domain Eukaryota; kingdom Metazoa; phylum Chordata; class Actinopteri; order Syngnathiformes; family Syngnathidae; genus Urocampus; species Urocampus carinirostris. The sequence goes on from NC_142361.1 coordinate 14,291,041, forward strand.
AGAAGAAAGGAAAGAATAATGAAATCCCTAAATTTGGCTCCAGCATCAGCTTGTTCATAGTTATACCCTTCTTGAACCTTTGCTATGTTGGGAATAACCCGTTCCTGGAACCCAAATGCTTTCCTGGAGTACTGTAACACGTTATTAATCAAATTTTGTTACTCAGCCGTCGTTACAACACGGTGCATTACTCTCTTACTTATTAACAACAGATCATGACTTAGAATGTCTTTTGATTGCTAACTGATCCTCCTTCATGCAACACACAATCTTCAATCCTCCGGCAACGTTAACGAAGGGTGGGTGTGTTTACATTAAACTACAACTGAATACAGTTACGGTGGCGCCATCTCAAGCGCAGAGTTCGAGAATTTCTCCCTTCTAAAATTGTGATGTCTTCGCTACCGTATATACTCGCATCTAAGTCATATTCAGAACTATAAAATAAAATACTTAAATCAGGCGGTCAGTTTATATGCGCATATTTGGTTGTGTGTCACCGGATGGTAACGGTATGCAGCTTTTCGGACCAATCAGCAGGCGTCAGCTTCACTTGACCTTTCCTCATTAGTCTGCGGCCTTTCTTGCACTTATGCTGGGTACTTATGGGGGCGGCAGTGGTTCAGGAGGTAGAGCGCTCATCTTGGGACCAAGGGATCCCAGTTCGAATCCCGGCTCGTCCGTGTTACATGTCGAAGTGTCCTTGGGTAAGACACTGAACCCCTAATACCCCCAATAAGCAGGTTAGCGCCTTACATGGCTGCAAGGCCGCTATTGGGAAATGTGGAGCACATTGTAAAGCGCTTTGGGAAGTCATTGACTTGAAAAGCGCTGTATAAATGCAGATCATTTCATTGTGGGGAGGGGGCGTGGTTTATACAGAAATAACAAAATCAATGGGGTAAACGTGAGCACACTGTATAAGTGTGCTAAATTATGGTCTTTTTAGTTGTTAAATTATGTATTTCATCTATTTGTCCCCTAAAGGAAATTCCCTTCCCCCCAATGTGCTGGGGGAAAACAACATGCATTTCCATACATTAAAATAACAATAATAATAGTAATAATACATTTTTTTTTAAAAAGCTGAATGACAAACATACATGACAGTGAGATGCTGAGGGTAGACTAATTAATTGGATCAGCAGGGCCTGTTGTGTAGAAGGGTAATGGCAGAGGGGATCGGGCTTTTCCAGAGGCTCCTTTTTCTGTATCTGTTCTGTATCTACGCCCTGACAGTAGTGAGAGGAAGTATTGAAGTGCAGGGGTCTCCAAACTTTTTCAAATTGACACCTACGCTTTGTTACTTATTAGCTCAAAGGGTACCCCATTTGATTTGCATTTCAAAAATAAAAACTTATCTTGTCATTACTCTGTTGTTGTTATGTTATTACGAGGTTAATTATTTGAAGTAGGGTTATATAGACTCAATCACCTGTAGAAAAAAATCATTTTACTGGAAAATCACAATGACCAGCACAGTGACCTATTTTCGGAACAGGCTCACAGGCACCTCAGCTGTCCTTAGGGGGCAGTGTTGGAGACCCCTAGTTTAGTGGGTGAGTGATATTCTCGAGTACTGTCGGATGATGGACCTTTTATTTAAGTCTAAGAGCTTGGGTGTGGGTAGGCCAATGATTATGGCTCCTGTGATAAGTGTGAGTTAGACAGAGACCATATACACTATGCCTAGAGGGGGACAAAAACGTATTGGACTGTTACATATGGAGAAGGAAATATTTGAGTGTTTTGAACCCCAGAGACAAAATGAATATGGATTATCTCAGCTAAGTGTTTTTGCAAGCTCTGAGGATTGCACAAGCCAAGAAATATGAAGGCTTCACCTCTTTGACAAGTCGGTGTACACGTTTTCTTTCGTTTCTTCACTACGTAGCTATTTTAAGCAGTTTGAGGTGCTATGAGAGTATATGCAGTCATTTGTAACCATATTGTTATTTTCAGAGTTATGCACTACTTTGTGGTGTCAGTAATCTTGGGGGTTGTGGAATTACTGTTTAAATGAAGTAACGGTAACTGTTTTTTTTTTCAGTAACGTGCCGGTTACAGGGGTGTCACACAAGCGGTTTGCAGGTCGAATCAAGCTCGCTAAGGGTTTGTGTCTGGCCCGCGAGACAACCATGAAAGAAGCGTGGATAAAAAAGTAAGTTAGCAGTAAGAAATATGTCCACTCGATGTCACCAAAGCCAGGCGCCACTCTCAAAGCAACTGTAGCTTTATTTGTTCGCTCTCGCTCTCGTTCTCTTTTTCTTTCTTTGTTTTTTTTACTCTCTTTCTCGCTGTGTTTTTACTCTATATTTCCTTTTTTTGTCTTTTTGTCGCTTTCTCTTCTTTTCCTCCCTCTTTTTTCTCTTTTCTTTTCTTCCCTTCTCTTTGCTTGGAGTCTCTCTCTCTCTCTTTTTATTTCTTTCTTTTTTCTTTCTTTTTTCTTTCTGTTTTCTTTTATTCTTTCTTTCTTTCTTCCTTTCTTTCTTTCTTTTTTTTATTTTTTCCCACTTGTCCGGGACCCGTGACAATGTTTTTTTTCTCATACAATGAGGCCTCCGAGCTTCAATTGTCATTCTTACAGATGTGGGGAACCTGGGTCTGCTCCGTTGGCGCCGGCAGCCGCAGACGCTGATTGGCTGCTTCCTCTTTTTTAAACCCCTGTCTTCCTGACAACACTGGTCGGATCGTCTTGTGAACTTACGCTACTCGCTAGGCAAACTTTTGTGACTCCTATCCTGCACTCTTGTTCTGTCTGATTCCCGTTCCCAACCTTTTTTCTGGACCCGTATATGTTTTTGCTCCTCCGTCCCGGTCATCGACCTGTTTTTCATCGCTCTCGACATTGCCTGCGTTCGACACGGAAGTGCCACTTCCGCGTTCCCAGCAATCTGCTACCTGTAACAGACAATCTCCGGATCGTGGGGGCCTTTTCCTCCTTCTACATAAATCTGAGTAAAACGAACGCAATTGGGTCCCGTCTTCGTTCCTGGTACGTGCCAAAAATGTGTTTAACCCTCTTGGTCTATTAGCTAGCGATTATTTTCTGAGTGAAATCCACTTTAGATTGAAAACAGCCAGAGAGACGGAAGAAATCAACGCATCCAGTGTTATTGTTTTTGTTTAGAACCTGATAAAACTAATATTCAGGAGTGAATCATTTCGCAGAGGAGGAGGGGGGAATGCACTGCTTGGGGGTTTGAATAAGTTGCTCTTTCCACCCGCCATCTCTTTGTGAGGATAAAAGCCGACTGAAGTGGCACGCCGCTCCGAATCGGGCTCTGATGACTTCAAAGAGAGCAGAGAGGGATGTGAGAAGAGGACGCAACTGTAGGGCATTGGGGGATTTAGAGGGAGAGTTCCAAAGAGTGGCACCATAGTGTTTTTCGTACACAGGTGAGATAAGCAAAGTTAGTTTTAAAGTGAAGGTGCATGAAGAAGCATCACAGAGTAGAAGAACAAAAACGACAGTCATGACAGAATATAAAACCAGTAGTGGTTAGATAAATTACTAGAAAGACGCTCGGCGGGAAGTGAGAATCATCTTGATTGCGGCTGATAGAATAAATCAAGAAGTGCAGCAATCCTTCGACAACAGTTCTTATGGTTGTTGACCTTTGAAGGGTGGAAATAGAATTTTGACTTTGGCAATGAAGTGAGGCAGTAAAGAAATGTGTGTTGTGTTGTAGATGAACAATTGAAAAAATGTTTACAAAGCTCTTTTTTACGACTTAGAGCAGTGTTTTTCAACTAGTGTGTCGTGGCACACTAATATACAATGAGACCAATCTTATCTTTAGAAGAAAAAAAAGCATGCCATTACTCACTATATTTCCTATGCTCCAATAATCAGCTAAGTAACTGTACCATTCACTCATACCAGTAGGAGGCAGCAGATTACTTTTTAAGCTACAGAGCAAATGACAGACGGACTTTTTTCTTTTTGTTGACAAGCCAGTGGGGATTATTAAAGTAATTTCTTCGAAATAGTGAATTTTATTTTCTTCTGGGGCTTTAAAGCAGTGATTAAAATGATTCGCAGTGGAACATTATGGTTCACTGCATTTAAGTATTGTGTTTGTTCACTAAAATATAACAACCCTTGACAGTTGTCTAACTGGTTCATATTTTTAGTTTTAACTTTCTTTTTTTTCTAAAGTCAGGTCACATTTATTTGTATAGGCTTTAATCATAGAGTCTCTATGCTGCACAGGCCACAATTACAACCCACAATCTAAAACCTGCATGAGGACAAGGAAAAACCCGAAAACCCCAGCATGAGGAAAACAATTTGAGAGGTGGCCACTCATGAACAGGCTGCGATGGATAGACAGAACATAGTTAACATCGACAATAAACATTAATAATTTCAAAAGTATGATGCTGTGTGAATATTGTAAAACGGGCCTTAACTTTAAAGAGCTGAAAACATTGGTTTAAAGCAAGGGTTCTCAACTGACCTGACCTAAAGGACCCATCATTCCACCCTAATGACAAGCTTTGTCTCATATATAGAAAATAAATTCACTTCACAAACTTAACAAATCAAAGGATGGTGCAGTTTAAAGCAGATGTTTTAGAATATAATTACATACTAAAAGAAGTATGTACCCAAAATATTAATAAAACATGTACATAAACATTAATGATAACTTAATTGAGCATATAATAAAGATCAAAATACTGGTAGAAAGGCTAGAAGTATAACTTTAAACAGTTTACAGAAATGCCTACAAGATGTTTTAATTTCGCAAGTATTTCCTTCTATGAATTGATTGCTGCATTGAACATTTTTATCCGTAGAAAAACGAAATAAAACAAATAAACTTCCGATAAAATGAGATGTGGACCCACTCAAACACAATGGGGATGCAGATTGACTAAACAGGAAGAAGAGATGGAGAAGGGCATTTAACCCATCTACTGTATGATTGACCCTCCGTTTTTTTTCTTCTTCTTAGCTTTATTTTGCCTCTGAAAACGGGCCCCCAACCTACTTTTGGGTATTGATCCACCAATTAACGACACTGGTTTAAAGGGCAAGCAGGATGTACTGAAAATAAAAGTATTGAAAATGTTGACTTTATCATGATGATTTGATTTGTAAAGGACAGCCAACTTTAAAGACACACAAGGTTACCAAAACAAAGACATGTAGCAAAACGTGGACATCTTTTTTACCTCTTTCTGCCAGCTTTTGTGTTTTAGTCCCTATTTAGAGGTGGGGAGCAGCATTTTAGAACTTAAAGCTGCAACCATTACTTTAAACCAAGAGATGGCGGCAAGGCAACACATAATGTGTGTTAATTTCTTACACACGCTCGCAAAAAAAATCTTTTGCCATCTTTTGGGGGGTTGTTCCGCCCGAACAGACAAAAGTTAGATAAAAGCAGATAAACGCAATGAAAAAATAAACCATAAGGACTCTTTGAACTACGTTGGGCATTGACAAGAGATACTTAATAGAGAAAATATTTAACTTTCAACTTTTTAAGGACACCTCAAACTACATACTCCACCTTTAAATCATTACACTGAAGCCAAGGCATTTGTTCACAGCTCCCAACAATGGTTTTCCTTGTAATCATTCCCTGAGCTGGAATTAAATGTCCTGACAAAGGCAAGGCTCGAGTCGGCCGCTATCTCAATGTTCAGACCGCCATTCGTCTTTATAAAATCCAAACAGACAAGGCTAAAAGTATGCAGATGGCAGGGTGGGGGGCTGACATAAAACTATAATCTTTCTGTCTTCACCTAGAGGCTCAAACTGCAAACCTGCAATTAAACGTATATATATATATATATATATATATATATATATATATATATATATATATATATATATATATATATATATATACATATATATATATATATATATATATATATATATATATATATATATAGATAGATAGATAGATAGATAGATAGATAGATAGATAGATAGATAGATAGATAGATAGATAGATAGATAGATAGATAGATAGATAGATAGATAGATAGATAGATAAAAAGATTGATAGATAGATTAAAATGGATAGTGATAAAGGAAAAGCAAATGAATCAGTCATTTATTTTAATGCTAATTGCAACATGAGCTTGAGCGGCCCAGAAATAAACTTCAGGAATGATTTAACATGATGACAAATAATCATTGTTTCTAGGCTGTTTTTTTTGGGGGGTTTTTTTTTCATGCTTTCGTGGAGATCGGAAGATGGACCAATCAATAGCACTCTCTTGCCCGGGCTGGTTCGATAGCTCCTTTAATCACGTCCAACCCTGTTAACCCAAGCTCACCTTTGACATTCTAATGATGGCGGTGCTGATCCAATAAATCTCGTTTCTCTCGGCACATATAATTAATCATGACAACAGTTACACAAACTGCAAGGCGATCAATAAACACAATAAAGGGAGAAGATAGTCAGAGATGTAATACGTAATATCCCTGTTTTTTCGTGTTTTATTTTATTAAAGTCAATTATTTTCCATCCATTTAAAGTGAGCTAACCATATTCTCCGAACTATAAGACGCACCAAAGAAATTGGCAGGAAAATTGAAAATGTGCCTTATAATCCGGTGCGCCTTGTAAACCTCAAAATACAGTCAATAAGCTTCGCATTGCATACAGTAATTATTGGTACGGTTTACTGTACAAACCGTATTTGAGCAATAATTGATCAAGCAACGACAAACTAAATTGGAAAACATTGTGTGTAACTGGAATCAAAGCGAAGTAGTGGCGACAGACGTGGGTAGTAACGGAGTATATTTACGCCGTTACATTACATAGCAACATGGACTTTTACTTTTATATGAGTAAATCTGTGAAGAAAAAACAGTACTTTTACTCCGCTCCATTAGGAAACATTGAAGTCGTTACTTAATGAATTCCCTCCATGTAAGTACGTGTCTGTCTGTCTCCGCTAAGGCACATTTATTTAGACGGAGACCTCCGGCAGGCTTTTTTTTTCAACCAATCAAACGTAGCAGCCTCGTCACGTGACCATATTCAACTTTAACGGGGCTGGAAAACGTGTTTACTGGTTAAACAGATCGAAAATGTTGCTTAGCAATACCGACTATGAAAACACAGAAGAGGAAGAGCACCCTTGGCCTCACATCAAAATCATGTCCCCTTGATAAGGTTGCCAAACACCAGCTCCAATATGCAATGTCTCCTTTGTTTGCCTGAACAAACCGAGATTTCTGCAATCAAGAATTCAACATCGAACTTGAGCAAACACGTAGCGGTAAGTTCCCTAAATTCAAATTTTAACTGGACTTTGGTTTGATTTGCTATTTATTACTTGCTTGTTTTATTGTTGTTTGATATTCAGTTCACAGCTAACTTGGGTGTCCTGAATGCTGCTTTAAAGTAAAATGTATCATTATGATTATCCTCAACCTTTCAGCGTCTTTGATTTAACCTTCCTGTTTTTACATTAAATACGTATATAGGAAGGCTTTTTTTACTGTGTTGTATGTTCTCTGCATATAAATTAAGCCTCACACACACACACACACACATACACACACACACACACACACACACACACACAACACATTTACAGTGGGACCTCGCTACTTCGCGGTTCGACGTTCGCAGATTCAGAGCTTCGCGGTCTGTAATGGTAATTTATTTTTTATTTTATTTTTTTTTTAAAGGGGCGTCGCTACATTGCAGATTTTCACTTTTTGCGGGAATCCCCCTCGGCCGACGACCCTAGTCTTTAAAATGGAGGCACTTCACACACTGGTCCGGACCCGTTCTCGTTTCCCGGTGTTGTGCCCAATTCCGACTCCCGTACAAAATCCCCCCCCTCGCGTGAACGCGCATTCTGCTGTGCTTTCGACAAAAGCGATCGTATTCTATATAATACGCTTATTGAAACCATAAAGCGAGCTAATTAAAATAACTGGGCGATCGTAGTCTATATAACGCGTTTATTTAAACAATAAAGCGCGGTTGTATTCTACAAAATGCGTTTGTTAACGCGGATGAAAAAGTCACCAACGTCACGTCTCTCGCTCGGGCCGCGATGGCTCTACATGGCGCTACACGGCCCTCGATGGCTCCGGCCGACGGACGGGCGGCCGAGGGGAAAGGGGTTGGGGGGACCTGTGGGGTCAGGGGGCGGTGAAGCGGAAGCCGCACCAAAACCGCGCACCGGTGTTGTGCCCAAATCCGACTCCCGTACAAAATCCTCCCCCCCTCATATATATATATATATATATATATATATATATATATATATATATATATATATATATATATATATATATATATATATATATATATATATATATATATATATATATATATATATATATATATATATATATATATGTGTGTGTGTGTGTGTGTATTGTTGTTTACGTTGATTATTTTAATCTACTTTAAATAAATGTATTTATTGTGGATTGGATGGACTTTGATAATTTAGTGATCTGATTGGTTGTTTTAATTAAAAAATCAATAAATATGACGTTGCTAAAGTAACTCAGTACTTGAGTATTTTTTCACCTGGTACTTTTTTACTTTAACTCAAGTAAGTATTTGGATGACTACTTTTACTTCTACTAGAGTAATATCATTCTGAAGTAACAGTACTTTTACTTGAGTAAAACTTTTGGCTACTCTACCCACCAATGGGTGGCGATCAGAGTACCAACACATTACCTCGACTACATTACTACAATTGCCATGCAACAAGGCAGTATCTCCCTGATCTCATTATCACATGATCACACTATTTTTACTCACAGTGCCAGGAACACTGCTTTACAAATTGTATTCTGATTCTGAGGTTATACAAGTTGAACTTCTTCTTCAATAAATTTTTAAAAATGGAGAAAACAATCTTTTAACAAAATACTATGGAAACTATTTTGTGTATGCACTATGCTAATCAGTATTGGGTAAATATAGTGTGAAAGTGAATTAAACTCTAATGCCTTTTCCTATATCATCGGTACCACAGGTTGGCTAGAGTTAATCTGTCAGTGCTCTCACCGCCACTACTTGGGGTTTGATTCCCATTGCATACAGTAGAAAGATTAGTGATTGGGGTTAGCAGCACACATTAATGCATTGTACTAAAGAGACAGGGTGTAATATTTAGTGCCTCCTAGTGGTACAAAAAAACTTTCATTAGGTAAAACAAAAAACATTGATTGGAATCTGGCTGCCACGCTGTGCTCTGTGGCATTGGCCGTTGCTCATATTAGACAACAGTGCCACGTAGTTGTCAAATATTACACACTGGGGCTTTAATATGTACCCACACACGTAAGTCCCTCGTGTCGTCTCAATTTATTGCTCCTTTATTGTCCAGTTCGCCATATGGATGAAAAAACTATGACAATAGACTCTTTTTAGCGGTGCGCCTTACAGAGTGAAAAATTCAGCATGAATTGAATGCAATTTTTGGTAAATATTAGGTATTGCTTTGTTTTATTCATTTCAACTATTTTTGTTTTCTTCATTGGAAGAGTAATGGTGGTTAGCTATTACCAGGATATTTCAGTGTTAATTAGCTCACTTTGACAACAGCTTAACGTGCGTCTAGTTTTAGGCCAGTTGTTAATTATTTCCCTTGCTTAATCTTCAGGGACCTGACTGCTAAACTGCTGTAAACAACATACAGCCACGTTCATGCGCCGTTGGGTTACGTTGGGTTATTGACTGAAGCGTGCGAGTGAAATGCAGCCCCTGTAATTGGCATTTCCGTATTGACCACGGCAAATATGGACTCGATGGATTATAGAGTCATGAGCCAATGTTTTCTGACACAGGGAGCAAATGTACCAAAGATTCCACCCTGATCCTGTCATGATAGATTAGATCACCCTAATCTTTCTGTTTTCTAATCTTGAGCTTCTTAATGGCGTCAATCTTCAATGTTTTGCTTCTGAAGATGGTTGGAAACCCTATTGATCAGGTGTTATAGGATACATAGGGGCGGTGTGGCGGGGTGATGGTTAGCAAGCAGACCCACAATGCAGAGGTCCAGGGTTCAATTCCAGCTACTACAGCCTTCCAGTGCGAAGTTTGCTTGTTCTCCCTATGCCTGCGCGGGTTTCCTCCAGGCACTCCGGTGTTCTCCCACATTACAAAGACATGCGTGTCAGGTTGATGTCAGGTACAAATTGTCCGAGATGTGAATGAGCAAGTGACTTGTCTGTCTCTGTGTGCCCTGCGACTGGCTGGCAACCAGTTCCGGGTGTCCCCTGCCCACTCCAGCACCCACCGTTACCCTACCGAGGATGAGCGGGTCAAAAAATGGATGGATGGAGGATATATAGGGCTGCCGGCTGCAAGATGTTCTTTGGGGTTGCCTAGCACAAACATTTGTGCATCAAGGCCATAATGGGTACAACAACTCACTCATTACAAATAATAGATTATCAAAACTATTTTTGAAAATTCAAATTTTTTTGTACCTTTTGGTTTAAAAAGTATCCTTGTACATACAATTTTAACAAATAGCCAAAAAGTATTCATCAATTTATGAGTGTCTTTCACACCAATTACATTCTGCCAACATGGTATGGGAAATTTTTTTTTATCATTTTTTCAACATTGGTAAACTCACACTTGAGTTAGAAATTTTTAAAAGGACAAATTAGTGGGTCCCTTTAAAAGCGATTATTTCGGAGTGAATGAATATCAATATATAATGTCAATATATATTTCTTCCCTATTTCTGACCAGACCATAATTTATGGTGGTTTCAATTTTATGTTCATTCATTCAGCTCAGTGGACTCTGGGGTAGGGCGCCCGTCCCAAGATTGGGAGGTTGCTGGTTCAAACCTCGGCCGAGTTATACCTAAGACTTACAACATTGGTACTCATTGCCTCCCTGCTTGGAATTGGGGGGTTTGGTCACCTTATGACTCCCAACTCATCAGATGGGTTGATCGAGGTGAACATTGAGGTGAATGTGTTCTTGAATATAGCCACCTCCCACTAAGAGGATAAGGCTCCAGTATATAATATATTATATATATGGTGTTCTGTTGTCAAATAAATGGTTCAAAATGAAAACGTGTTTGGTTTAACAGATGAACCATTTATTTAAGTAACTAATCGTGAGTTTACTGTTTTTAATTGTGTGAAAGTGCACTCATCCGGTATGAATTTTGGGTTTGACTGTTTCTCAGCTCTAACCTTGCATTTGGATGCAACGGGAATCAAACCCGGGTCAAGGCAGTAAGAGTGCCAAATCCTAACTACTGGGACACCAGAGGTAAACAGTAGATGACATGTGGAAAAAAAAGCGTAAAATTGAGATATAACTAAATGCATTTTCATGTCATCTATATTACCAGTGGTCCAGTGGTAAGTTTTTGGCGCAACCACCGCAGCAATGTGGGTTCGACATCCAAGCAATACTTTCAATCATTGCACAAAACCTCATGTATAAGACACACCCAAATTGTGAGTTCTTTTCTACGTTAAAAAATGTGCGTTATGTAACACTCCTATGTTGCAGCTCTACAAAGAAAAGTTTTGACGTGTTATGTAAAAAAAGAAGCAAAGGTCTTACTCGTGCTTAACGATTTTAACGTCAGTGAGCATCCAGTCAATGTGCAGATCAATAGCGTGCACTAATACCTTTGCCTTGCTTGTTAATTTAGTTTCTTCCTTGCTTCATTAGTGATCCTCAAAGTGGTTGTGGGGGGGCGGGGGGTTTGCTGCATCCCTCGCTGTGCATCATCAACACCGTCTCTCCAATGTTGTGCTCAGATAGCCAGTTGTGCCCGGTAGGGAAGAACAAACGCTGACTTTTGGGGGATATAAGCGTCTCGCAAGGCAGCGTCTAATAAATAATGTAATAACACTTCAGGAAGAGGTGCTCCCATCAGACGTTCACTTAAGGCAGGCGGCGCTGATTAGATCCTATGTGATTTAACTGCAAGCTCCTCTTCATTATATCAGCGACAACGTTTCCATGCAGGGAATAGTCCGATTGAAATCAAATGATTGCCTGTATTCAGGTGAGAGGTAACATAGGGCCTAAAAAAAGCACGACCCGACTCGAGTCGCGGGTATATAAACCCCAACCTGCCCAAACTTGACGGATTAACTTCATTTGATAAAACCCGAAGTAAACATGAAACTTACCTCATCCGCGCAAATAGAGTGTGCACTTTGAATAGAGCACCAAAACGAACAGTTCGGCGCTAGGTGCACATTTCGGCCAAGTGCAGCAAACGAAAGTGAAAGTAAAACTGAATGAAATGCACCAAAAAGAAAAAAACTATTCTCCAGATTACAATCTGCAAATAGTGAAATATTTGTGCATGTATACCTATTCAAATGATGTGTTTACTTGTGAGCATTACTGCACAAGCACAGTTTCCCTAATCCCTCAATTTTTTTGTTCCACAGAGAACTGTACAAAGATCCTTGTGTATTTGTAGCTCAGGAGGTAGAGCGCTCGTCTTGGGATCAAGGGATCCCAGTTCGAATCCCGGCTCGTCCGTGTTACATGTCGAAGTGTCCTTGGGTAAGACACTGAACCCCTAATACCCCCAATAAGCAGGTTAGCGCCTTACATGGCTGCAAGGCCGCTATTGGGAAATGTGGAGCACATTGTAAAGCGCTTTGGGAAGTCATTGACTTGAAAAGCGCTATATAAATGCAGATCATTTCATTTCATTGTTGGAAAAGTAAAACAAAAGTAATGACCATCAACCCACAAGGTATCCCTACAAACATCTCTATTAACCACTTGAACCTGTCGCAAATTTAAATATCTTAGAGCTGTTATATGAGAAGAGGGGGGAGAACCAGACATCATGGCCAGGATAGCACAAACCACAGTCACACTTGCCAGATTCAAACCCATCTGGAGGGACAAGAACATAGCAGAGAAATCAAAGATCAGACCCATCCAAGCGCTGGTTACCTTAATCTCCCTTTACCTTTGCGAAACATGGACTTTCAAAGCAAAGCTGGAAAGGAAATCCGGACCATGAAGAAGCGGTGCAACAGGAAACTTTTAAGCATCAGCAACATAGCTCATGTCAAAAACAAAACGGTGCGCAAAACTATCAAAGGCCACATTGGACCCTACAAAGAGGTGTTGTCAACAGTGCGCAGAGGAAAACTTAAGTAGTATGGTTACGTCACATGATCATCAGGACCGGCCAAGGTCCTTGTCCAGGGCACAGTACAAGGGGACAGGAAGAGAAGAAGCCAGAAAAAGAACTGGGCCAACAACTTCAAAACTGGTGCCAACTTAGCCAAAACACCAAATAAGGTCATGAACCATCAGCAGTGGAGAAAGTAGTCCAGAGTTGTGCCATGAGCCCTGACAACCCAGGCAGGTAAGGGACCTGTAAAAATATATATCAATAAAGAGAAAAATGGGTATGGATATATTTTTTCTACTTTTGGGGAATTCATATACTGCTAATTGTAATGATACTACTTTATTATTGCAGTATTGTTTTGATGCAATTACAACTTAAGCCAGTCTCCAACTACCACATCGTGCCTATTTATCCTGATTTAAATTTTCATCTAATTTTTCTCTTTGAAATCTTTATCAAGTGTCTATCTTTGAGTGACATGTCTACAATGTGGAAACAATGTTCACAATGTTATTATCAATGACCATAAGGACAATACTAATTCTGGAAAGCCATGTACAAGCACAACTTGTAGCGAGAAGCAGATTATACATCCAATACTGTATCTGCACCACTTATCCTCAGTAGGGTCACGGGGTGCTGAAGCCCATCCCTGCTGTCTTCAAGAAGTGGGCAGGGGACACCCTGAACTTGTTGGATGTCGAGATAGCTTTTAAAAAATGTAATATTAAAACTATGTCTATTTTCGTAATGACGTTGCCTATTCTTGTTAATATTTCTTTGTTGTAGTTCAGCTGTATCAATCATAGAAACCACATGAGTCTTCTAAGTTAACGGTTGGGCAACATTAAGCGATTTTGCATTTTGTATGTACTTTCTCTTTTTTTTTTTCTCTTGTCGATCATGTTGCAACAAACATCACATCGCAAAGTGAACAAAAGCGCCTGAAAAAATAAAATGGAGGACAGTTTGAAGCCTAAGGATTGTAAGAGACCTGTCTTCAAAATAACTTTGGACGCTTCTTCTATCAAATATATCAACATATTTTATATGTTAAGGGTGCCTAAACCTTTTTTAATGGCCAAATTCAAGCACTTTTCAAGCACTTTCAAAGCCAATTTTCCAATTTCCACAGTATCAGGCATCTTGGTCTCTTCACTTGTCCTCGTGGGCGCGACGCTTAGGGTACAACGACACTGCCCATGACAACGCCATACAAACTAACAGGAGCTGCGTTTTGTCACGAGGGAATGAGAAATGCAATGGCAAAGCCAAGCCATCAAAGCACGCGTGTGTTGGCGTCAATTTTCAGCCGACTTGATTTATTTTTCTTAATTTAGCGTTATATAAATGCAGACCATTTACAATTTACTGCATGGTCTATTGAGTCAGACTGCTGGGAAACATGGTGTCAGAAACGGAACAGACAGTAGACCTAAACACGTAAGGTTTTAACACCAAGCTTTATTTTACGGAAACGGGGCAGTCATGCGCGGGAACACAAACGCCAGCAATTCGGCGATCGCTGGGCAGAAGTGAGACAGAGAAGTCAGGCGCTGGAAAACAGAAAGCTAGAGGCAGACAAGATCGAAACAGGACAGGACGGACGGGATCGATGCCGGATACTGGATACATGAGCAAGATACCGGACAGGACGGGACTGACGGGATCAATACCGGATAAAGGATGCACAAGCAGGATACCGGACAGGATGGGACAGATGGTATCGATACCAGATACAGGATGCCCGAGCAAGATACTGGACAGGTCGGGACAGATGGGATCGATACCGGATACACGAGCAGGATACCAGACAGAGTCAATATGCATGCCTTGCAAGTGTAGAAGTTCGTTGACGGACTGACAAGGAATGAATGGGAGCACTGAGTTTAAATAGGAGGAGAGACAATCAGGCAATGAGCAGCAGCTGGTGTCAAACGAGCGGGCCCAGGTGAGGGCAATGGGCAATTGTGACACATGGTAATTATTTCAAACATTTACAAGCACTTCATCCAAAGTTCAAGCACTTTTCATACCTTCAAATCAAACCATTAAAAGTCAAGCATTTTCAAGGAGTTTAAGCACTTACACGAACCCTGTGTCTTACATCATTATAACAATTATTTTATAGTGCATTTAGAAATGATCATATTGTTTGAATCACAATATATAATTTACAGTTTCTGAGGAACTTTTTCACATACTTCTTACAACAAATCATTGTATAAAACCTGAGACAAATAAGCATTTTCTCATGTTGAAATGAGATTGGACATGAACCAAGAGTGAGTTACGATTGTCGGATTTTACGTTTTTGTCTAGCATCTTAGCATATCTGAGCCTTTTTTGCCTGGCAAGCTGGATATTTCTGCTTTTATTCAGAAAATCTAGTTTTAATTGTACAAATGATTTTATAGAATTGTAAACTCTCACTTTAAACATAGTGGTAAGGCTCATATTCAGCCAGTGAAGAGATTCATATGATGGACAAAATGAATATACAGCAATTTCATAAATTGACCACACCCTGAGGATATCATATTCCACTGCCATAAAAAATGACAGCGTAATTATATTTATTACATGATTACATGCCGTACATGTGACTGCATTTCGACTGAAGAGCTCTAAGGGGGGGCAAAAACAATAGAAATTGCACTCCTGTACGCTCCGTTTACCTCATTCGCTGCTAAACTGGCGCATCGCCAGGGGAGCGCTTACGTCAAACACAATCCATATCGACACACATGTAAGCACCACCATGCAAAACAGAACATTTTCTTTCATCGACCGAAGAGAATAACAGCGGCTTGAAATAGTGTGGCTCAGAAGAAAAAAACAGTACAGGTAGGATTAATGGAGCGGCGCAGAGACGCTAGCCAAAGTGGCTGCAGGCAAAAGAATGAAGAGATGGCTCAGATGTGAAGATGAGTGGACTGCTGCTTCTGCAGCCAGACACTTCACGGGATAATGTGGCGTTTTAGTGCGGCGCATGATTGCCATTTGCCTCAGAAAATTGCGATCTTGACGACAAGCTGTTGACGAGCTGAAATGCAAAACAGTGAGAAAGCGTGTTCATACGTTGGTGCCGCTACTTTGGGGTTGATTTTGTTCTAAATAGACTGGTTTTAAAAACATTTCAGGGCTGAGGCGATGTGGATCACTATCACAGAATGACTGGACTACAAATGGAATTGATGCCCAAATATATGCAGAAAGCAGGGATGTCAAACTCAGTTTAGCTCTAGGTGTCTGGACCAGAACGGAAACAGGACCCAATTGCGTAGCGTTTACCACAAGTTTTATTGAAGGAAAGAGGAAGGGCTGCGCCACGAGCCGGTGTTCGCAAGGCGCGGGAGGCAAGTCGCTCTCGTACTCGGATTGCTATCCGAACCAAAAGTGGAACTTCCGTAGCGAGTGATGGTGGTGTCAGGGACGGAAAAGTGGTCGATAGCCGGGACGGGAGAGCAGACGTGGTCAGGATCAAGACAGGTCGTAGCCGGAGACAGACGGGAGGGAATCAGGGTCAAAAAAGGCTTCCCAAGTCTACACTGAGGTTCTCAGACAGACTGACAACAGGGGATTGACAGGACTGGGTTCAAATAGTGACAGGGAGCCAATCATAACCCGCAGCAGTTGGTGCAGCATCAGCGGGCACAGGTGAATCACATCAGTAATCATGACACTAGGGACAAAAACTGATTTTCTGTTCTTTGGCGGGCTGGATCCGGGAAAGAATGTCAACGCTAAATTTTTAGTTTTGTTTTTCAGTATTATACTTTATCATTCAGCCTACTTAAGTAGCCTACCCCACATAGTAGAATCATGGGTGACCAGGGATCTATTCTAAGCATAACACGTTTATTAAAAAACAAAGGGGGAAAAGATTTTCATGTTCGGCAAATGCGTTAACTGGTTAACTATGTGAATGCATTTTTACACAAAGACCAACTCGCCACGCTATACAAACTTAAGTGGGAGCTACGCAAAAAAATGTATTTGCCTCAATTATGGTACATGTCTGAAATGAAAATAAAAAAAACACAAGATAGAAGTTTCAGCAGTGCCTGGGAAGTAAGATTAGACCAGATAAGATCAAACTACTAGGTTGGGCCTACACGAAAATAAGATTCAGGAGGGCTCGCCTCGGGTAAAGCCTGATCCCCTCTTCCGTCGCCTTTCCAAACAACAGGCCTCGCAGACTGATCTAATCAGTCGGCCCTCGTTATGCCTCAGCCATCCAAATCATCCAACTGGCCAGTTGTGGCCCACGGACTAGATTTTTGACATCCCTGGCATACAGAGTAAAATAACTAGTATTCATTTAACACTTGGGGATAAAGACCATACATTCACTGAGGTACAGTTAAAGGTTTACTTTTCAAATGTTAAATTAACACTGTTACTGAGTACACTTAAAATAATAACCAGTGCTAAATAAAGAGTAAACTTTCAACACTACCTTGGTGAATATATGGTCCTTAAATGCAGTGTTGAATTAAAACTGGACATTTTACAATGTATATTTCTTTAGTAGTGGTATCTATTGTGTTAATAGGAAACATTTAACTCTAATACATCATCGCTGTCATGCGAAAAAACGTGTCTTGAGAATTCTTTTTTTTGGGTTCATTTTCTATATCACAAAATGTATGTCAAAGTCAAGGTCCGCATGCCACATCCGGCCTCCAAGAAGGGTTTTTTTTGCTCCTGAAAGGATCTTGATTCATTATAGTATCATACTCCAGGAATGGTTATCTATTTGTTTTTATTGAATGTAATTTCTCCTGACACTGGAAAATATAAACTTATCAGCTGTATTATGGTGGTTTGAATATAAAATTAACTAAATTTAAACTACTTTATAATGCTGATTTGTCTGGGTGTTTGTATATCACTTATAAGTTCTGAAATGGGTCAGTCGATTTTCATGAAAATTTACACGGTTGTACATTAGGCCTCTGCGGGTGTCTTTAGGTAAGTTCTGTGTCAAGGCACGCTCAAGAAATAGCAACAAAAGTGATAAAAAAATCTGCAAGCAGCATACGGCTCTGGGGAGTGCCCCTAGTGGCTCCCTGACACTTTTCCAACAAACCGTGGCCCCAACAACCTCGCCCAAGTAGAATGCCCGGCAACACCGACCATGGCAATGCTGGGCCATTATGTTTGTGATACAGTAAAAGCAATAAAACAAAAAAAAAACACATTATTTGAACGTATTTAAATCCAGAAATTAATCTTTTACTGTTTAATACATTTGGTTAGCATCAGCAGCATCAAAGTAACTGATTTTCGAAGGTCTGATAGGTGAAGAAAATGAACAGCAGCAGTCTACCACAAAGAGGACTGGCTGCCTTTGTATTTTTCTAGCATTCGCTCTACACTTTCGTAAGACACTGGTGAGTAATGCCGTATGACAAGAGATGCATATTTTACACGACATATTGCGCTGCACACGCTAAGCACACAAAAGGCCTCAACTGGTGAGCCTGGTGTTCCATCCTCATGCTGAGTGCCTGCCTGAGAACTCATGTTTTAGGCTTGCATGAAAAATTCATCCTTATTTCTCTCTCTCCCTCTCTCTCTCTCTGCAAGGTTCGCCCTACATAAGGCTGCACGCCGCCATGTTCACGCATGATTCGCGGTATTATTCATGCCACGCACACGTGAGCAGCCGTACACATTCACTAGGTCCCAGTGGGATTTGGACTTTTTTTCGGCCGTTCACAAATTGGTCACAAATGAATATTTGGCATTAAAGTGAAACTGTGATAAGAAGTGGAAAGGGATCACTGTCTAATATACAATTTATATGCAGTATGAACAAAAACAGTTGCCCTTTTTGTGTTAGAGAAAGTATTTTTAGTGCCTACTAGTGGTTTAAAAAAAGGAATTCATTGCAAAACTCAAAGATTTTAAAAATGAAAAAAAAACTGAAATATGATATAAACATGCTGTCACGGTTGCCCATTGCCCTCACTTGGGCCTGCCCATTTGTCACCAGCTGCTGCTCATTGCCTGATTGGCTTCCCCACTATTTAAACTCAGTGCTCTCATTCACTCTTTGTCAGTCCATCAACGAACCTCTGCACTTGCAAGACTTGTACTTTGACTCTGTCCGGTATCCTGCTCATGTATCCAGTATCCGGTATCGATCCCGCCTGTCTCGTCCTGTCCGGTTACTAGCGCCAGTCTCCAGTATCCGGTATCGATCCCGCCTCTCTTGTTTTGTCCGGTATCTTGCTCCAGTCTCCAAAATCTGGTATAGATCCCACCTGTCTCGTCCTGTCCTGTATCTTGCTCCAGAGTCCGGTATCGATCCTGTCTGTCCCGCCCTGTCCGATATCTTGCTTGTGTATCCAGTATCCGGTATCGATTCCGTCTGTCCTGCCTTATCCAGTATCTTGCTACAGTCTCCAGTATCCAGTATCGATTCCGTCTCTCCTGCCCTGTCCGGTGTCTTGCCAGTGTATCCGGTATCGATTTCGTCTGTCCTGTCAGGTATCGATCCCTTCTGTCCTGTCCTTTCCGGAATTTTGCTCCAGTATTCGGTATCGATCCTGTCTGTCCCATCCTGTACGGAATCTTGCTCTTGTATCCTGTATCTGGAATCGATCCTGTCTGTCCTGTTCGTTTCGATCGCGTCTGCCTCTGGCTTCCTGTTTTCCCGCATCTGACTTCTTCGTCTCACTTCTTCCGCCCAGCGATCGCCGAATCACTGAGGTTTGTGTTCACGTGCATGACAACGTAATGATCACAGTAATTTGTAATCTCAAATAATTAATTTTTAAATTCAAATAGATTAATTACAAAAAGTGAGGATGTTTTTAAATCACTTTGAGTCTCTGTAGTATGCATTCTTCCTTGTGTTTCAGCACTCGTTTTACACCATACAGCCACGTCTAGTGGTAAAATAATACACACTGCCTCTTTAAGTGGAGCTTCTCGCTGCAAAGAAGTGATCACAGCAAGTTGCAATCTGAAGTAATACTTTTAAAATCGTGTAACCAGTCAAGTAAATTATTTGGAATAACTGCAGTGATTACAATAAAATGAATTTGTATTTTTAACATTTCACTTCTATGCATAAACACTATTGTCTTATTCACAAATACATTAAGAGGGTCATTGTGTTTTATTTAGCGCCTCCTAGAGATAGAACAATGTCATTTATTAAATACATGAGCTATCATATTCTTGTATTCTTCCTTGTGTTTTTTAGCATTTGTTTTCAGTTGCACTACTCATTACAGTAACATCGAGTGGTCAGAAAATACATACTGTCCTTTTCCGAATTTTAGGTAATAATATTCTTATTTTCAAAATTGTAATAAATGAAAACATTTACTATTTTATCACAAATGTGACATTGTTCAATTGAACTGTTACTTTTTCATTTTATTAAAACGTCTTTCAATAAATCGTCAAAGAAGATAATTACTGATTAGTATCAGCTGTGCCTGCTCATTTGGCGCCAGCCGCTGCGGGCTACCTGATTGGTTCCCTGTCCTTTTTTAAGCCCAGCCCTGTCACTCTCCGGTTGTCAGTCGTCAGCGAACCTCTGTTGTTACAAAACAAGCATTTTGACCCTGACTCCCATCCGTCCGTTTCTGAACTCCCCGTTTGTCTCCGGCTCCGACCTGTTTTTGATCCTGACCACTTTTGCTCTCCCGTCCCAGCTTGAGACCCATTTTTGATCCTGACCACGTTTTTGCCCTCCTGTCCTGGCTATTAATTGTTTTTCTGTCCTTGACTGTTGCAGAAGATGCACTTCCGTATTGGGATCACGATCCGATTGCGTGAACGGCTTGCTTCCTGTGTCCAGCGAGCACCGGATCGCGGGCGCTGCCCTTCCTTTTTCTATCAATAAACTACATTTGGGTCCTGATTCCGTTCTGGTCGTGACAATTTAAATAAAGATGATTGGATGAAAGAATACAAAAAATAAATATATCTTATGATTATTTTGTATCTAATAATTAGAGAAATATCGTTATGAAAGTATTCCCATCAAAATAACTAAACAATTTATTAAATACAAAGACATAAGAAAGCGGGCTCTCTTGTGGGCGCAGCCTGACAACTGTAGCTGAGAGACGGGCACTGAAAAAGCTGCGGTCAATCATGGACAATTCATCACATCCACTACACAGCATCATCTCCAAACAGAAGAGCAGCTTCAGCGACAGACTGCTGTCACAGTCTTGTTCCACGGACAGACTGAGGAGATCATTTCTTCCTCATGCCATGAGGATCTTTAACTCCACCCGGGGGAGTAAAAGCCGACATTAAACCACACCCCCACATTGCATATTATCCTATTTCTATTACAGTGTGTATTTTATGTAGCACTATTTAAATACTCTATATCAACACGTTACATTGGGTATCTATGTGTATATTACTTTTACTTTACTGTTTTATTTTCAACACAAGGATTCTGCTGGAAGTGTGAATTTCCCTACGGGGATGAATAAAGTATCTATCTATCTATCTATCTATCTATCTATCTATCTATCTATCTATCTATCTATCTCATGTCTATGTTCTTGCACATGTCGACTGCACTACGTTTACTGCTCACCTTGCACAATGTCTGACCATTTCCTTTTTCTGCACTATGATGTCTATGTTTGCACCAATGCATATGCTGACTATTTTTTGCACTATGATGACTTTGCACCAAATGCAATATTGCACAACCCTTACGATACCAACGGTATCACGACAACACTGTATGTAACATCCCACATGCCGACATTTCTTGTGTAAATACCATGTAAATTATAACTATAGCCTTATTCCCCTTGTTTTATAACCTTATCTTCTCTGTTCCTTTATCTTCTTGGCTCATACCTCACTGTGAATGTGTAAAACTGGAGTGTCATGCCCAATTTCGTTGTCACAATATGTTAACCCATTTTGTAACAATGACAATAAAGGTATATTCTATTCTATTCTATTCTATCTATCGATCTTTTAATCGAGCATTAACATATTATTTTTCTTATTTTATGATTTTTTAACTAAAAACTATTTCACACATAATCCTTAATAGATTAAAAAAATTCGAAAGAAAACATTTCTTCCTCTTTATTTGTACTCATCTTATTATTAACCAGGGGTCTGCTACCCTACACACAAATGTAACTGTGTACAGTATATCACAACATTTATTGACTCTTTTGGCTGAGGCGACATTGATGTGAGCAGAAACGGCTACATTACTCAGAAAGCGGGTCAACACCTTGTCTTGTCTCTCCATTTTCACTTGTAACAGGCAGACGGAGGAAGCTTGAAGTGCGGGAGAGGATGCAGCTTCACTCAGGTTGAAAGAACAATTTAAGCAGCATCTAAACCAAAGAACTCCCTGTGCTCTTGTTACGTAACTTGTGCCGCTAACGACTGAGAAGAAGAAAATGAGCTCAGCTCAACGTTGACCGCAGTGTTTACACAGTCGCTTTACGACGTTTGCGCACAAGAAGACAAAAGACACGCAGAATATTAAAGTGTCTCCTCATCGTTACAAAGGAACGCGTTACTGGAACACACTTTTCTTTGTAAGGAGGACTGTAATGTGTTATCAATAAATATGAGGTAACTGTATTGACGTTGCTATGTGGTGCGTTACTGCGTCGTTCATCTATGTTAAATGCAGATCCCTGCCACACCAGTTGAGAAACACTGTTCTTGAGCAGTGTTTTTCAACCACTGAATTAATTGAAGTACTGTACATGGTCAATTATGTAATTTTTGTGTCTGTGTGGTCTAGCAAAAGCTGTCTTTCATTTGGGTTGACTTTTACCTACTGGCGGGTGTACCACGAGACAGATTCAGGGAATGAAATACTTGAGTGCAGTTCAAAATAATAGCAGCAAAGAAACTATGGATTGCCCTTTATTGTGTTAACTGTGTCAAAAACTTCTGATATTAAATGGGTTAAATTAATATGAATAAGAACTTTATTTTCCCTACTTAGGTATTTCTCATTTTCGCTTGTTGTACAAATATAGAAAAAGTAAGAAAGGACATGTTAAAACACTCATTTTGTATATATATATATATATATATATATATATATATATATATATATATATATATATATATATCGTATTTTCCGCACTATAAGGCCCACCGGGTTATAGGGCGCACCCCGAAAAAATAGTTTTTGGTCCTATATTTTCAATACATAAGGCACACCGGATTATAAGGCGCTACAATGGGAACGTCGACAAAACAGTCAGATAGTTCAGTCAAACTTATTACCCCCTTAACATTCCGAAAGGTTGCAAAGAAGCAAATACGTGTCGTAGACACGTGCGGATGCGGTGTCCGTACAATGTCACCAAACAAACATTTCTTAGTTTCCATTTTATTTTTTGTTGGCAGCTGTGTGGACAGCAAAGTAAGACTTTTATTGTGCAGGGAAACAGGGTTCTTTACTGTGCATATGACAATAAACACTTTGAATTGAATTCATTTTAAAAATAGACTCATCACAGAAACATCAAGATCGTTCTAAAACAAGATACCGGGAAAATATAAATCCGCATAGCTCACCTAAGTTCTCTTGCAGCCTTCACGTAACCATGGTCTTCTTAATACCGTGAGTGTAGTAAATCCAGGAGAGTAAAATATTTACAAATACAGAATAGTAAAACTCCCGCGACCCTACTGAGGATAAGCGGTGTAGCTAATGAGATGAGATGAGATGAGAATAGTAAAACATGTTTTCTCTATGCCATAGTGCAACCCAACCTGTGATTCACATTCATCTTTTTCGGCCAATTGCAGGCTTTGTTTCGCCCCTTTAGCCAATGCGAGCCTGTAAATGATAAAAAGGATCCGACCCCTTTACCTACGAATAACTTTAGCCAATAGTGACTGATTCAAATGATATGTTGACACATTGGTTAGGAAATGAAATGCCGGTATATAAATCCCAGCATACACCGCGGACGACTTTGCCTTCGGGGGAAAAATCTAGTTGGCGGCTGCTTGCTTTAGTTGCGACTTTGCGACTTAATATTGATCCATATATAAGGCGCACTGTATTATAAGGCGCATGGTCAGCTTTTGAAAAAAAAAGGCTTTTAGGTGCGCCTTATAGTGCGGAAAATACAGTATATATATATATATATATATATATATATATATATATATATATATATATATATATATATATATATATATATATATATATATATATATATACGTATTTATATATATATTTAAAGTGCATTTTTTTCACAAAATAACTGTTTTTCACAGTCTTCTTGTAAGTATTTTCAAGAAACAATCAATTTTCAACTGTTGTTTACTAATGACAGATGAAGGTTCAAACTTTTTTTGTATATGATGTAGACTACAAAACCAATTTTCCTGTAGGCCTTAAAAAAAATGATTCAAAATGGCAAAAACCAGCGCTCTCAATTTGAGCAAAAAGAACGTCTGGAATGAGTGAAATTAATTCACTAGTAACTGTAATTAATAACTGTTTTGCAGTAATGTGCTCAACACTGCTCCTCACACGTATAAATTCAACTGACACCCCCCACCACAACAGTCAGAGCGGGTCAGTGCCTCGAATTGCATCAGTAAAACATCTGGCAAGCGTCTGACCAAAGAGTGCAAGCCTCCCATTGAAGTCTGACCCGGAGCCACTCGAGAAGCGACGTTTCAGCCTATCTTTCTCCCTTTCAAGGCAGCATGCATGTAGGTCAGCAAGTGTGCGATGCCACAAAGGTCCATCGGAAGCCGGGAGTCGTTTTGCCTCTGAAAGCCTTACGACCACAGGTCGACCCTTCCACTTTGATGATTTATGTTCAAAAGAGCTTGGCGTGGGATAAGGATACTTGATAGGGTACACACAGAAGAAAAGCAAAAACGACTTAATTCTAAAACATACAAAATGTGAGAATATAGTACGTGTTTGCATAATACGTATTTACCGGTAAATGTCGATGGTAGATTCAAATTATTTTCCGAGATAATGCTGAGCTCTGACAAGTGATGTGAAGCACACCAGCACCCTAGCAAGCTAGTCACCCTATTGGTTTGTATGTTAACTAGTCGAACAAGTTTTGAGTGTTTTAAGCCAAGTTTTGGAAGTTTTTGTGGAGAATGCCTAGACGATGGGTGCAGCAATAGTAAAACAAAGAGCGAGCAGCCAAAATAGGGTGAACTGGCATTATAACACACAAGTGGGCTGAACCAGCTGGGATACGGCAAGCTAGCCGGCTGCCATAGAGGACCGATCAGCAGAAAAGAACGGGAGGCTGGCTGACCGAAAACAAGCAGTAAGCAGCCAGTATAACCAGGAGCCAACAACATAACTGCAACAAACACGAACCCAGTCGGGTAAAAAAACAATGAGCACGGCAGGCTGGCTGGCCAGCTAGCTGACTGCTAGCAGGTCTAACCTATACCACAAAATAACAGAAGCTTTCGGGAGCCCGTCCACTCACGGGAAGCAATCTGGACAATATTTTATTAATTGCTAGACAAGCAGCAAAATCATGAAGAAAAAGTCACAATTAAATACCTAAAATGAGGAAAAGTCTAAAAAGGGACACACACTCTACCAGATGGCAGGTAAACTTACGCTTTAATGATCAACTCGGAAAAAACAGTTAGATGTCCCCCAGCGAAACAGTATGCAAAATTCTAAATACTACAAGCTGAAATGAGCGCTATGCATTCGCTGATTACTACAGTCGCTGTTTTTTAATGGGACCGATGTTTGTACTGCTTCTCGTTGTCATTTGGTGACGTCACAGCTCTAGGGGATATGAGGTCAAACTGTCTACTTTGAGAATTAATTTCTCGAGATCCGTTGCGCGTGGAATATTTTGGAACATCTCTGCATTATTGTTGAAAAAAAGGGTCTTTTATAATCCTTTTAAATCCTACGATTTTCATCTTTTTTGGAGTAAATTTCCCACATTCCTGAAACTGTCTTTATTGATAAAAAAATTGTCTTTGTGATCAATCGTAATCAGTGACAGGCAGTCAGTGGAGGCAGATCATCTGTGTTTATGGAAATATGAAATTTAAAATAAATTGAATACGATTTCTAAGAAATGTAAAGTATATAATGAATATTTTGTATTTATATAATTAATAATAAAAATTGTCTGTCATTCTAATTTTGGTATATGAGAAGCCGAAGCAACTTAGTAATTGCATGATACTGTCCAAAATATGTAGGGCGTTGTCCCAACCACAGTTTACAGTCATAGTTTTATACCAACAACCCTGTTTTGGCTATACTTCTTGTGGCTAGAGCATATAAATTGCTGATCAATCAAATGGTGAATAAGATGTACATTCGACTGAGCCTCATCAGACACGCACCTCACCAGACACCATTGATCATAATAAACTGTTTTATTAATTCTACTTATTTTAACTCATATTTATGAAAACTCCACCAAAACACTCTCAGGAAAAATAAGTGCAAGTAAAAACATTACTTTGCTAAGATTATAATGATAAAAACAATGCATAAAAACAAAATTACCCAATTTAGAAAAAGAAAAAAAATACATATTGAAGGTGGTTCTTAGAAACACACAACTTTTTTATAGGGTTGTTTCAAACAAATGCAACTTGGTGGTATTCTTGTGGCAGGTTAAAAAAACTAGTAGATTCTGTTATGTATTTTAAACAAAAACAAAAGCAAAAGACAAATAAAACAGATTGCAGATAGTTCAAAGTGATACAACATATTTCAAAGTATTGGATTGGTACATTTTTTGCTCAAACTGGAATTATTTTTGACCCAAATCTTTTGAGAATGTGTGCAAATACAATCTATGAAATATGCAACATTACATTCTATTTCTTTTTCCTCACCTTATCCCTGTTTAGTCAGGGAGTCGCTAAGTGACCAAGCCCCCCATGCCCCCATTCCAACCCTTAATTACGAATGTCAAGCAAGGAGGCACCAGGTATCACTGATGTAAGTCTAAGGTATGACCAGGCCGACACACAAACTAGCAACCTCTCAGTCTCAGGCCGGGCGCCCTACCACACGGCAACCAAACAGGTCAAATATTTTACATTTTAACCTGGTATATATTTAAACAGCTTGTTTTTATAAATTTCTTTTAATGTGTCAGTCAGTTCTGAAATTCCCGCAATTTACATAATGTTCGCCCACACGCGGCTGTCTTCAGCCGTGGCTTGGCAGAGTGTCTGGCAAAGAACTGCCAACTTGAGCTATACTGGTTTAATACTGAAACCAAAAGTTGAGCAGAGCTGCAATGATTTTTGTTGGATGCAGAGATAGGAATGTACTAAATCAACACAAAATGTTGTAAGTAATGTTATTTAAGTAATGTTTGGAATGCGGCCTTCTTGGGTCTGGGCTCCTAAGGAAAAGTCTATGTTTCCTCAACTGCCAATTCCAGTTTACTGGAATGACAGAGGTGCAGACATGGGACCAAGTCACACATGTGCAAGTCTCAAGTAAGTCTCAAGTCTTCACCTTCAAGTCCCAAGTAAGTCCCAAGTATTTTTTTCTTGGGCAAGTCAAGTCACAAGTCAAGTCCCGAGTCTTAGATTGCCAAGTCCAAGTCAAGTCACAAGTCATAAAAACAGCGACTCGAGTCGACTCGAGTCCAAGTCACTAAGTCTCAAGTCCCCATGTCTGCAGAGGTGCATCTGAAACTGTAACAATCACAAATATTTACCTTCAAATTTGAATTACACTTGAGTAAGGATTCCATACTGACTTTCAAATCAAATACATGAAAAAAAACCAACTATTTATTTGTACTTTCTGATGCTCACCATATTACATTTCACACTGGCAGCACAATTTACATACAAAGCAACTGCACAATTGAAAAAAAAACATAAATT
Organism: Urocampus carinirostris; assembly: GCF_059441175.1. Lineage (NCBI taxonomy): Eukaryota > Metazoa > Chordata > Actinopteri > Syngnathiformes > Syngnathidae > Urocampus > Urocampus carinirostris. The sequence continues at coordinate 14,319,019 of NC_142361.1, forward strand.
CATGAATGAATTAATGAATTAATGGTGGCAGTATGATATAAAATGGAGGCTCCTGGAAAGCAGATTAAAAATGGAGCTCGCTGAAAGTTAAAGGGGACAGGTGACAGTGCAAATTTAATTTTTCTTTCACTGTGTGTTTGAATCAACATCCGGGTTGTGAGACAAGACAGGTAAAAACACGTGCTGGATGAGCGGTTACGTTGAGGTTTTTATCACACTAAACCCGAATATTCTGGGCTTTTGAGTACAGAACTAGGCTGTGATGGTTTCTTTACAAAAAAAAAGATATATCAGAAATGTAAACCCATTTTGGGGAATTTTGACAGCGAATTTGTTTTTTTTTTTTCTTCAATCTTTAAATTTGATCAACACTCTCAATGTCAAAAATATATATAATATACTTAATCCTTTAACATTCCTGTAGATTTCACCTTAAGTCCCAATCCAAGTCATCGGGGGCGGCAGTAGCTCAGGAGGTAGAGCGATCGTTTTAGGATTAAGGGATCCCAGTTCGAATCCCGGCTTGTCCGTGCTACATGCCGAAGTGTCCTTGGGTAAGACACTGAACCCCCAATACCCCCAATGAGCAGGTTAGCGCCTTACATGGCTGCACAGATCATGGCCGCTATTGGGAAATGTGAAGCACAATGTAAAGCGCTTTGGGAAGTCATTGACTTGAAAAGCGCTATATAAATGCAGATCATTTCATTTCATTTCATCCATCCATTATCTGCACCGCTTATCCTCAGTAGGGTTGCGGGGGTGCTGGAGCCCATCCCAACCATCTTCGGGCAGTGGGCAGGGGACACCCTGAACTGGTTGCCAGCCAGGGCACACGAGGACAGACAATTAGCTCGCTCATTCACACCTTGGGACAATTTTGACCGGCCAATAGACCTGACATGCATGTCTTTGAAATGTGGGAGGAAACCCGAGTGCCCGGAGGAAACCCACGCAAGCACGGGGAGAACATGCAAACTCTGCACAGGAAAGCTGGTAGCCGGATTTGAACCCATGACCTCAGAACTGTGCCGGACACGCAGTAACCACTGCGCCCAATCCAAGTCATACCCAACGTAAATTGAATGTTGTTCTTGAACAGTTTGGAGAGTATGGATGGGTTTGGTCTCTTATGAAAGGTAAGATGTTTTGTCCCAAACTGAAATAACCACCAAAAGTGGTACTACCATTGATAGATCTGGGTTGGAAAATACAGAAATAGAAGGCTTTTATTCTCGCCTGAATTTCTTTTGACGATTTAATGCCTGCAGATGAGTGTAGCATGGGCGAAATAATAGCTTGAAGCCTTATTTTGTACCTTGTCAAAATTTGATCACAAGCTGAAAAACTTTCCAATAGTGGCCATTTGGAGATGACTACTTTGCTACGCTAAAACGTGTGCAACTTCGTATTTTACTTTGGCCAATCCTTAGCCACAGTGAAAGAGTTGTAATTGTTTGAATTTTTAGAAGTCAACTGATTATTGTGCACACTTGCACATAGTAATGGTGTGTAAAAATGAATCATGAATTGCCTTACACACATTATTTTCGGCTGTGATTTGGATACACCCCCAGAAAATGGGCTACAATTACGTTGGAAATTGAATTGGCTAACCATTTTTTCCATCATCATTTGATTTGGTTATTATGGGCTGATGATATTTGGACCTATTGGAGCAGATATCCGTCTTAGCAAACAAGCCCGTGGGCTGTGGACCGTGAAAAAAATGCTGTCTATTGGCCGGTAAATGTGTCAATCGAAAGGGGAGGGCTTACTACCATATACTTTTACAACTGTTTATTTACATAGGGGATTTTGGAGCAAAACGAAAAGTTTCAAGAATTAACGTCGCACGAAGCAAAAATGTTTTTAGGCGGATTTGTATTTATCTGTCAACATTATCATGTGTTTCTGAGCAAATATTTTCCACGGTTGGCCTCTATGGACTGCCCTTGATGTAACAAAGCCATTATTGCAGACGTGCAAATAATTTGATTTAGGCAATTCCATTCACGTGGATCATTATCGGGTTCCCACACAGCTTCCAAGATATTTATTTCAAACTATACTAATCACAGAAACATCAGTCTGTAACAAGATACCCTAAAACTATTTAACCGACGTTTTTCCCCATTTTACCCCTGGTGGTCATTGAATGAGTTGAATGTCCGCAAAAATAGCTTTGTTACACCCAAGACCATCCAGAGAATCCATCTGTGTGAATCCAAAACACACAGTAAAGCCAACAGATAACAAAAAATCCGCTTAAAAGCATGTCTGCTTTGTTCGACATTAATTTTTGTAATTAGTTCGTTTCGCTGCAAAACTCCCCTTTAAAAAGGCTTTTTTTCACGGTCCACAGCCCTCATTAGCCTATATGAAATGAAATGAAATGATCTGCATTTATATAGCGCTTTTCAAGTCAATGACTTCCCAAAGCGCTTTACATTGTGCTTCACATTTCCAAATAGCGGCCGTGATCTGTGCGGACAAGCCGGGATTCGAACTGGGATCCCTTAATCCTGAAACGATCGCTCTACCTCCTGAGCTACTGCCGCCGCCTATACGGGCCTGTTTGATAAAACGGATATCGGCTCCTGTAGCTCAGAATATGTTCAGCTAGTAGTAACAGATTTCAATGTTGACTGACCATTGGTTAGCTAATGAAATTCCCAACATAATTTTATGCCGTTTTGGGTGGGTGTATTCAAATCAGAAAAAAATGATTGTGCATGAATGGAACCTAGGATAAATTTTTACGCGCAATCATAATGCGCAAGTGTGCAGAATCAGTGATTTACTTCTGAAAAGTCAAGTCAAACATTTAAAACTCTTTCACAATGTCTAAAAATGTGTCTAAAGTAACTAAGCATTTGCAGAGGTTTTAGTGTTAAATTGGTAATCTCCAAATTGTGAATACCTACTTTTAAACATTTTTAAAATACAATGTTTAGTTTTTCTAATCGTGATCAAATTTTACAAGGTACCAGGTACCGGGCCTCAAGCTATTGTCTCACCCCTTTTCCAGCTAAGATGCCCATGCATCTGCAGGCATTTGATTTCAAAATAAATTCAGGAGTGAATAAAAACTTTCTATTTCTGTGTGTTCCAACTCCGATTACTAAATGATAGGAGCACTTGCAGGTGTGATTATTTTAGTTTTAGCTTTCAAAGGAGACCAAAACTGCCCATATTCAAGGGTTCAAGAACAGCATTCAATTATTTTGGGTACATCTTGGATTGGGGTTTTAGGCGAATTTTACAGAGACATAATGGGATTACCTTGGAAAAGGTGCACTGTGCATGATACATGTTGATTGCATAACCGTGATAGTTAACACTGCAGATAGTGCTTCACTCGCATGCGAGTGAATTTGACTTGAGTTCTTACATGTCAGCGACATGGAGACTAAAAAGGATCAGCTCTTTTGTTTGTTATCTTTTCGCAGGTAATAAAGTCTGTCTGGGCCACCAGGGAACAGAAGCCTTGCTTATTGGCAGGACAGAAACAATTGGTTTTGCTTTAAATGCATACAAAGATTGTGCGTGGTCACACTCTTGTACACTTTTTTGTCACCACGAAGGTATTCAAATTGAAATTCCACCTCAACTTTAAAACATACTAATTTTTTTGAATTGCTATTCACAAGCTTTTTTTGGAATTGAATTTTGATCCACTTTGATTGAAACCGATATAAATTGACTTAGATATATTTTCCCAAAATTTTTTATTTTTTGTTAAGGGAGCTCAAAAAGCAGCTCAAAGAAATCCAACATGATTTATGTGGATAAGACAATTTATTAAATTATTATTTGTTATTGAATATTACTTTAATCATATTTTATTATAATATATTATACATTCAAAATTACAATAAACAATTGTATACTCATGTCTATTTGAAAATTTAAAATGATCTTGACGTTTTTAATTAATACTCTGAAATTCCAGCAAAGATTAAATTTCACCAAAAGTACCATGATACAAAAAATCATATTTAGAAATTACATTTTCGCATAAATATAGTTAAAACAATAATAATAACATTAAAGAAGCGAAGACATTTTAGTTAGTTAGTTACTCATTCAGTTAGTTAATTAGTTGATTAGTCGTTTATTTATTGCAATTTTCATGTATTTACTGTGTAATTTTATTTTCCTACTTTCAACTTTATCAAGATGTAGAGAAATAATTTAATGGGATGAACTAGTTAAGTATTCATACATCCCCTTCATCAATTTGAGCAACGATAGTTGATTTTGTAGACCCACTGTATTGTCTCATTTATAATATTTTCGGACAAACTACGTTTAATTAACCAAAAACACAAAAGAATTAATGTTGAGTAATCGATTTTCATACCTGTCAACCTCCACGGCTCCATGCCCATACAAACTTTCGTATTTTCCCGTACAAAATACAAAATAATCGTACACCATATTTTATTTTTTTCGGAATGATGCATGATGGGAAATCCCCAGGCAGCAGACGTATGCGCACAGTAGCATCACACCGCCCGCTTCGTTTGCAACGAAAAAAAAACGATACCGAGATAGAGGCTTCCAGGGCGAACTCCTTTGACTTGATTGATTTGCCGTTTCGTGATAGTCTGTGTATACCGGATGGTACCCATCATTGACAAATTTGCGTTTTTCCGTACAGATTTCTTTGTACGTCGTACTCGTCTTAAAATGCATAAAAAACGTAATTTGTACGGCAAAACCGTACAGGTTGACAGGTATGGATTTTGTAGACCTGGCCATTTTAATATCACCATTAAAACTATATTCAACTGTATTCCTCTGCACACATACAGCAAACTCTGGGTGTAAATGATGTTTTTGCCTCTGCCTACATGTTGAAGGAGATTTTCCAAAACAAGAAATCAATAAACCTAATCAAACATCGCAGGTGGGTCCAACATGTAAAAGTCATATCAGACCTAAATGAGACAACTAATATTTTGAAACAGAGCTAAGTTAAGTTGTCATAACATTCCTTGCTCTTCCATTCTCCTTTTTACTATTCCCCAAATACACTCTGATAAAACCCTCAGATGCCGATAGTCCTTTCTCTCAAGTGAATGAAGATAAACGTGCTTTCCGACAACTACGGCAACCGTGTCGGATACAAACCATAGGCGCACCTGCGGTACACCTGCGCACACATGTGCTTGACAAACCTTTGCGATTACTGTACAATGAGCTGACATTGCAGTACAGTACAACCTAAAAATAACCAAAGGAAATGGATAGGAATGGGGAGAAACAGCAAACCACATGAAAAGAGAAAAAAAATCTACAGCGAGTGACGAATATGAATCCGACGCATCAATATTGGATGCTGCAGTTTGAATAATGTATCACAAGAGATAAGGTGAAGATGCATTATACATGTATATATTGGGAGTTGAAAAAAATGAATATCATTTTCAAACATTGTTTCCAAACCTTGACTATAATACTGCAAATATTTCACAAAATTATTTTGGAACAAAAGTAAATTCAGTGGTATGAACCACGGGGGAAATCCTTTGCTGCCCTACAAAATAATGGTTGTCGTAAACTAAAAATTATTTGACTGATTTCAACAAATTATTACATAATTAATTATTAATGAGATCTCTGTTTGATTGAAAAAAGCAGGGTTAGCACAATTTGGGTTGATTGAATTGTTTTATTTGTATTTTTTGGCATCTCAAAACAAATTAAAAATTGTACGCAAGAATTATTTTCGAAGAATGTTAATGAGAAAGCAAATTTTAAAAAATCTAAACGGGAGAGTGTGTCATGTAACACGGAGTTTACACAATATGCATGCACAGCAATGACTAAATATTTTACCTATTTTATATTTATAGAAATTTAGGGACACCCTTCATTCGACTAAATGAATGCTATTAGGACATCTGCATTCATATTTTATATATGGTTTAAAATAGAGAATGTATAAAAGGACCTTTAATGAATTATTGTGAAAAGCTGTTAGACTATCAAGGGGATGGGACCAAGATAAGCTCTGGCTTTTTCCTGTCACAACTTTTTTCTGTTTTTATTGTAATCTCGCATTTTGATGAACGGAGGAAAAAGACAATGTGAATCAAACAATCACTTGACTAAGCCCTGTACATGTTGATAGTGTCATTTGGAGATATTTCAACCACAAAGTTAAGATGGTTTAGAGAAGTTAAGCAATTATACATAATACAATCGCAATTATGTCATCAATGTCAAATTACTATAGACAATACATATCATTTTAACTCATATTTATGAAAACTTCAACAAAACACTCTCAGGAGAAATAAGTGCAAGTAAAAACATTACTTTGCTAAGATTATAACGATAAAAACAATGCATAAAAACAAGTATGGCTGCCCTTTTATGCATTTTTTTCTCAAGCATGCATTGAGCTAAAGAGTAGAAGAAGAACTTGGTGTTTGAACATTATTATTATGACTCTTTTTTCCACAGCTAAGTATTAAGTCACCACGATAAATAAAGCTTTACATGTATCACACCCAGAACTTGATGCTAGCAATCTGTTATCAAGTTGATAGGGTATTACATTGACTAAAATCACTTTTACTCCCAAAGTTTCTAAAACAACACATCTTGAATTTCACAGAGACAGTATGTATTATTTGAACACTAGAAGTTGTTATATTGTGTATTGCAACTGAAAACAAGTGCTAAAGAGCACAAGTAAAAATACAAACTAAGCAGACCCAAACTGATCAGACTGCACTTTTTTTTTCTCTCTTTTTTTGCTCTGCCTTTGAGTTTTTTTTTGATTATTTAGATACGCATAGCAGCAAGATGGTAGACAATTCTGTCAGCTCCCTCCATGTGGGGTTTATGTTACGTAAAAATAAATGCAAATGTCCCAACCTAATAGTTTTCTTAAAAATGCATGTTTATATGAATGTTAATGTATTTTTGCTAAATATCTAAATAATTTTGTTAGTTCTTAATTAATTAAATTATTTATCATGTGAAGGTGTTGAATAATGCCTTTTAATACACATCATGGAATTATTTTCGCATGTGTTATGAAGCAACATAAACTTTCCTAAACAACATTCAACACTCATTCAATACAATTTTATCATGAAAGATAATAGTTATCATATCTAGGTGAACACAAATAGAAAATGTCACTATGCTTACCTTTCTGTAAACAATCATGTTGGGGGACTCGTCCGCCACCCCATTGGTCCCCTGCCCGCCGCTGTTGGTCTGCGCCATGGTCCGTTACCAGGCGGTCTTCCGTAGCAAATGTCAGGTGCTCCTGCAGTGGACCAATCGGATATCAGAGTCAGCCAGGGGGGAAAGAAAAGCCTGAAGGCCATCTTGCCCTCAGCTGGCTACATGCCATCGTCTTTAAACATGTTTGACATTTACACCTGGGACAAAGGTGCTTGTCTATTGGTTGCAGTTACTTGCATCACAAAATTGACGAAAATATTTTTGACTAACTGCTCCCACATCATTAAATGGGTAACCTAATGTTGTTAGCGTGCTCCTATTGCATTGTATTTTGGACAGGTGTGCACAGTCAATAACAGACTGGATTAAATAGATCAATTGATATAAATGCAATAAAAGATGAGCAAAAACCCCATGTTCACTGGTAGTTGCTAATGATACACAAGCAAATTGTGTATTAGATACATTTCTACAAAACAAATAACTGATTTTGATGTTTTAAATATATCAAATTTAGTTCTTTTTCTACTTGTTTTTGATTAGTTTTGATGGAGGGATCATGATGGGTTCCCCGTTAGCATATCTACCTCATGGTTCAGACATCCAGGGTTCTATTCCAGCTACCGGCTTCCATGTTTATCATCTGCCGTGCCTAAGTGTATTCTCTCTGGGCACTCTGGGATCCTTTTACAACCTAAAAACATGCATGGCAGGTCTATTGGCGAGAGAAAAAGGGCCTAGAAATGAGTGTGCAAATGGCCGTGTGTTTTTGCATGCACTACGATTGGCTGATTGGAGTCCCCTGCCCACTGCCGGAAGTCAGCTGGGATGAGCTCCAGCAACCCTGTTTTTTATCTCAGGATGTAAAAATTAGCATTAGCAAACAGGTTTGGTTCTGTGATTGTGTGGTGAAGTGTCATGGATTAAGTGATTTATCTGTATTGTTCATGTTTTGTTGTTCTCAACTTCAACTTGCACCAGGGGATTCAAGTTGCCTCATTCAAACCAGCAACAGAACCGCTGCCAGCAAGTTTTCCATGACACAAATACAAAAATATCACTTGGGTAAAGCAGCGTGAGTTCCCATGCCTTTAAGCATAGACCCTTAAAAAAACAATCAATCTATGAAACAAAACAACAAAGCCAATATCAAAGTATGTAACTGATTTTTTGAAAGGCCCTAAAAAACCCTAAAATGTGAATAAGTTTAAAACTCACTTTGGATTATCAGCCTTTCAAAATGCCATGCAGTAAATTGTCCTTAACATCCGCTCCCAATTTAGACAAAATTCTGCTTCAAGGTACCATGCCTCAAGATAATTTTATTTAATTCTATTGATGGATCATAGTGGAACTATAATGGAACATGATTTTTAAAAATAATGTTCAAGACCAGTTATACTACTCGGACACATTTGGAAGCCTAACTACCCCAAGGATTGGTCACCGCTCGCCAGTCACCAAGTTGGTGACAAACGTTATCATTGAATGGAACAGAAACCTAAGGCCTGCATAAAAGTCAGACAAATGTACCACAGTAAGCCATGCACACTCCATAGTCAGTTTCATTTAGGAATTTTGTACCCGGTTTTTCAGGAGGCACCCAAAAAACATCTGAGCAAATGACCGGATAAACCTATTGGAGCAAATGCAGTTGAAACGGCACACACTCCCTCGAGGAGGTTCTCCACAATGCAGCTTAGACACAGCAGCCACTCGGGGCTCGTGCAGGCAATCGTAGCGTGTGCATCTTTCCGCTCCGTCGTCATTGCTGTTATTTATCCCGAGTGCATCACATTCGTACACGAATAGGAAACAATTACATACCCTCACACCAACAACCCATCTCAACCGTTCCCTCCTTACTTTATGTCACATGCATGCTTTTAAAAAAGGCAGCAACTGACACAAGCGTGCGAGCTGCTCGTGCATGAGGTCGCCTTGTGTGTCTTGGGCAGCACCTTGGACAGCGACCAGCAACGCCCCTTGTACGTGCGTAAACACACAAAAAACACGCGCACCCAAAAAAAAAAAAAAATACGCAACACAACAAGCACGCAAAGGCCAGTGTGTGTTGCAAGTGTAGGTTGCAATATTCACCTGAAAAATCACGCAGACAGTCCGCCCCAAGGTTGGTGGGACGCGTGGAACAGGATGGACCTCAGCTGGCCTTGAGCGTTGTCAAGCGGCGCGCTCAAGAACGCAAAGCGGGATCATCAGTGCAGATTCGGCGGACAACTCGTTCAAGATCTCCTTTTTTCTCTTTCGAATCTTTAGATTTTTCTCCCTCTCTTCTCCGATGACACTCGCTGTGCTTCTTTCCCCACGCTATGCTGCTAAGCAAGCTCGTGCGCGCTCTCGCGGCGCCGCGGTCGCGCATCGATCCATGACCAATCACGTGTGTGGAATAAATTGGAGCCTGTTTAGAGCAAGAATAGAATGAATTGACCTACATCACATTCATAAAAGGTGCTTTCCAAAATACATACATGGAATTATATATAGAGCTTTAACTACAACTAAACGCTGATTTACATTTGAGTTTAATTTAGCTAACTCTGTATCCAAGGTGAGAAGATTTAAGTTTTGGCAAAACTTTACAAATAACAAACATCAAAAGCCGTTCCCAGAAATATATTGTGTTATATTCCAAACTGCACCCTGTTTTTTGGAACGTTTAGTGCGCGAATGCACAGGATTTACTGACCCACATTACTTTCATAGAAAGCGCTAATTCCCAGATAACAATAGATTAAGAAAGTATAAGGGTTTATTTAGAGTTGGAAAAACTCAGAATTAGATACAGGACTTTGCAACTTCCCAAAGATAGAGGAGCTGGCTTTGCCAAATCAACAGGAATATGTTTATGCGGCACAAAGTAGACTTTTAATTGATTAGTGTAAAGATGGTTAAGTTGCAAAATATAAAGTATAGAACAAGGGACGACGGACAAGGAGGTACAAAATTTAATAGCACATAAAAAATACTCAAAATTGTATAGGTAACCAGCTGGGAGCAATAACTAACAGTACACAGGAATATCGAATAAGATATTCCTATTGTTTGGAAATACAATTTGGAAAGGGAGGCAAGAATTCTGAGTTGCTTTGATTTTGACGACAGGTTTATTCCTAGACAGAATAATGAAGGGTTCAAACAATGGGCGTGTACAAGCATTAAAGCATCATGTAAGATAGTTGAGAATGGCAATCTGTAGAGTTCTGCGGAATTAAAAGGGAAATCTGGGTTACAGGAAAGTGAGTATTTTTGTTACCTTCAATTCGTGGACTTCTATCACAAATAGATAAAACCGGAGACTGGTCATAAGGTCATAAAATATTTGAAAGAGCCTATGAAGGTAAAACTTTTAAAGCAATTTCTGATATGTATGAAACTTTGATGGCATGCAGTGGGCAATCATCACTCTATGTTAAAATAAAATAATAAAAGAGATATGAATATATATATATGTTTCAACAAACCACGGCCCCAACAATCTTGACCAATTGGAAGGGCAGACAATGCTGGGCCATTATACTTGTACCAGTAAAAAGAGTTATGTAAAAAGCTTTACTCAAGGGAGTAGTTTTGGCATGGACGAAGGGGACGCATTCTCACCAATATTGATCAATCATCGTTTGGTCCCCACCAATATTATGTGATCACTTTCAAAAATGCTTTAAGTCCCAACCAATGTAAAGAACAGACCTATGCCCTCGCTTTAACTATATCTTAAAGCTATTTTACTTTTAAGTTGAGTTAAGTCCAAGTCAAAGGTCTAAAAACTTAAAGATTTGGCAGCACTAATAAAAATAGCAAAAGCCGATAGCCATGCCAAAAGATATCTTGTTTTATATTATAGTGAAGATGAAGAGATATCTCTCAATTCAGAAACATAATTTGTACAGAAGAGACTGCTTAGGTGACTTTGTTGAGTATGAAAATATAATTTTACATTTTTTTTAAACGTACTCTTTACATAGATAAATTGTATCTTGATAGTTATATATACACGTGGAATAAATATGATACTGTATTATGAACCTACAGTTGGCACACTTTGCAATAATCTGTGGTCTGTGCAGCCCTTTAAGGGCTATACAAATAAACATGACTTGACTTGAATTGACCTTCTAAAGATGCAAAATGCAGCATTGAAGCGAATGACCAGCACTTTGATCAAAATGTAGTCTGTACTGGAATGCTTTCACTTTGTTTTCTCATGTCAAAAATATACTGTAACAAGTTTAATTATTTAAAAAAGAAGAGTGTGTATTATTTTAACACCATATGTTGGGTAGTGCAACTGAAAACGAGTGCTACAAAACTCAAGGGAGACTTGTAATTATGGAGACTCAAAGTGACCATATATCCCTGCCAATAGAAAGGGTTTGGGTTTTTGGATAGCAGCAAAATGGCGGACAAACAAATCAGCCTCATGTTATGTAGAATAAATGCATATTAATATGATAGTCCATGCATTTATGCGCTAAATAATACGCAATGTCCCTTTTTAAAAAAAGACATGTTCACGTATCATATTTTAAATATTTCATTTTGCAGAAACTAAATAGTTTGACTCTGGTGAACTTATTATGTATATATATATATGTATATATGTATGATTCTTAACGAGGACTAACTCTTCTTTTTTTTGCTATGATCTATGAATTATTATTTCTTAACGATACCCTAACTTTTCTTATTGTTAGATCAAAATGCTTACCTTAAAAACTGTTAATTTATAACCAAGTCATATTTTCTGAATTGCTCATATCCCTTGCAAAAAGACACAGTACACACAACAGTAGTTCCTTATAAATACAGTAAGTTTCGGATTTATTAATGCCACCATTTGTTGGGCAACAGTGTAATTACTCTCACTAAAAAAAACAACAACAATTAGGCCAAAACCACTTGAAAAGGGCTGTTTGTTAGCAAAAGCTTTTATGTGAAAACTGTAATCAATGCAAAACATGTTTTAAATATAACCTAATCAATTTTCTAACATAATATTACATCAATATTTTAATCATGTTCTTCTAGGCTCAAATCCACCACCACATTGCTGTAGAATACAAGCCATTGTCCTCTTGAGGAAATGAAACCCCCCATCCAATGACCTGTTCACGATAGGTAGAATTAATTCTGCTGCCAGCTCCATTATTAGATTGCGGCTTGTTATTCTACAGTTATTATTGTTATTATAACGCTCAAGCCATTTGCCACAGCAGCATAGGTCTGAACGTCGGATTCCCTCGCAGATTGAAACATTGGGTAGGTTTGTTTAAAGAGGTTATTCTGTAATTATGTTGACCTCCAAATATTGTGCAAAATAAGAAAAAAAGGACTTCCCAGGTTTCAGTAATTGTATTTTGTCGAATCTAATACATTTTAAAGGAGGACAGACTTGTTATTCCTACCTGTGTTCAAATCAACATTCTCAGACGAGATAGGCAAAAAACAAGCAATGGGAGGTTTTTCTTATAATAAAATGAATATAACAGATTTTTTTGAGCTTGTGAGTACAGAGCAAGGCTGTAATGGTTTCACACGTGAACCTTCAAAAGGGCTAAAATCATTTACATACAAAAGAAGCAGAATATTGAATTTAGTGGAAAATTCCCAAGGCACCAGCTTCACACTCGTTCTTTGTTCATATTGAATCGTGTGGAAAAGTAAATACTGTTTAACAACTAGATAAACGTATGTATTGTAGCAACAAGAGAATAAAATAAGAAGTAATCATGTACATTTGAATATATGAATAATCATTGGGTACATTAATTAGCCCCAAATGATTATCTTGCTACCTCCTGTGTGGAGTTTGCATGTTCTCCCTGTGCTTGCGTGGGTTTCCTTTGGGCGCTCTGGTTTCCTCCCACATTCCAAAAAAACATGCATGTTAGTTTTGTTGGCCGGTGTGAATTGTCCCTACGTGTGAATGAGCGAGCGAATTGTCTGTCCCTGTGTGCCTTGCCACTGGCTGGCAACCAGTTTAGGGTGTCCCCTTCCCACTGCCCGAGGATAGCTGGAATGGGCTCCAGCACCCCCGCGACCCTACTGAGGATAAGCGGTGCAGATAATGAATGAATGAATGAATGAACGAATGAATAATTGAATGAATGAATGAATGAATGAATGAATGAATGAATGAATGATTATCTTGATGGGCAGCATGGCAGCGCAGTGGTTAGTACGTGTGCGGCACAGTTCTGAGGTCATGAAATCGAACCTTCCTGTGTGGAGTTTGCATGTTCTCCCTGTGCTTGTGTGGGTTTCCTTTGGGCACTCCGGTTTCTTCCCACACTCCAAACAGATGTCAGGTGAATTGGCCTGTCCAAATTGTCCCTAGTTGTGAATGATTAAGTTGTCTGTCTATGTGTGCCATGCGACTGGCTGGCAACCAGTTGAGTGTGTCCTCTGCCCACTGCCCGAAGATAGCTGGGATGGGCTCCAGCACCCCCGCGACCCTACTGAGGATAAGCGGTGCAGATAATGGATGGATGGATGGATTATCTTAAATAAAATATTGATGTGATGATTCTAAATAATGAAAATGATATACTTTGAAAACTCACACAATTATGACTATTTGCAGTAAAATATTTTAATATTCTAATAACACAAAAATCCATTCTTTTTTTAACTCATAATGGGGGTTTCACTAATGTTAAGATTAAGCTAGTAGATTTGAAGTTTCTTGTTTTAAAATGCTACATTTTCATTTGTTATATTTTGTAGTATATTTTACAATAAAAATCGATATGGTGTAAAAAAAATAAAATAACTTGTAGCAAACATTCAGCCTTTGGAGAAAAACAAAATTAATGTGTTTTAACAAAATATTAAATAAGGTAAAGCATGCCGAGGAGGGGTAAAACTATTCGTAATTAAAGATACAAGATTGTTATACTACTCGGACCTCTTCCTAGAGAAGATGGTGTCTCTCCTTCCTCTATTGGCTCTCAACTGGGTATTTGTTTGGAGGTACAGTATATGTTGCCCCTCAAAATAATCAGTACTACAAAAATTTCCGAAATAAACGTTACGTTATTTGTATTCATACACCTTTTGTTATCCTGTGCTGATGGTGAGCTCACATTTTGATAATCAACCCCACAAACCCAAATTCATTCATATGATGTTTCTTCTGCTAGCAACAACAGTCAAAGCAAGTATCTGACTCTAAGCTGTTATATTGATTTTTGAATGACTTTGGCTTATGTGTACCAGCTGGCACTGCTGTGCAAAGGATGCGCTCAGATTTTTGAAATTTACTCCCTATGTGTTATACAACTCAGCACTTCTGTTGAGCGTGCCAAATCGATAGATTTAATTTGTGCTGCTCGGAGAATGGGTCGAAACGTGACAGTGTGCATATCCGGAATTGATGAAACTGTATTGTTGTTATGGAAGATGCTGTACTTGCATATTACATACAGGCAATTTTATAGAAGCCCGAATGATAGTGTGTACTGTGTCGATTGGCAATTTACATTTAAATTGTATATTGTCATTATTTGCTATAATAGTGAGTGACTTGTTTTGGTTCAAAAACTCCCTCAAAGTGTCCCCCAAATAATGTTCTGTGCCACAAACATAGCCCAAAGGTAACATTCATGAGAAATGATAGAAATAGCACTCATTAATATCCTTCAGCAGAATTGGAATCCTCTAAACTGTCATTGTGCCAAACAAGGCTGTTTATAATTGTGCTGAGAAAATAGTCCGAATTTGCAATTGTCCCATTTGATTGCTTGTTAATCAGTGCAGTGGAAACCAATGTTGAGAATATCACTCCGTTTCAGCTCTCGAAGGAAGTTTAGACCTGAGAGACTGCCAAGGTTGTTGCTAGCCATTTGGGTGCCCTAAGCACAGATGCTGTATGGCAATTTTGTTGTATTCTGCAGTTTTACTCTGTGATAAATACTTGATCAAACCACAATCAAACTCAGTTTTGTTACCCGTGCCTTTTTATTTTATTTTTTAATACCCACACTTGTTTTGGTATTAAAGGCGGTCACGTGAGACTCACATCTAATAGGCCAGTGCGCCGGAGCAGTCGCATCCAATAGTCCAAGGAGAGTGTGCCCTTTAAAACAGTGCGCCAAATGGGTGTAAATAAAGTACAATGAGCTTTTTTAATTTTAACATTGACTACTGGCATGCGACGCATGAGCTTCATTTTGTTTCTTCTTTTTATTACTTTCTCCGCTCCTGACTTGTTGCCGATTTCAAGGCCATGTTCGCACATAGGTTCACCAAATTACAAATGAGGCATAATCGAACATACCACTGGGAAGGAAGGGGGGCACCATAAAACTGGAGATAGGCCGGGGCACAAAGTAGATTCATCCCTTTTCTCTGGAAATTTGGTCTATGCTGCTTTTGTATTGTTTAACCATATTAGCGCATATTATTAACACTTTTAACACTTTTTTTTCCACCACCCTGATTTCTTTTGGTGCCCTCCTGGGCACTTGATGCCCTATGCAATGCGTTTGCGGGGCTACGGCCCTGGAGAATGCAAATTTGATATCAACTCCGAACTAGCATACATGTTTATCTTCCGTCTCCGTGTCCCTTTTGCACTCTGTGGATTTCAGCTTTTGGACAGGTGGGCCTGAATATTCAGCTCACCTGTGAGCGTCATTGCAGGCACGACGGCAAGGAATTTAAATTGTTCCTTTTTGTTGTTGTTTTTTTTTTTTTTTTTTTTTTTAAATTAGCCAGACGAGGCAGGCTAGGATATTGATGCTGAAATCTTCAGTGGTTACTTGGTTTACAGGGGTGTCATAAGTCAAGTGGACAGAGTGCCAAATGAAACATTAGGCTGCAAGCTGAGGGCCATGGTTCTGAAATCCCTTCCTACCCATCAAAACGTCCTATTAATGCCCAGTGTGCAAGCATGCGCAAAACGCTGATAGTAATCTCCCGGGGAACACAAAAATTAAAACAACATTAATGTTACAAAAATACTGTAAAATACTACAGACGTAATACAAAGAAAATACTAAAATGGAAGTACATATAAAACCCTGCTACAGTAAGGTATATATTTTCACTTTTGTGCAATAGTATATTTTAACAGTTTCATTTAGCAAAACTATTACTTTAGAAATATATACCAGAAATGTGACAAAAACATTACATATGCAATTTTACACAAATACTATAACAATTATACTATGGATATCGAACAACTATAAATACTAAAAATACTACTATGAAAATACTGCATAAATACTATTGCAGAAATACTACAAAAATACCACAGCAGTAATACTAGAATACAAAAATATTACTTAAGAAATACTTCACAAATACAACCACAGTGCCACTACAAAATTACCACAAACATACTATAGATATGCTTTCAATTTTCTATTATGGAAATACTACAGAAAAACTACAAAATACTACTATGGCAATACTACAAAAACATTATTATCAAAATACTACGAGCATACTACCTTGCCTAGAAAGAAACATCTCCTGGATGCAACTGGGACGCATCATCAGTGATGTATCGTGGGTTCATTGAGTGTTTCGGGTCTCGCAATATCATACACACTCGCCCAGGGGTTGATCAGGCCTCAACTTGCGTCCCAGTAGCAGTCCACGGATCTGCCCTTTTGAGCCAAAGACACCTGGTGGCTTTTTCTGCAGCTTCACTAGCACATTTAATGGCTTTCTTCTTGGCTGCCCCTGTCACACCCAACCGTCCTAGGACTTTGCAGTAGGATCGTCCAGCAAAACCCCTGCAGCCGACCTCTATTGGCTCAAAGAAAACTTTCCAGCCCCTGCCCCTGCACTCCTCCATTAGCTCCTGGTACTTTGCACGTTTCCTTTCATTGGCTTCCTCAATGCGCTCTTCCCACGGGACTGATCAGGTGTTTTGAAGTCTCAGAGGTCATTATCATGTCTAGTAGGAGCGATGTTGCTAATGTGTGCTGGGGGAACCTTAGTTGTTTGTCTAGGTTGACCTGCCAATCAGAGGCAATGTGGAGGAGTCCTGATGTCTGTGCACAAGCCTGGGTTTCTCTCCTGCCTTGATGAAATTGACTGCCTTGCTTGGGGCTTGATGGTGTTTGCCCCTGTTGATCGCTAGGGCGATGCGCTCAGCAACTTCTTTCAGAACCTGGTCATGGCACGAGCGATAGCGACCATCAGCCAGGGCCTTTGGGCAGCTGCTCAGGAGGTGTTCCAAGGAGCCTCTTCCAGGGCAAAGGGGGCAGGAGGGTGTCTCACTCTTTCCCCACACATGAAGGTTCTCTGGGCTTCGTAGGACATCATAAACTGCCTGCACAAGGAACCAGACACGGTGGAAGTCTGCTTGCATGATGCTTGACCAGGTCATTTTGCGCTGTAATGTGTTCTCCTACCTTGTCCATGCTCCCTGCTTCTGGAGTACGACTTCCCTGCTCATCCGCTCTTCCTCCACACCTGCTCGGACCTCTTCCTAGAGAAGATGGTGTCTCTCCTTCCCTTGGGCTTGACTCACTTTGGTCTTTGGAAAGAAGCCCAGACCTGCTCTCCCCTATGCCAGGATCCCAACGAGTGTCTTCTGCCTCAGTCGTGACTCTGCCACCTCCACTTCCTTCCGAGCTCTCCATTTCCTTCCGGTTCTCATTTCAACCCCAGCTGATGACACCTTGCTGTCCTTGGAATCCCTATACTGAAGAGCCTCTCTAGGACGTGCGACCTTGAACTCCTTAGTGAGCCCACTGAAGGGTAGCTGGACGGTATTGCTTGTCCCGCACAAAGCAGCGCTGGTAAGGCTGCCGGGAAGTCCCAGCCACTTCCGGAGAAAGCCAATGATCTTCCTTTCGAGGATCTCAACAGTTGATACTGGAATTGCATGGACCAAGACCATGGGAAGAATAGAGTGCTGGTAGATCCAGGCTTTAAGTCTACCAGGCAGGGTGGACTTGTCCACCTTGGTGAGCCACATTGCCAGTTGTTTAACAGATTCTTGGATGGCGTAATTACTGCATATTTACTACATAATTACGACAAAAATATAACAAAAACAAAACTACAGTAGTACTGCAGAAAAATTACAGAAATACTACAAAAGTCTGACTGCACACATATTAAAAAATACTACTACAGTAATACTGTCATATTATTTGCTTAAAACAGGAACTTAATGCATCATTTTGCCTTAATTGCAAGCGTCTCAAACCCTATCTGGTTATACTAATCGATTAAAAAACAAATATAAAGAAATTAAACAAGTAGATGTCTGCCTGTATATTTATTAAAGAATTGATAGGTTTCGAGGATCGACTCCTTGGCTAAAAAAGAAGAAGGATTTTTATTTGTATTCTACTAGGTGACCACGCTCCCCAATTCCAATATAATAAGCCTTAGGTATGACTCGGCCGAGGCTTGAACCCGCGACATCCGAGTCACGGAGCGATACCGTGAGTCTACTGACCCGGTTAGAAAAAAGAAGAAGAAAGAGGAGCCGACGCAGGAGCAGAAGAATACGAAGAAGAAAAAGAGAAGAAGAAGAAAAAGAAGAAGAAGAAGAACTACATTCCCACAATGCACTGATATAAAACAAAAACGCGGAAACAAAAGAAACCTACTTTGGTCTCCAAACATCCATCAACTCGTCCGTGTAAAGTAGGGCTAAGTTCTTGGTTGACTCTCGAAGTGTTGACAACACCCGCTAGGATTCGCCATGGCATTAAAAAGAATAAATAAGGTGAGTTTATTCATGTCGCTTCTTTTTTATTCGGTATGAAAAGGTCGCTGGGGAACGTCGACGCACTGAGCCGGTGTACGGTTTGTTTACTAACTTGTTTAATACAACCATTTGTGTTTTTATCTTATTATCTTGTTTTTATTGTGAGAAGCAATTGAGTCGTTTGATTAGCAGTGACTTACAATTGCCGAATTATAAAAGAACGTTTGTCCTTTTTTTACGCTTGGAGGCTAGGTAAATGTTACCACAGATAATACGTTTTTTTTTTAATCTTCCCTTTTTTCAACAACTAAATTATCTTTGACCAAGGCTCCTCAGCTTCCTTATTTTCACCACCACTCCTACGAATTGACGCGCCAGACCGGTTTACCAATTGCACAACCAAGACCCGGAAGTCGAAGTTTATGTTATATTTTTATTGTATTTTTGTAGGAGCTGACTGACTTGAAGCGGGACCCGCCTGCTTCGTGTTCCGCCGGACCCATGGGAGATGATAGTGAGTAAACAAAGATCGATTTGAAATTCCTATGACATGGAAGTACCTACTATGGGTTGGGCTAAGTGACGGGTCAATGACGTACGAATGACAAATTAACTGTGACAATGTTGTGCTTAAAAGTTAATGGTTTTACTCATTAAGAGAGGTGTCCCCTGATCTAATTTCATGACTGATGATTCTGAAATATCGATGGACATTTCTCTATGATTCAATCACATATCCGGTAGCGAGGTAGCTAGGTGCTTCCAAATTAAATATTCAATTGGTTGTAATTCATATATATATATATATATATATATATATATATATATATATATATAAAATCCATCCATTATCTGCACCGCTTATCCTCAGTAGGGTCGCGGAGCCCATCATAGCTATCTTTGGGCAGTGCGCAGGGAACACCCTGAACTGGTTGCCAGCCAGTCGCAGGGCACACAGGGACAGACAATTCACTTGCTCATTCACACCTAAGGACAATTTGGACTGGCAAATTAACTTACATGCATGTTTTTGGGAATGTGAGAGGAAACCAAAGTGCCCGAAGGAAACCCACTCAAGCACGGGGAGAGCATGCAAACTCCACACAGGAGGTCCGATCTTATGACCCCAGAACTGTGCCGCACACGTGCCAACCACTGTATCGCCGTGCTGCCCATATATATGCCCTAAAGCTGTGGTTACCAACTGGTGAGCCGGGACCCAAAAACGGGTTGCAGACCCATTTTCAGTGGGTATTTGCCCTGGCAAAATAATGCTAAGAAGAACAAAACGGAGGGTCATTTAGACAGTAATACCCTGCTAGATTTCTCCTACCTGTTAAGCAGTCAATTGGCGCCATCCTAATTGTGTATGAAGGGGACTACCTCCTGTTTTATTGCGATTTTTGTTTGTTTTATATCAGGGGAAGGTGTAATAATAGTCTGTGGTTTGCAATAATCTGTGGTCTGTGCAACCCTTTTAGACTCCTTTTTATTAAGGGCTATACAGATGAACATGACTTGACTTTTCTGCCCACAATATTAGGTCCCAAGAAAGTTAGTGACAAGGGCAAGGAAAGTAGAAAGCGGGATAACAATGTTCAAATTGTAGGAAATTATTACAAAATACAAAAATATTGTATGTGTGGCTACACTGCGCGGAGGTACAGTAAATGGTTTATAATTGTTATTTCTAGATTTTTTTAACCAATACATTGATCTTTATTAACTACACAATTAAGTAATTGTTGTTTAGGTAAACAATTTTATAAAAATATTTTTGGTGTCAAGTTTTTTTAGTATGTAGCCATTTTAAAGCAGTTTTAGGGCGCCACTTATGTGCAGTACTTGAAGTTGTTTTGGCATTGCTGGTCAGTTTGTTTCTGAAAAACTGAATAAATATATTCTTCTATTTTTGCTTTAAACTGCACAATCTTTTCATCTGATAAGTATGAGTAGTAACATTTGTTTTCTTTATTTGGGTCCCAACTTGTCATTCCCCCCCTTATTGGTGGGTCTTCAAGTCAGACCAGTTGATGGCCACTGCCCCAAAGCCTAGATCGTAATTACATGACAGTTTATAACGGATGAATCAAATTACATACCTGTCAACTTCAGCCAATTGTTATCCTTATTAGTAATTGTATTTATCCTTGATAAGCAATAATACAAATAAAATACAGCCACTATTTACTTACAGCAAAATGGACTCTGTGGAATAAAAATAATTTGTGTAAACAAGTTTATTTATCAAATAAATGCTTGAACGAGGATACCATTTGCTAGAGTACCGCAATATTATCAGCAATCTATGGTGACGTTGTTGTCTGCTACCAGTTACAAAAGTAGCCGAAATGGGCAAAACTAGATTGGTTTAGCGAGAAGAGATTTTTATTTTTTCTGTACAAAAATTTTTAAATAGCATGCACAGAAGCTGCTGGTGTCTTTCTACAAAGCCACAGTGGAATTTGCCACAGTTTTCCCCGCACTAAGGCTGCTGTTCGCCTCCTGTTAGTGGCTCTCTGTGTGTCATTTTCTGCTGACCGCCACCCCCCTTCCCTTTTTTTTTTATCCTTTTGGGGGCTTGCCCTCATTGTTAAAGGTAAGCCTCGCGATGCTGCCGGCCACTAACTTTTGCTGTTTTTATTTTTTTTTTGGGCGCGTGCAGTCGGCATTCCTGCCCCCTTCTCTTGGCTTCTGACCTGGAGGTAATGCCGTTCGCATGTTGACGACAGCCAAGCTTTTGCGTGCATGTGGTGAGTCTCGTATGGCAGTCGACAACCCACTGTGCCCAGTGATTCTCGCTCCTGGAGACTGACTGTCCTTTTTGCAAGGATGCGCTGCCGCACTCTTGGCCGCCACCTTCCCACCGCTATCCCTCAACTGGTCGACGCTCCGAAGGATTCTTCTGGAGGTCCACGTGCTGCTGCTGGTTGTCCCGACGTGGTTCCCTCTTTTGTGGCCTCTTCCCAATTGGTAAAATGTGTTGTCTCAGCAGGGGGGGAGGTTTGGCATCCCAAACCACGACACCTCCGCCTCTGTGTTTGGCCTCTGAGGGGCCTGATTTGCCCCGGAGTGGCTGTGCTGACCGGGTCAGGCACACTATTCTCAATGCCAGGGTGATATCTACTCTGCTGCAGTATGACTCCAGGTGGAAGTTTTTTATGGCACACTATAGGAGCTGTGATCTGGACCTTGTGTCCGGCTCATTACCTGCAATTTTGGACTACCTGTTGTCCCTTCTTAATGGGGTTTGGGCTCAGTCTACCCTGTGGGTGTATGTGGCTGTGATTTTTGTCTTGACACGCTAAGGTTAATGGTGTCTCTAGGTGGCCACGACCTAATTCTTCCTCAAGGGCACTCAGCAACTTTATCCCCGTGGTATCTAATGAGGGTCTACGTCCTTTAGTTGCTAGGGGTGGACCTTCGGCCGATTTCCTGGTAAGCCGCACATTTGTTAGCCTTGACTTCTGTTAAGTTCCTTGGCAAGCTTCATGCCTTGTCCGTTTGTCACGCCTGCCTGCAGTGGCATCCGGACGGCCGTGGCATCTCCTTGTGGCCAAATGCCGCTTTCATCCCCAAGGTACTTTCCAGCTCCCATTTTAACAGGCCGCTGCGGCTCGCGTGTTGCGCTCCTCCTCCGGTTGAGTGTCGGGACAGGCCGGAAATGTTGTGCCTTGTGCGTGCATTGCGTTGTTACATGAATGCGACGACAAGTTTTCGTTCTTCCTGCCAACTTTTTGTTATGGTGGCTCGTCAAGGTCAGGGGTATGGCTGCGAGTTTTAGGGAAAAAATCTAATTGCGTTTTTTCAGTTCTTGATTGAAATTTCGATGCGATTTTCCATTTTTGAAAGAAGTGTATTTTTTGTGCTAGGTTTTCATTTCCGGGGAGAACATAAACATAGTGACATGCAAACATAACTTGAGATGACGCAGTTGGTCTTTATTGTCTTTCTATGATTCAATTGTTTGTTTGTTTGTACATGATTCAAATTGAATCTTTTCTTCCGGCGCCGTCACGAATGGCAGCCACTCCAGCAGCTCCCGTGTTATTTTCGATTGTTCTCGATTGTTCTCAGCTCAGGGATGCTGCTGGAAATGTGAATTTCCCTTCGGGGATGAACAAAGTATCTATCTATCTATCTAAAAAAGGACAACAAAATTGGAGGGCTTACTTTTTCATTGTAAGAAAAAAACAAAAAACAACTGGCAAGCGACACGCTAAAGTCAGGTTCCTGCGACATCTTCAAGGTCTTTGTGATGATCAAAATAAAGAGTCACAAATGTAGTGGTTTTCCAAAAGTGGTTATTCCAAGTCGCCTGCTTTGTTGGTAATGGATCTAGCATTTGTGACGACCCACATTCAGCAGTGGTGGCTTAAGAGTTGTTAGCCGAGCTATTAGCTTTCCCTGCCTCAGTCAAATACCGGACGCGATAAAAATCCAGGGAGCACCCGCTGGTGATCACCTTTTCCTTGAGCTTTTCTGACTTTTCTCAGAGTCTTATTAATCACTGAATTCATTTTTAATGTAACAAGCCACTAAAGCTACACGCTCTGGCGTTTGTTTTGGTGGCCATTTGTGCATGCCCTGCATGAGTGACAGGCAGCTTACACCAGCCTATCGAACTTTTGCCTCGCCTTTATTGGTTGGCGCCATTAAAAACCTGCTACTGATTTGGCCAGCCCTGTTGAACCACAAAATGTGCCAATTCTTGTCAGCCAAACGCTCAGTCAATCAAATAACGAGCTGGAACTATGAATCCTTAAAACACAGTGGTTTGTGGTTGCATTATCTCACTATGTCACATCGTGATATCAATTCCATTTCGATTAATCGTGCGGCCCATGACCAAACTTTTCAGAAAGTGGGCCACAAACGGGCTATAGACTGATTCAGAATAGATTTCTTACTTTAACGGTGTGATGAAATTGGAAAATTGGCTTCGAAAGTACTTAAAAGGTCCTTGGATTTGGGTGCTTCAATAAATGTAATCATGAATTGCAATCCATCCTGAACGTTTGCAAACTAAAGACCAAAACAGTTATCAAAATAATGATCAATCATTTTGTGGTTTTAGCCCATGATTGATGTCAAAATTTCAATAGCTCCTAATTTTGTTTCTTATTCTAGTGTTATTATCCATCTGCTCTCTACTCTGCGATCCCAATCCCGACGACCCCTTGGTCCCTGACATAGCGCTGACATACAAAACAGACAGACAAAAGTAAGTGGAAGGTGTATGTTTGGGTCAATTGTGTCTAACCTCATTATTCTACATTTTTTATTAGGTACAACGAGCTAGCCAAAGAATGGACGCGGAAGTATGCTATGTGAAGGCAAGTCTTCTATGGGCATCAACATTCCCCGGAAACTTCAGGTTAACAGTTAAACAGCAGGAAGATGAAAAAAAAGACTTCTTTTTTGCCGGGAGCACTTCAATTACTTAAACTTGACATGGATCAATTGTTTATTCTGCCTGAACAACATTGGCTTCATTATTTGTACTATATTAGCAATGACTGTACCTCATTTTCTTTTACTTTTAAGAGATTTATATTGGAAATGAAACTAATTTTTACTTTTCATTAAACACGTTTAAATTTAAGTTGTTCGGTATTGGGTTTTGTCGGAATGACACGGTCACACGCATCAATATCTGAAAGACAGCCATACTCTTAAACACTAGAGGGCAGCCTTTGCCTTCACATTCTTTGAGGTCATTGCAATCACAGTAAACAGCGTTTGATTTTTTTTTTTTTATCTTGCAGTTAGAAATACTGTGGTACGTTTTCGGGCTGTACAAATTAATTTAGCTTGACTATACAATGATAACTTTCCCAAAACGATGTTTCAGTATTTTTATTTGGGGTAGCAAATTTAGGTGGTGAAAAGCCACCTTTATTTATATATATATACTGGACTGTCTCAGAAAATTGGAATATTGTGATAAAGTTCTTTATTTTCTGTAATGCAATTAAAAAAACAAATATGTCATACATTCTGGATTCATTACACATCAACTGAACTATTTCAAGCCTTTTATTATTTGAATATTGCTGATTTTGGCTTACAGCTGAAAAAAACTCAAAAATCCTATCTCAAAATATTAGAATACTTCCTCAGACCAAGTAAAAAAAATAATTTCATAACAGCAAAACTAAATCAAACATTTGAAAATGTCCATTGATGCACTCAGTACTTGGTTGGGAATCCTTTTGCACGGATTACTGCATCAATCCGGCGTGGCATGGAGGCAATCAGCCTGTGGCATTGCTGAGGTGTTATTGATGCCCAGGATGCTTCGATAGCGGCCTTCAGCTCATTTGCATTTGTAGGTCTGGTGTCTTTCATCTTCTTCTTAACTATACCCCACAAATTCTCGATGGGGTTCAGGTCAGGGGAATTAGCAGGCCAATCAAGGACAGTGATGCCATGGTCAGTGCACCAGTTACTGGTGGTTTTGGCACTGTGGGCAGGTGCCAGATCATGCTGGAAAATGAAATACTCATCTCCATAGAGCTTTTCAGCAGATGGAAGCATGTAGTGCTCTAAAATCTCTTGGTACACAGTTGCATTTACTCTGGACTTGATGAAACACAGTGGACCAACACCAGCAGCTGACATGGCTCCCCAAACCATTGCTGACTGGGAACTTCACACTGGATTTCAAGCAACTTGGATTTTGCTCTTCTCCAGCCTTTCTCCAGACTCTGGCGCCTTGACTTCCAAATGAAATGCAAAACTTGCTTTCGTCTGAAAAGAGGACTTTGGACCACTCTGCAACTGTCCAGTGCTTCTTCTCCATAGCCCAAGTCAGACGCTTCTTCCGTTGTCTTGAGTTCAGAAGTGGCTTGACCATGGGAATACGGCTATTGTAGCCCATTTCCCGGACACGTCTGTGAACTGTGGCTTTTGATACCTGGACTCCAGCTTCAGCCCACTGTCTTTGAAGCTCCCCCAAATTCTGGAAGCGGCTCTTCTTCACAATTTTGTTAAGGCTGCGGTCATCTCTCTTGGTTGTGCAGCGTTTCCGGCCACATTTTTCCCTTCCAACAGACTTTTTGTGGATATGCTTTGAAACTGCACTCTGTGAACAGCCTGCTCTTTGAGAAATTTCTTTTTGTGTCTTACCCTCCATCAGGAGGGTATCAATGATGGTCCTCTGGACAGCAGTCAGATCAGCAGTGATTTAGTTTACTGAACCAAGCTGAGTGTTTTTAAGGCTCAGGAAACCCTCGCAAAGTGTTTCGAGTTAATTAGATGATTCAGGTGATTAGTTGAATAGCCTTTTTCATGATATTCTAATATTTTGAGATAGGATTTTTGAGTTTTCTTAAGCTGTAAGCCAAATTCAGCAATATTAAAATAATAAAAGGCTTGAAATAGTTCAGTTGATGTGTAATGAATCCAGAATGTATGACATTTTTGTTTTTTTAATTGCATTACAGAAAATAAAGAACTTTATCACAATATTCTAATTTTCTGAGACAGTCCAGTATATATATATATTTGATAGATATGATAAATATTGTAATGTATTTGGAATAAAACAGCCAAATAGGGTATTCAATATCCATTTCTGTAGTCGAGTCATTTTTATGCATCCAAGCTAAAAAAACACGTTCAGGAATCTACTGAAGAAAGTTGTGCGAGCAAAATGGACGTGGTAGGCGTGGAGTTCTCATTGACCCATGCAGTATGACAGGATTGTACTTTAAATTGTTGATCTTTTAGAAAGGTTTTTAAAATTATTTTATTAGGAAATGTAAAAACAATGCTTTGGAGGTTTGGCAAAATATCTCCAATAAAGTCGTTAGATGACGTCAATGACACGGTTCTTTTCCCGACAACACTGAAGCCGGTTCCATTTGTGGTGGCGGGTGAGTTTCCCCCTTCAAGGCATGTTTTGATTTACAATGAACTTTCCAGTATTGCTTCCCTTTGCACCCCTGTCACAGGATGTGAATTGCTTCCTCAACAGGCCAATAAAGTTGTTGCTTGGCAGCAACATTTAAAGAGCGTGTCTTTCGAGATAAGAGATGTTACGCTAGCATGCCTTTGTGAAAAGTGTTTTGGATATCAAGTTGCTATACTATGGAAAATGGGAGGATTGTTATACATAATTAGGTTCTAGTATGCATTGTCCTCTCTAGAATGGCATTCTCATGTTCCGATGGGATGACTAACTGGAAATGTTTCCTTTTAATTTCTTAATATAGTCAGACAAGTTTCTTACTGGTTAGGCATTTTGTAGTTTAATTGTACTTCTATTAAGCAAATGTCAAATTGTACACTGTCACTTGTATGACTTTTCAGTGCATGGAAAAGGGTTCTGTGTCTTACAATTTGTTTTGCACACGAATTAATGAAGTATTCTCCCGATTTGCAGACCAAGTCCTGCATTTGTAACATGTAGGGCTTTGTTAGAGGTGCACATTTGTCAGCTACCACATTGTTTCCCCGTAGTTGCAGTAGTACCACATTCTACTCAATGATGTGTGGTGAGGTTTGTGCCTAATGAGGCACAGTCAGATTTACAAATAGATTGATAAACTATATTCATCATTTGGCAGAGCAAGAAATCAATATACAAACTTGCTTAGGAAAAAAAATCCTCTTACCATAATTCATAGTGTAAATGCTGGTCCTTTTGGATAAAAGCATCAATAGATAGGTAGGTAATCTTCCGTTTAATAAAAAAAAAAAAAACTTGCAACAGGAAAAATACTGGATGGCTTAACATACTGCGACTTTGTTAATACTATCACTAGTTCTATTGTTTAAGGCTGAGCTGTGCACCAAAATACAGAATCTTTAGTCACACTATCGCCCTCTGCCATGAGGCTAGAGAATTGTGTGCTTCACTCTACTGTGTCTGCAGACAATCAGCACAGTAACGCATTATATACTAATTGTGGACACAATATTCATAATGTGAACATTTTAGCGGATTTAAGAAGATAAATAAAAAATAAAATTGGTGTAAGATCATCTTGACACCGAATAAATACAACCTTTTGGTATATTTCAAATTTTATATTTCCATGATGGCAGGCGAGGCACAGTCTGCACGCACGCCATCTGCTTTACTCTTGTGCTCAAGTACTCAGGATACACTGTAACTAACTACCTTGGGCTTGGTGCACAAATAGTGTAAAAGCAACACTAGTAGTAATATAAATAGAACTACATATCCCATGTTGTAACAATGACAATAAAGGCATATTCTATTCTATTCTACATGTCACTAACGAGGGCAGTTTTACTACACTTGACATAATTGTAGTCGAATACCAATGCTAGAAGTCTTTAGTGTTCTCAATCTCAAAGTTTCACCTATTACCAAACAGGCATGCCACTATCACTAAGGAAAAGTTGCACTATTTTGTGTATTACTAGAAAGACTCGCTCTTAACTGGAATATTTGATTTGACATTTTTAAAATGAGTTACCCTTCTGTTCACAACTTTAAAATCAATTCAAAATCAACAACTACAATAAACAATCAAGAAAACAGGAAAAAACTATTGCTGACAGCAAAACGCCACAGCTTATCTCTTGTCCCATCCCGTTAACTCTTCACATCATTCAAATCATGTAACTAGTTATAACAAGGTATTATATGCAAAATGAAACGCATCATGTTTCAAAGAAAGGGGAATAATAAACAATTACTATCAAGTTGGATGAGATCATAATATCTCACCACACCATTTGATTTAACATATCTATCTATCTACCCTGGTCATATCCCTTGAAAGGGATGTCCGACAGCAAGACAAACACATACAAAAACAAAGAAAATTGAAAAAATTAAAAAAGGGGAAAAGTAGCAAAAAACACACAGAAAATGTTCAACCATGGCCAACCCAAACGCCCAAACAAGTTAAGCACCTCGACACCCAAGTTGGTCATGCTTTCGTCCCTCCTGATGAAACGCGACACAGGAAAGCAGCCGTGTCACTCTGGTCAGGGTGACGTGACACACTCTTCTGTTGAACAGCAGGGCCCGAGAGCTTTCACTGGTTTACCCCTACTGCATCATACATGTGCCCTGCCCATACTTTAGGACGCGTCCAAACATCCCACTATCCTTTCACAGCATATTTCTACCCATTCCTATCACCAACAAGAGCTCTCCACCGAGTACTCTCTTATCCACACGCTTGCTCAGTTCCACTACTACTCCTGTTCTGTCTCTCACAATTTCATTTCTCATTCTAATCCAATCTTGTCACTCCTAACATACTCCTCAAACACTTCACCTCAAAAACATCAACATAATCACACATAAAAGTAGATTAAAATATTTTGAGAAAGGACCGGTGTTTTTTTTCCATTTATTAATGGATACATTTGCACAACAAGGTCTTCTTTATTAAAGGTGAAATCACAACTGGCATTTCTAGTATGATTCTTTAAAAGTATTCTGTCTGGATTTAGAAAATGTTCTACTTGCTGAGTTCATCTTCTGGCTCAATTCATATTTGCAGCCTCTGTCAAGTGGCGCACACAAGTATGTGCGTTTCTTAAATGCACTCGAACAAACTTTTTTTTTCTCCCCCCATGTTTTTGGGGTTTTAGATGTTTTTGAAACAGGCCTTTTCTTACTTTCCCCATTTTCATGCTACACTAACAAAAAACTGATGACGAGCAAGAAATCACTTTCCACCTCTCCCCCCACTCCGCCTTTTGTGATTCAAAATGTGTTGTGTGTCCCTAAGAGCTCTGATAAAAGTAAGACAAAAGATAGATGTGGTGAGGGAAAAATATAAAGGCTTTTTGAACTCAGTTGGTCATTGTTAAAACAATATTCTACTGTCAACTTTTTCAGGACACTTCAATAAATGCACCTAACCATTAATGGATCTCATCGCAATTTGAGACTGTGTTGCTTGCTGCCGCCTTCACCTGGATTGCAGCCTTAACCCGTTCAAAAATGCATGTGTATTTTTGAATATTTGCAAACATTTTGGCATTTTTATGTAGTTTTCTGTTTCCCCATTGCATGTTTCATTTTTACAGTTTTTTGTTTTTTCTATCCCTTTATTTGTAATTAGATTTGTTTTCCAGTTTGAATGTACTGTTTACATAACATTGTGGTAAGATGTTTGGATGGAAATGTTTCTGCGTTTGTTCAATAAAGCATTAATAAAAAGGAAAAGATATTGAAGATGGCTGCTGTGTTTGGTTGAATAAGAGCCATGATCACGTTTGCGTGTTGTTGATGAATAAATATGCCAAAGGGCTGACCAATGATGCCCTGCTTTTCTTCCTCACGCACAAGAACACTGCACACTCGGACATAGCCTTGAAGTGGGACAGCATGCTGATTTCTACTAGGCAAGACCGTCAGTAATGCTAACGGCGGAAGAAAATAGTTGGATTACTCTGTTAATGTAACGGCGTTGTTCATAACGGCATTATTCCCAAAATTGTTTACTACCCACCTCTGTCCCCAAGCCCCTCACCTTGAACCTAATGTGTTCCGCCCTGAACAGCTCTGATTAAATTAAGATAAAAATACTTGCAAAGCAAATTTAGGCTTAAGGCCTCTTTGAACTCAGTTGTGCCTTGTTAGCACATACTTAATTGAGCAAACGTTCAACTTTTCACTCTCTAGACACTTTAGTGTTTGAGGAGTATGTTAGGAGTGTCAAGGCTGGATAGATTGAAAAATGAAATTGTGAGACAGAACTGGACTAGAAGTGGAACTGAGCAAGCGTGTGGATAAGAGTACTCTGTGTGTTTGGATACATGGAGAGGACGGATGAGGAGCAAATGTTGAAAACGATCTACAGAGCAGAAGTAAATAGAAGGAGACCAAGAGAAAGACTGTGATTGATGTGGATGGATGGTGTTATGAATGCACTGGAGGAAAGAGGTCTAAATGTAGTGGAAGCTAGAGCTCTTGTTGGTGATAGGAATGAGTGGAGAGGAGTTGTGAAAGGATAGTGGGATATTTGGACGTGTTCTCAGGGATGGGCAGGGCACTCGTATGATGCGGCAGGGGTAAACCAGTAAAAGCTGTCGGGCCCTGCTGTTGAACAGAAGAGTGTGTTGTGTCACCCTGACCCGAGTGACACGGTCGCTTTCTTGTGTCCCGTTTCATCTTGAGGGACGAAAGCATGACCAACTTGGGCGTCGAGGTGCTTAACTTGTTTGGGTGTTAGGGCATTTGGGTTGGCCAAAGTCCAAAAAATTTTGTGGGTGTTTTTTTGCTACTTTTTCCCTTTTTTATTTTCTTTGTTTTTGTAAGCGTTTGTCTTGCTGTCGGCCACCCCTCTCAAGGGATATAACCAGGATAGATAGATAGATAGATAGATAGATAAACACTTGGAACAAGGCACCCCCCTTTAATGCAACCTGAATCAATTCTTGGGCGGCAGTAGCTCCGGAGGTAGAGCGATCGTTTTAGGATTAAGGGATCCCAGTTCGAATCCCAGCTTGTCCGTGTTACATGCCGAAGTGTCCTTGGGCAAGACACTGAAACCCGAATACCCCCAATAAGCAGATTAGCGCCTTACATGGCTGCACAGATCACAACCGCTATTGGGAAATGTGAAGCACAATGTAAAGCGCTTTGGGAAGTCATTGACTTTAAAAGCGCTATATAAATGCAGATCATTTCATTTCATTTCACTTTTTAACGTCTCTCAAGAGTCGTATCAAAAATCAGTTGGAAAAAACCGTTACTTAGAGGCTATTGTCAAAACGGTGAGCACAAATACTATCCTAAAACATGGAGATTTTTAATGTGGAATTATTCAAACGAAGGCAGAAAATTATTAAAGTGAGCTGGGCGGGAGTTTTCTCCAAGTGGGAGGAGTCCTGAGTGCAAGATGATGACATGTGAAACGTTGCTTGGGAGACTTTGTCAGTGTATCGGCGTTGCGGTTCACGCGAGCGCTCATCCCGCAGAGAGAGCGAGCGAGCGGGGTCTGCCTATTCCTAAACGCCCCAAAAACCAAAGCTCAAATGGGGGGAAATGCCGGCGCGTGAAGTTTTCGAGAGGACCATCTCCCGAGCGACGGAACACGCGGCCTGGCACAACTCGTCAACTTTTTGGGGAGGCCTCCTCCTCCAATAACATCGCTGGCGACGAGTAGCACCACTATGGCCGCCCAGTGCGACCCTTTAAGCGGATACTTGCATCAGCAACAGTCGGACCAGGGCTCCAACAGCGAGCGCAGCACAGACTCGCCTTTGCCGGGCTCCGAGGAGGACTTGAGCGGACCCCACCAGCTGCCTGACCCGGAGTGGACGGAGGAGCGCTTCCGAGTGGATCGAAAGAAGTTGGAATTCATGTTGCTAGGTAATTTGGAGATGAAAGTTAGACAGTACACACAGTTTTCTATCGAATGAAGGCATTTACATCTTATTTTGGCCTCTTTTTCAAGGTGCACGCGGGATTTGTTTTGATTGGCTAGTGCCTCTGATTTATTAGTCAAGTGCGTGAGTTAATTAAAGATAGGGTTCATTTGTACATTCTTCATTTTTGCACATTTATTTCGATATTAGAAAAATAACTTATATTAGTACTCCTCATTCATCTAGTGTCTTTTGGCTTGACTGCTACTAGAACACGTATGTCATTATTTCTTTCTTCCAATTTCAAGCTTCAGAAAACTGCAATGCTAATCTCACTATAGCAGTCAGAAAAGTCCATTATTTTGATGTATAGTAACTTCAAACGATTTAGCCATTTTGCTCTTCTTAAAATTCCATTTCAAATTGGCTGTTTTAGGAAAAATTGGTTAGTCGGAAGAAAAAAATCTGGCTATTTTCGACTAACAAAACACTTCTGTAGCAAATGGCTGTTCTGAATACTTTTACTGGAGACTAGTGTGTATAGTAATTAATTTGTAGTTTCGTTCATATTAGATAAATGTTGATTTAGAACCACATCTCTTGGACTTTTTGTGTTGTAGGCCTGTACATTTTGGAACATAATGTTGAATAAGTGCAGCAAAGCAGCGCAGTGGTTAGCGAGTGTGCGGCGCAGTTCTCGGGTCATGAGATCGAGCCGTCCTGTATGGAGTTTGCATGTTCTCCCCATGCTTACGTGGGTTTCCTCTGGGCACTCCGGTTTCCTCCCACATTCCAAAAACATGCATGTCAGGTTAATTGGCCGGTCTTAATTGTCCCTAGGTATGAATGAGCGAGTTGGCAAGCAGTTCAGGGTGTCCCCTGCCCACTGCCCTAGGATAGCTGGGATGGGCTCCAGCATCCCCCGCGACCCTACTGAGGAAAAGCGGTGCAGATAATGGATGCATGGATGGATGTTGAGTAAGCTATACAGGGCACCAAAATATGAACAATAAACATTATACAGTAAGTAATTATATGTATTTAATGATATAGCGAAAGTCATTTGGTAAAAGCAATGTGTTAACATACCTGTCAACCCCAGAAAATATTCCCCTAATTGATTATTGCAATTTCAATTAATAATCGATAATAAACCTTACTAACACAATGCAACACTTATTCACTTACAGCAATACTGATTATGTAGATTATAAAGATAAGATCAAGAAAGATAATTTGTGTAAGCATGTTACTTTTATTTACCAAAAACACAAAAGCCTTTCAGAATCCTTCTCAGGTCTTTTCTCGCCTGCAGTAAATATATTGTGATGTATTAGACATAGCAGTGAAGGATTTCGCAGACTTCATCTACATTAGCAATTTACAATGACTTTGTCGTCTGCTACCAGTTACCGAGATGATCCGGATTAGAGCTGAAATGGGCAAGACTTACACAGTTTGAAATAATAAAAAAACAACGTTATAATACGGGGAAAACATTTACGTTGACTCGTAGTAGGGCTATTGATTAAAATTATATTTGGAGCATAATGTTGTGTAAAAGACCTGCATATCTGTCACATAAAGCTGAGTAAGCTACTACTGAATACTGGGCACCAGAAGATAACCGATCAACATTATACAGTCACTAATCTTGTACAAGCGATGAGTTAAGGTGATTTTTCCTCTTATAATGCAAGCGTAGATTTAAGTAATTGATCGTTTGTATTAGTCCTGGTAAAAAACCACTGATCGCACCCACAACCTCATATCCAAACTTGTTAAAGATATTCCCTCACGATAACTCGGTCTTCCCCGTGTACCCTGCTTAAGTTGATGTTTATCTCTCAGCACATGTCGTCCCCCGATGTCTGGCGCTGTGGCGCTTGCTCAAGTGCATTCCTCAAAGCTCCATGTCATCTCAAAACTCTTCCAGGAAAACAACTTAGCTTCGGAGCGTCCCAAGTTCCAAAGTATCCCGTACATAGCATGCGCCACGTCACGCTATGTTTGTGATTGTGCGATATGTTTTCATTCAGCATGTAAACTGATCTTGTTGATTGGTTGTTGCCGATTTGTGGTTTTGCCAGCATGGTTTTCCGGGGCAGAGCATCGACTGCCAGTTGCTGTCCAGCTGCTGGCCTCTTCTTTATTAGTTCAACTCTGGAGGCCACATTATCTGAACCGATACTAGATATTATTTTTTGGGTGTGGAAAATACAATACACTGCATTGGCGGATTTTTTTCCCCTCTATAATCACGCAGAGATGGAATGCAGCTTTGATTCATTGCATTTGTGAAATCACTGTAAACAATTCATGAAGGCTAATTAGAGTCAAGCCACACCAAATGAGTGTAAACCCAATCATAACCAGTAACACAACTCGTCCCATAGAAGTTTATTTTTAGAGTGCAATGTTTAACCTCTAATCATATTTGACCAGCACCTCATAATACAACAGTGACCACTGAAAACTCATTGACAGATTAATTTATTGTCAATCTGTTAAATTAATCTGTGTACAACTCTGCAATTATGTGAGTCATCAGTCAAAAATGTCAAAAGACTTTCCAGCAAAAAGTTTGAATGAGGAGCAGAGAAGGTGCCGTCGTTCATAAATAATGTCATGCGGGTAACTTTAGGAAAATCGAAACGAACGCGAAGAGACATGCTGGCGTGACTTCTGTGACTCGAAAAGACCACAGTCGTCTGCTCTTTTTTTGGTCAGCTTTCTCTAAGAGAATGTGGAAACTTTGAAGCCAGCATTTTCAATGTAGTCTTAAGAACAAGCTGGATCAATCAGTAAATTGAATATTTTGGGGGGGGGGGGGGGGGTGGTTTGAACAAAATCTTGCCTTAGTAGTCATCGAAGTGTATTGTTGTTTTCTTGGCACAGTGGAGTAAGTTGTAACAGCTTGGTGAGCTTGATGGTGGCATGAAAGCCTGAAAGATTAATGTGGACCAAATTTAAAAAAAAAAGAAAAACTGTGGTGGGAAAGTTTTAACATTTACTCCAGAGCAAGATAGCCACCATTGCTGTGTTCCGATTCAGGTCTACCCTTTTTAAGTGACTTTCAAAATGTGTTTTGCTTCATAAGCAAGGGTGCCTCTGTTTAGAGCAGGGTCTTGTCCAAACAGGTGCAAAAGCCCTCAATATTGCACTGAAGTGGATTATTTTTTTAAATTTATTAGTCACTAACCTACAGGGTTTTATTGGCTAAAACACTTACAATTATCAATCAATATAGCTATTGATCATATTATTGATATTATTTTAAATACCATATTTCCCTGGCTACAAGTCGCAATATATATTTTTTCGTTCTTAATTATGCATTTTCTGGCTGGTGCGATTTATAATCGGGAGAGACTTAAAGACCAGAAAATACACATTCCTTGTGTGTGCATGTGTTCCAAAGTCAGTCTTTGAGTTTGTACACAACCTGCTACAAATGCCTGCAATTAAGTAAATCGTTTCTAGGTGTATTTCAATTGCAGAGCAGATCTCAGACTGCAAACAATACCGTAGAAAAGACAAGTATCATTGTTATATGTAGTCATGTCATGCTTTGCCCCTCCAAAAAACAAAAGCCATGCTTCTTTTGAGGCTTCATCTTCTTCTTCCTCCAGGGTGCTGAGTAAAACATTTGGACAGGAAGTGCATGTCTTAGGGGGAATGAGCGCACGCCCTCACTTCGGTTCTCTTGCTTCCTCTCGTGGATTCAAACAGACAGGCTGGTTGTCTTTACTTTTTATCGGGGCCAGATCGAACATCATGCTGACACTTTTTCAAAAATAAACAAAACGCTCAGCAAGACATGTTCCCTTTATTTTTCTTCAAAAAATGTGTTACTTGAACAAAGCATCAGGCTCGCATCTTACTTTTTCCATGATAGTTGTGTAAATGTGCTTCTCGTAACCCTACTCCACACATGGTTTTGAACAAGGGGCAGGCATCAATTCACATCTGCTTCAAAGATTTGAGTTTCCGTTGACAACTTCACAATAAAACCAAAAATAGTAGTGCATGGCCAATCACATCCTATTGTGAAAGCAGCAGAAGCAGGAAATAACTGAAAGTCTTTTTAGCAACTGCTTCTGGCGATTTCCTTTGCAATTTCTAGCTGCAGTCGTCTGCTGGCCAAGACTTTATTCTGACCTTCAAGTTCAGTGCCTTCAAAGTCAAATACATATTCTTAGCTCAATTGCATAATTTATTTATGTCCATTAAGAAGAAAAAGAAAAAAATTTCCACACAATTAACAACATAGCTCTGAAGTTGACAATTTTGTCCTCCTTTTCTGAGAGCGGTGACCAATTACGCATCAGGGAGTGGGGAAGGAGAAAGTCAGAAGATACATTGTTGAAAAGTTTATTAAATTTTGTGCATTTTTATTTAATCTTCCCAAAAATGTGCTTGTGGTTTATAGTTTGTCCTAAAGACGACGTGATTATCCCATTTGAATGTTGCTAAAAAAAAACACGCTTTTTAGTGATAGGAAAAAAGGATTTTGTTGGAGGAATTCAAACTCAAGTAGGTGAGATGTTTATAACTTATCATAATACTTGATTGTTTTGTAGAAAATATTCAAAACAAATTTTGGATTTAAATTTTGTTTTAGTTTATTTCTCATAAGTCCCAATTTGAGATTACCCAATCAAGATGAACTTTGAAGGAGATTATAGAGTTCATACCAGAATGAACAGTTCTAAAGTTTTATAAGATTAAAAAAAAAGTGTTTGCTGGACAGATTTACTTAATTAGGTTTTAAGATTGACAGCAAAGCAAGTTGCCACTTGAAAAAATATCTGATTACAACAAACACAAAGCAAATCGTAATTAAACAATTGCCATTGTAGAAGATTCAATTTATGGTGATTTAGGATCAAATTAATATTTTTTTCACCTTATTTAAAGGCACATTAATACTTGCGGTGCAGGCGTCAGCCTTGACTATACAGTATACATTTCGTGATAGTCACGGCAATTACTGTGAAGCATTTGTCCACAGAACTGATGTATTTCTGTGTAACATATTGATTAATATGGAAGCTCATAGGGAAAAAATGTTTGTTTCTGTCTGCATTTCTCATCCCTAAAATGAACTGAATATTCCCTAAGGTTAGAAATACTACATGTTGTAATTACCACAATAAATTCGGGTTTAGAGGTAAAGTCTTTCCTGGTTATTTGATTTTGATCTATCGTAAAATAATAATTGTTTATATAATGTGAAGTTCAAGATTAACCCACAGAAATACTGACACTCCCCTACTTACAAACATTCGAGTTACGAAAAACGGTTGATGCGAGCATTTTTTTTCGGGATGTCGAAAAATATCCGGACATTGCTGTAACTTAGATTTTGTATTGTGCACCCCTTTCTGAGTACAGGGTAGTACTGTAGTGCTTCTTTCCGCCGCTACCGGCGTGCGGCACTGTAAGAGCTCACCCAGCATCCACCCCGAAGAAGAAATCCGGCTTCCTCTTTCAAGTACAGTGGAACCTCGGTTCTCGACCATAATCCGTTCCAGAACCCTGTTCGAGAACCGATTTGTTCAATCACCGAAATCATTTTTCCCATTAAAAATAATGTAAATCTTTTTAATCCGTTCCAACACCCTGAATGTTTACCATGAATGTTTAACGTAAACATGAAGCTAACCCAGGCTAATCGTATGTTCGCGTAATCGTAATCTTCCGTACGAAAGATTACGCTAACATGAACGTGTAAAAATAAAAAAATCAGGTCGTTTACAAGTCATTTAGCACCACAAGTGGCTAGCGCTTCATTGGAAAGGGGGCTCCGTTCCAACACCCTGAATTTTGGGCTCAGTTCCAACACCCTGAATGTTTACCTGAATGTTCAACGTAATCATAGAGCTAACCCAGGCTAATCGTACGTTCGCGTTATCGTAATCTTCCGTACGAAAGATTACGCTAACACGAACGTGTAAAAAAAAAAGATAAAGAAAAGAATTATGAATAGGATTTCTTAACTTTGTGGTGGTCAGCAGAAGGCGCATGCTGTATTCCCTAGCAATTGGAAACTCGCACACCTCTTTCATATTTAGCTATGATGTCTTTCTTAAAGGCAATAGTTGTACGAACAACTTTTCTTTTTTCACCTGTCCTGCTTGCACTGACCTTCTTCGGAGGCATAGTTAGGGGCTAAAACACTCCGTTCACCGATATTAAAAGCGAAAGCAAAAAGAGGCAAGTGGGCACGTGATAACAGTTGGTCACGAGGGATGGGGGCGATCTACACCCGTACGCCGCTCAGCATCGCACTCTAGCGTATGCACTCAGGCATTACCGGCGTTCAAACTCGGAATTTTTGACCGAACAGCGAAGCAAGAATTTCTCAAAATTTTTGGTCGAACACCGATTTGTTCGAACTAAGAGGCGTTCGAAAACCGAGGTTCCGCTGTACATGTGTAAACATACTATACTGTATCTCCAGCCGCTAAGAACTTTGACATTTTTATTGTTTAATAACTTGTGCATCCATTCATCATGGTTGGTGTAATGTGTAAAGAAGAGGCGAGCCGTTTCTTTTGAAATGAAAGTGGAATAAGAAGGCTTGATGCGGTTGAGAAAATGGTTGGATTGCTTTTTTCGGCCACAGGGAAGTCGCCTAACACTTCAAGCTTATCTTCCAAAAATAAGTTAAACTTAACTTTATTTATCTTTATAGAGCATATTATTTTTTTAAATGCTTATTTTTTAGCACAAAACGATACAGGTTGCTTACAAGCCTTAAACATACTTATATAAACCTTAAACATACATTCCATACAACACAGCACTGGAGCAACTTACGTACAAATTTTACTTCAACAAACTCGAATCTAAATTTTTGAGGTAATTTATGATTAATAGCTAGTTGTGATGTGGTTATTTCATGATTATAAGACTTGTGATATTGAAAAAAAAATTCTGGCATTTTATCATTTATTACAAGACTAACTCAACTACATACGTTCATGTCTGCAATACCCCTTAACACTCGTCATAAACATTGCCCCAAAATGATTACCGTACAGTTCATATGGATGGACAAGGATATCCACACAATGTTAAGCTTAAAACAAAATCTTTGAGCAATGAACACCTGTAAACAATTCTAAAAGATTGACGTTTTTGGAATTGCTCTTGATGATTGATCAATGTGTGTTGACTGCGTTTAAAATTGTTTAACTCCTTTATGAGGCATAGACCAGCGATTTATATAGATAAAATGTATACTGTATCTGTAAGCCCCTGACAATTCTAGCCTGAATATTTCACATAATCATTGTTTTATCAACTAAAATACGCCCATTAGTAGAGCCAGTGTCCCATTGCATCGATTACACAGCACAGAACAGGTAAAGCTCGCCGTGTCTATTCCTACATTTCTATGGCAAGGACCTGCTTCTGGAGTGACGCATAAGAGATTGCGTATATTTCTTACTCACGTGTAGAATTGCAAATGTGCTGCAGTTTCCCTCCAACTCGGATGGTTAAGCTAGAGTTGGCAATGAATGGGACGTCCCGGTGGCCCTTGTGTCACATTGTTTTTCCAAATGCGGACGTCTCTTGTTTTGTCTTCAGTAACGAAAAATTGAATGACTGTATACCATTTTACACCAAATGGTATCTTACCTTTTCTTTTTTGGGGGTGGGTGGAGTGGGGAGTGGGGCTAAACCGATAAAGCAGACATTGTTAGACGAATTGTTTTGTGGTACGTCTCAGCCACAAAATGCAGGCTGTACAAGCAAGGGTGCATTCACCAATTCGATCCAACTTCTTTACCATATATATATATATATATATATATATATATATAAAATAAATTGGCCTTATGTGGAACACTACAAGGCATTTTCAGAAGAGGAACCTGTTGCCAGCCATTTTCAAAAAATCAAACTAATATTTAAAGAACCACAAAGGTAGTCTTTTCTTAATGAATATACTCTGGTATAAGCCTGCATAGCATACAAGCCAACCCTCTAAAACTGTTAAAATAGCGACATACGAAAAGAAATACGTACTAAAAATATTGATGAAATGTGTACTATTATTTAAATGTATGAAAAATGATGGTCAATATATCGGTAATAAAAGTTACAATTTTTTTTATCTTTAAGCAGATATTTCATGTCAGACACTCGGACACCATGCGGCACAGTTCTGAGGTCATGGGTTCAAATCCAGCTACCAACTTTCCTGTGCGGAGATAGCGTGTTCTCCCCGTGGTTGCGTGGGTTTC
The DNA here is from genome assembly GCF_059441175.1 of Urocampus carinirostris. NCBI lineage: Eukaryota > Metazoa > Chordata > Actinopteri > Syngnathiformes > Syngnathidae > Urocampus > Urocampus carinirostris. The sequence continues at coordinate 14,359,501 of NC_142361.1, forward strand.
CTCCGGGCACTCCGGTTTCCTCCCACATTCCAAAAACATGCATGTCAGGTTAATTGGCTGGTCCGAAAAATTGTGCCTAGGTGTGAATGAGCGAGCGAATTGTCTCTCCCTGGCAACCATTTCAGGGTGTTCCCTGCCCACTGCCCGGAGATGGCTTGGATGGGCTCCAGCACCCCCGCGACCCTACTGAGGATAAGCGGTGCAGATAATGGATGGATGGATTTTCTTTTTCAACTACATCATTGTGTTCACTTGTTTTCAAACGTTCCCTTTATCACTAACTCTTAGTATGGGCAAAGAAGGTAATTAAACAGACTAAATTGCAATAAAATGAGATGCGGTCCCTCTCAAATACAATTTGGACTAAACAGGAAGAAGAGTGATGAGAATGAAGACACGGTTTGGCCATTGGTTGTTGTGGACACAAGATGGAGGCTGAGATACAGAGACCAGGCGAACACCTGAGTCTGTGAAATAGTCTTGACTTGAAGTTGGCGGAGGTAAACCGTCAGGGAGCCTTACTTTGGTTCCCTCTGCCTGTTTTAGGCCGTATTGTGTTGATTTTGTCTGATGAGCCTGCATATAGTTCTCAATTTGACTTATATGGTATACACTAAGACCGTAATGACACAGTAGCAGCAATGTATTCGCCCTTCATGTTTTGTACTACTTGTTAACATGCGCATTAATCCTAATCTGGCACCTACCCCAGTTTGTTTAATGCTGCAGGTGTGTTACACCCCGACTTCGTCACTACTGGTCACTAATAGCGTGTAACGCGTCAGATTTAACAGCAGGAGTTCTCTGCCTCTCTGTCCCCATCCTCTTCTTCCTTTCTCGCACCTTTACATCCTCCCATCCCCACAACTACTACACGCCACTACAATGAAACGATTCTGCCGACTTTGCTTGCGCGCCACATTCCTCCGCATAGTCTGCGATGAAGCGCGCAGCAGCTGGAATATAATTGAGCTCCAGTCAGTGGAAAAACCTGTATTTCATTACTTTTAAAAGAAAAAAAAAGGGGGGGGGTTGTCGACAAGGGGGAGTCTTGTTTCAGCTCTCTGACCCATTTCTGCGTCGGCGAAGCTGTAAATGAATATGTGTTATTCCTCGGCCCTCCTACATCTCTTTCTTGAGCCCTTGTCAGTGCAAAGATTTACATTCTGTCTGGTTTGCGGTTGCTATTTTAGAAATGTTTCTTGGAGGGGTGAAGGTAGAAGGGCGGGGTCTCTAGCGCTTTGCCCCCTCCGCTTCAATAGCTTTCGGTGTTTGCCTCTGGTTTTGGTTTGTTGTTCTCGCACTGATCACTCAGCAATGAGTCAAAGCTGCATTCCATCTCTGCGTGATTAAAGAGGGGAAAAAAATCCGCCAAATATTATTTTGCATATAATTCCATCCATTATTCAATATCTTCCTTCAGAGCCAAAAAAGGAAATACGAAGTTTCGTAATAAATTACTGTTCAATTATTAATCTGATTTTGAAATGAACTGTTTTATTTGTCATTGAAACATTGTATGCAACAACATTAGATATTGCACTCCAGGGTAAAGATGTATTAAAGACAGCAAAGAGAAACAAAAGGATAGAAGACTTCAGGATTAAAGCCAGAAACAAATATATATTTATGTATTTACTACGTAGTGCTTAAAGACTCATAATTATTGTGAAAATAGTGAGAAGGAATTCCACATCATAACAATAGTGTTCTAAAAACAATTGCGATAACATTTATTGGCAAATCTTTGATGATGATATTTATTAGCAATGTTTTTGTTATTATCAAATTACAATTTGGATTGCTTTTGGTTAAAGTGCTCCCAAAGTCTCAGAATTTGAGTTTTTTGAAAGAAAATATTCATTTTTTTCATTTCTTTATTCTGTCCAACTCTGTGGTTGATATTAAAAAAAAAATTATTGACATTTTAAGTGTATTGTCATTTATTTAGAAATTTATATGGGCAGCACGGCAGCGCAGTGGTTAGCGCTTGTGCAGCACAGTTCTGAGGTATGAGATTGAACCTCCTGTGCCGAGTTTGCATGTTCTCCCCGTGCTTGCGTGGGTTTCATTCGGGCTCTCCGGTTTCCTTCCACATTCCAAAAACATGCGTGTAAGGTTAAATGGCCGGTCCAAATTGTCCCTAGGTGTGAATGAGCGAGCAAATTGTTTGTCCCTGTGTGCCCTGCAACTGGCTGGAAACCAGTTCAGGGTGTCCCCTGCCTACTGCCTGAAGATAGCTAGGATGGGCTCCAGCACCCCGAGACCCTACTGAGGATAAGTGGTGCAGATAATGGATGGATAGAAATGTATATAACATTATGCCCATTTTCCAACCCATTACCCCAAGTAAACACCGTTTTTATTTGTGTATAATTCGCCTTATTATTTTATTTTTTTTACCAAAAAACAGAAGACTTTAAAGAACATTATTTAAAGCATTTGTAAATTTTATGATAGCATTGTGTTCATAGTTTACATTGTTAATAAATTATTGGAATCATATTGAACATTTTTTGTCACTTACAATGCTTAATTTGAGCTGAAAAAAATTGAAATAAAATTTAATATCAATTTTTCCATCAAAATTTAGGGGTGCACATTGTACAGGGATAAATACTCTAACTCAAATATAATAAATTTGAATTTCATAGTTGATTTGAAATTATCCCCAGTTTTAGAATGCTGTGATTTGAATGAAAACATGTTTATTTTATCCAGTTCAGTTTGTTTTCTGAAGCCATAGACAAATTTGATAGTCACGTTTAAGTGACATGATCTGCAGAGTAGACTTGAGGTTCTGAAGAGATAACAGCTGTTTCCCAATATTATGCTAACACATTAATTGTTTTCAAGCGAGGCGCCCTCTTTTTGCCCGGCAGAGGACCCATTACTTGGCTGGAGCTACCAGGCAATAGGAATGCGCTGCCTTGTGTAATCGTTTGGTATCACTCGCTCCAGATGATACGGGAGGATGCCAAAAAAGAAATGTTCAATTGTCCCACAAGGATTCTTTCTCACGTCGTCCTTGGCTTTATGGTTTATTGTCAAATTGACCACAAAAATCGGACAGGTAACAATTTAGCCTCAAAACTAACAAATAAATCAAAAAGCACGCAACATTTGGAACTCCTATCCAATGGTGGTGACTTCCTCGTTTACCATGTTCACTCTGCAACTTGACCTTTAGGATTATAATGTCTTTATTGTGATTAATAACAACATTGTTTCCAACGAGATTAGACATGTCAATCCATGATAAAGCACGCAATGAAGACTTCCGAGAGAAAAGTAAGGTTAAAAGATTGTCAGGATAAATAGGCAAAAGTATTTACTAGGTCGTGCCTGGAAACTGACCTAAATTGTAAGTTCATCATGACAAAAGTGCGAAGAAGAAAGGTGCAAACATTTAGCACCAACAAAATTCCAAAATAAGCCCAATCAAAAACAATTCTAAAAATCAAAATCCTTTACAAGGTTTGATACTGTTAAACCAACAAGATAATGGAAATGTGACATCATTGCAGCAAAGTGCAGCTTGGAGTTTTTAAGCATGGTGAATTGTAGTTTAGTGCCCTTTACCACAGATTAGGGCTGCTCACATTTTCAGACCAGAATAGCATTTCAATTTCTTTCCGATTTTAAGAGAAAAGTCATCATAGTGACATGCTTTCACCTTAAGAAAACAGCACCCTCTTCTGGGGAGCTTTGTAAAAGTTGCTGTCTTCTGACCATTTTATGATTTTTGATTCCTCCATCATTGTATGTATCTAGTAGGTACAAGGGTCATAGTTACTTCGAGATAACGTAATCTTGACTGTAGCAAAATAACTATAGATTTGTAAATAAAAACAATATAGAATTGCAGTTGAATAAACGGTCTTTATTGTCAATAAACCAAATTGGGGACCTTCTCCTTTCAGAGTAAGAAGTAAGAAATCGATTTTGAGAGTGGCTGGCTAGCCGCATACTAGCATCGGGTAACCACGACTTCAGCAAGATCTCCGCGTTGATTAATGCGCAACTACTGTAGCTCGAATATAGCGGTTTCCCACAAATTGTAGCTCCATGTCATCTGTTTCATGGGTAACGGATCTGGCAACGGTGTCTAGCCAGGCTCGACAAGGGTGGCTTGTGAGAGTTGTTAGCCTAGCCATGTCAGTTGGCCGGAGCTGAGACCTCGCTATCGCCTGTTCTCCTATTGTTTTTTTTTTCAAGCACATGCTAACAATTGACTTTTACACAATGTACTTCATACTTACGATAAAAAGGCTTTCTGCAATCTGGACTGTTATGATGTAAATGTAAATGGTCTGCATTTCTATATTAACTAAACGATTTATAGCCATTAGAATGAAGTGACAATTGTCTCAATTACATTGTGGAGTTCCTTCTGAAGTGAGGATATTTTTGGCTGTGTTTGGACCTGGATTTTACGCTTTCCATCAAAGCTGTACTTGTACCGAGTGCAAGAATGCACCTGGAAAACTCATCCAAGACTCTTGGATAAAGTTCGAATGTATTTTCTTTTTGATTGTTTTGTGTGGACCAGAGCCACCACCGAAGAAATCAACTCTGTTTACATTCCACCAGTGTCACAATACCAGGATCTCCTTTAGTCCTTCTCTTTAAAATAATGGAGAGCAGACCTGGGTATCATTTGCTCAGCTCATTGCTTCTTTACGTGTGGTGACAGTAGCATTTATCAGATACGTTCAATAATTGGAATGGTCACAACAAAATGACAAGATGACTTAGGACAAATACTTAATTTATTGTCAGCGCTCAAAGGATTGCAGTACTCAAGTGATCATCTTCAAACAGTTGGGGAAGATTCCAATTGTTTTTGACCGCTCTGCTTTCATTACATTCTTGAGCTGGTGTCAGAGAATGTGTGATGCTGGATTGCTTTATAGATTTTGACAGTCCAAGGGTGTGGTTTTGAGGAACTGTTACCCACTTTGTTGACATAATGGCCACATGAAGGATTACGGTTTTTAGGATGGTACAAATTAAAAATGATACTATATCAAAAATTTATGTTTAAGGCTTAATTTGGTAAAATCCACATTAGAGAGTCAATACTCTTGTTGCTGGACAGAAGCACTCGTTCCATGTCGTTGTGGAATCTGAGCTACAAACGAGCAGCACTCCATTTTTAAGTCTCAACAGAAGTAACAATCTCAGCAACAAATAGCCGAAAATACATTTTTGCTTCTGTACGAAGAGTTAGTCAGTATGTCTGCGCTCAGGCCTGTAATTTTGGTTGACCAGCTAAAGGCCAGCACTCTGCTGTGTGTAAGCGATGTTGCACGGCAAATGCAGTGACAAGCAGTATTTGATCATCAGTATTTTCGCCTTAATTCAATTGTTGTTGTCATTTTCTTTGAGATAATATGTGAGTCTTAGCTGATTTTTTTGTAGGTCTAAGAAAAGTTTTTTTTATAGTAGAACTCTAATAGCACATGCCATAGTCTGTGTGTGTTTTGTAATGTGGGTGTGCGTGTATGTATGTGTGTGGTCTTAGAGTATGTTCAAAAGTTTAAATCTCTTTTTTTAGGGGGCTTACACAATAGTTTTGAGTTCTATCGAAGAGATTATCAGCACAAAGGGAGCTTTTTGAACTGTTTTGCCTGGGTGCTATTGATATACAATCTATCGATTTATCATATTCTGTTGGCTCGTTCAGGAGCTGATTGGAGGCCTTAACAGAAGTTGTTGTAGACTGTTACTGTAAAGTAGGGGCCCTTAACCTTTTCACTACCACGACCGGTTAAATGTCTTGACAGTATGTTCCCGTTCGGAATTAATCATGTTTGTACTTTTTGGTATAGTAATACAATAAAATACATCAATAATAATAATGAATACATAGAAATAACTTTTCTAATAACAACACTAATAATAATGAGCATAAACCCGCTGTATAACTATGTGCAATATGTAAGTGGACCCAGCACAACTTGTTGTTGACGTAGGGCTAATATATATCTTCAAACTGCAATGATCGATCTTCCCTCTATTGCCAAAACTTTTTCCATGGCCACTAGTTTGTTTATGCAAATATTGAAGCCAGATGACCAAATAACCCATAGCCTGGTCCTGGTCCACGGCCCGGAGGTTAGGGATCATGCTGTAAATTGCAGCATTAACCTAAGTCTTTGTTATAGGCCTGAAGGAGATTTTACCGTACAGAAAATTGAAAAAATGAATTGAGTTAATTAATTAGAAAACATGTATAAAAGGGAAAATACACTAGAGAAAGAAATAATTTGCAATTTTTCTCAACTTCTAAAACTTTGTCATGATTACCAATATGCTTCACCTGTGCCTGCTCCTTTGGCGCCAACTGCTTCGGACTCTGATTGTCTCTCTGTCCCTATTTAAACCCACTCCTATCCATCCCCTGTTGTCAGTCCATCTGCGAACCTCAGTTAACACTAGACAAGCCTTTTTTCGACCCTGACTCCCACCTGTTTTTTGCTCCTGTCTGTCCCCCTGCTTTGACCCGTTTTTGATCCTGACCAAGTCTACTCTCCTTTCCTGGCTTACAACTCGCTTACGACGCCGACCACGTTTTTTGCTCTTCTGTCCCGGCTACTGACCAGTTTTTCGTTCCCAACACAGCCATCGCTCGCCACGGAAGATCCACTTCTGCGTTCAGAGCGACCTGCTTCCCACGTCCTGCAATCACCGGATCGTGGGCGCAACCCTTTCTCTTTCTTTCAATAAAACTTGTGAAAAACGCAATGCAAGTGGGTCCTGTCTCCGTTCTGGTCCTGACACACTTAACATTTCCACAGATCAATTGTGTAGCATATTCAGTTATGCCACATAGTAACAAAAAATCAAAACGTCTATTTCTGAATCCATACTGATGATCATTCACGAAACCATGTTTTTCAACAAAGGAATAATATTTTTTGATAAAAAAGTTTTTCAAGAACTTTGGAGAATTGGGGTAAACATCCATGAGGTCTACTACAGAACGTGCAGGGCTTCATTATTGTAAACTGATATCACTTTTGCCATTTTCATTTGATCATGAAAAATGCCAATCAAATGATTCGTTGCATTCATATGTGAATGGTTTATTACACACTTACTTCATTTATTAGTGATATGTCAATTTTGTTACAATTATTTTTTTTTACGTTTTTAAACTTTCTATCCACTTCTCCCAAACATGGGGTTCCAGTTGCTGGGTATATTTGGTCCAATGCTAACAAGGAAATCAAGATATTTGTTAATCATTTTAATATAATCAATACTTGGTGTGCCATGCTTAATATATTTTGGAATGCCTTGAAATGGATGATTTTTAATCAGATCATTTTGAAGTCTGATGGTCTCGCTGTGATTTTAGTATCTTTGCAGTAAAGTTCTTTTGATATATCAAAATGGATTTAAGCTTGTTTTTATTATTTTTACATTGATCTTCTTTTTCCTTTGTTTCCGCTTTTCATTGAATCTTTGTTTCACCTATTTTGTTTTTACAAGCCTACTTCAACCCGTTTGTTAACCATGGATTCATCCTGTTAATTGACTTCTTATCGAAACGCTTGATGGAGAGTGACTGGGAAACATGGTAACAAATGTTTTTAAAAATAAGTTAGATGAGTCATTTACATCTTATAAATACATTCCTTCCCAGTTATGATTCATAAAGACTGTTTTTAGAGCAGGATAGCATATATTGCTGCTGTTATGGGCCTGACAATTATTGTCTGACCATTGACAATTTTTTTTCTGCACGGCTATAATGGCTAGCACAGACACTATTTTTTGGAATAGCCGTCTTTTGTTACAAAAGTGAACTGAAAGGCTGCTCAATGAACGAAAATTCTTCTAATATAAATACTTAACGGCTAGCTACAAGATTCCTTTTTTGAAGTCAAGCATGTCACCAGGTTTCAGAGCAAGCTAGCACTATGAACTGCACCGATGGGGTCCTGGTCACGATAAGCACCCCAGCGGGTGTCGTAATCTTTCCGTCTCGGTTCTAGGTTCTCCCACAGCTGGTTTGCATGCCACACATCTGTCGACAGGATGTTTCCCTTTTTATTTGAAGGTTTTTGCTCGTGTGTCCCCCGAAGCTCCCCTTAGTCTACATCCTTTGTGTTTCTGTAACTTCTGTCTTTGAAATTGGTTGAAATGCACATTCCAACCATTCTGGGTTTAATCCAGAAATGATGTCCCAATCTTGGACATGTTTTTTCAGTTATTTCAAACAAGACCAACTACTGGCAGTCTGTTGTAGTTGTTGGTAAGGCCTTACAAGAAACTTCAGTTGAAGTGTCTGTCCAAGCAGCAGCAGATATTTAAATTTCTCTTTTTATTATTTTACAATACAGATCCAGCAACAAATAAACACCATCTGTTATAAGCGCAATATAGAACCAAGAATTTGTTTGGCTTGATATAGGTGTGAAATGTAGCTGGAGCAAAATAGTCTCAACATGATCATAAAGTGCTTGGGTTTTTGAGAAGTGGGCAGTTTGTGAAAGTCTAACAGTCTCCTAGATGATAGAGATTTGTGTTGCCAAAGGCTGCAATTTATTTTCCCAATGCCAATAAAGCCGCTATTTTCTTTTAAGTAGGCTTCTCACATTCTGCATATGCATAAAAATATCTCGAGGGAATGTCTGGACAGTTTTGATACATCTCCCCACATTCGAATCTGCAGATTTTCCTGACCCAGATTCCAACAGACAGTTCATCTCAGAGTGAGTTGTTAAGAGGCGTCATTGAAACTTCCTGTTAACTGATAGTGAAACATGAGAATTTCTCCACGGAGGACAAATATGTATTTTACATCAGCAGATCTGCCTTAATCTGCAAGTCTCGCTATGTGCTGGAGTGATGACAAGCCGTGCTCACTTTGGTTTTGGCTGTCCTCATCTAGAGCAGTCCACTGTTCTAGTTCAACCCGAGATATCAAAGTGGTCCTTCATCAAAATTAAACTCCATTTGTTGTCTTTAACCTGCCATCAATTTGATGGGTTGCTGATTGTTGCATCAGCTGTGGAGTGGAAATTTGATCCATCATGAATCTGAAGCACAAACTGCAGTTTTTTGTGTTTTTGATGTGTTTCCTGTCTATTACTGTTTAAATGATGACAGGCTTTTTGTAACAATGTTGATCAAATATTCAGTTACATACCCTTTTTTGAGCTAACTTTGCTATTGAGTGTTGTGTGTGTTGTAAATATCCTGCCACAAATTAGTACCTAGCAAATTAAAGTGCAAAACAAAACGAATATCAGCTCACACATATGTATATTAGGCATTTTGACATTTCCTGTATATGTATTTATTTTAATTGTCATTGCCACAGTTCAAATATTCCGAAAATGAATTACATATTTCTTAAATTGCTTGATTACATCCTAGTGTAGGGGTCAGAAACGGGCACCTTTGGAGCCACATGTGGTTCTTTGGCTCTCCCTAGTGGCTCACATTTTTAATAATCTTTTTTTTTTTAAAATGTTTGATAATGAAAAATGATATGGTTTGTTTAGGAGGAAAAACATGACAAACATTCTTGAATATAGATATAATCTTTATGTATGTGTGTGTGTGTGTGTATGTATGTGGATATAATATATATACATATATATATATATATATATATATATATATATATATATATATATATGTATACAGAGACCCCTCACTACCTCACACTCTGGTTATCGCTGGTTCACTCCTTTGAAGGATCTTGAATTGAATTTTCATTGATATAAACATATTGTTCATTTTGGTCAGCGAGGGCACACTGCAAGTGCTGCACAGGTCACATTGTGTGTGTGTGTGTATATATATATATATATATATATATATATATATATATATATATATATATATATATATATATATATCATATCTGTTGTTTTTGACTGAGCATATTTGGCACCTTGTGCATATACTAAACAGGCAGTGTCGTACCTCATTTTATATTCAACTTTTTATTAATTCCCTAAGCTTTATTTCACAAAAAGCATACGTGGTTCATATTTATTAACCACCAGCTGCAGTTTTCAACTCACAGGACCAGCCGAGGGAGTTCCTCCGTATTCTGTTTCAGGCTCGGAAAAAGACTTTCAAGTGCCTGACTCTTGCAAATTAGATTTTGCATTGAGACCCTCTTTCCTCTACTGTATTTTCCAAGAAGTTCGCAGAATTGAGTTGAAGATTCTGACTATATTATGCGGGTTGATTTCAATAGACCCAAACATTCCATTAATCTCGCCCTTTGTGCTGCCATATCTTATGAATCCCAATGATTCACCTAGTCACCCAATTTTTTTTTGAAATCTCTTGGAATACAGATGACAACATTCAGGCATTCCTGTACAATTATTCCTTGTTTTAGCGGGGTTGTGTTCCAAAAAAGCATCGGGATCCCCTAGATGTGCCAGGTGTCCATGATGATTACAATACAGGCGTCACAAATGTATAGGTTTCCCACGAGTTGAAGCTCCTGGTCAACACTTTTATGGGTAATGGATGGTGCAATTGTGAGATACAGCCTTGGCAGGGGGTGGCTTGTTACATAGCCGGAGCAGTAGGCCGGACCTGCAGCACCGCTATTGCTGCCTCAGTCTCTTCCTGGAACCGATAATAACCCACAGAGCACGGGCTGGTTTTCTGGTTTCACTTCTTTGAGCTTTTCTGACTTTCCTTCTGATTAAATTATGATTTTATTTTTAATATAAGTAGCCGCAAAAATAATAGCTGTAACCATGCTTTGCAGTTTGTTTTAGGTAGGTGGACACTTTAACCTGGGCGCCTGCCCGCCCCATCTGTTTGACTGACAGCATAGACCAGCCTATCACAGTATTTGCTGTGTGTTGTCTGCGCAAAGTATCAAAACCGCAAAAAACAAACGACAATACATCGAGGGATTACTGTAATAGAGTGGTACCTATGAAAAAAATGAGATGGGCAATAAATGCTACCATGTGATCACAAATGTATTGCATGTTCCTCATGATTTTTTTCATCTTTTCTCTTGCACTACAGCTGCCTCAGAGGGGAGAGTCAACGGCGGGGAAGATTTTTTTCAAAAGGTGAGTTTTGAAAGTCTGTTACTTTGTTTTCTTTCTTATAGTTCTGGGTTTTTTTCTTCTGAAATGCGGGGGGACATGAAGCAGAGGTACATCCACATGTCAGGTGCCCATCCAGTTGTTTCTTATCACAAATCCAAACAAAACAAAGCAATTCAAAGGGACATTGACGTTGCGTCGCTGCAGGAAACCATCGTTCTCTGATGGCCGTAACGCAGCTGACACAACACAATCAGTTTCATCATTATGTAACGGTACACAAAGTTCTCATTGGTGTCACGAACATCAAAAACACTTGCGTCAGTTTGGACAGGGAGGTTCTACCTGATTGACTTCATCAGTGTTTTACTGAATGTTCTGAAACGTTGAGTACACACATATTTCGAGTCTGCAACTCCATTATCATAGTACGACTCGTATAATCTTTTATCACTTAAGTAATGGGTTTATTTACTGACATGCTTCTCAAAGTTTTTTCGTTAAGGTCAGCCTAAAAAAATATTGAAATCTCTATACTCACATCATTGTTAGTGTTCAGTCTGAGTTTGTATTGAGATCACTGTGAGACGTCAGAAAATTATACTACACCTTAAAGGATTAACTCTGGCATTGGGTTTTGCTTTTCACTGTATTTTCGGGGTTAAGATTTGTGACTGTATTTCTACTTTAGTCTGAATAGAAACCTTGACTTGACATGGAAAAATAATCCCTCTAAATTTGAGCAACATTAGTGGAGAATTACTCGAACTAAAACTGTTTAGGAATGGAGGCCAAATCTAACATTACCAAGGAGAATAATTGATTCAGCTTGTTTTTATACCATCGTGCTCTTTGTCAAAAATGTCAAATGTTTTGATCGGTCTAGTGAAATTGACAAAAGTTTATAGTGTCTTAGCACTCCATTTTCAAGGATTTAGTGTTGAACTGCTGCAGAAGGCAATTTAACAGTACCTAATGCACATTTTTAAAATAATGCAAAACAGCCGCAAACAACTTCTTAAGAGAATTTTTAAGCCGTTTACTTTTTTTTTTCTTCCGTATTACAAGTTGAAATATCTTAAATACACCTCAGAGCCATTTGAAGCAAATTGTCTTCTTTGCCCCTAAATTTCTCAAGACCGAAGCACAATTCATAGATCTAACAGAGCGCTAATCCACGCCTTCCATAGTTACGGTATCCATGTATCACAAACGGAGAAAAAACAGTGGCCAAAACAACAACAGCAAGCCACTCTCGAGTCGGTACTCTTGATAGCATAGCTGTGAAATTATCTTCTGGATTATGCAAGTTTATCTCAAAAGTCAGTAGAAAAGTTAAGTTAAAAACAAGCGCGAGTCCGTTTAAAGATTGCAAAGCAAGTGTTTCTATTGAAGCACAAAATTTCCATGCAATTGTTCCTCAGATAAAGAAAAAAAAAATATCCACAAATGGCCATGCCCTGCTCCAGCTTAAAAAAAACAGGTTGGGGAAACGTAAGTGAATAATGTGTGCGTTTATGTGATACCTTGAGTTTATAGGAAAAATAGAAACTGGTAGTTTGACCACTTCCTCCGGTCAAGACTCATGCTGGGCTTGGCGAATTAATGATATACATGGTAGCTAACTAGCAGGATAATTAGCCAATTGACTTTTAACGAACGGACCACAGTTGCTTGGATGGTCAGATGTATAAATGACCAAAAGAAGCAAAAAAAAATCCACCCCCACATTTCCTTCCTAATCCCAATTGCTTGTTCTTACTCATCGTCTACTGGACTTCCTTTGAGTTCACAGTGGCAGAAAAATGCCTTGGTGTCAAATGTAAGATCAATAAGATTATGAACAGTATGTGATAATGTTCATTTAATATTCTTGTTTTGAAATTCATGTACTTTTAGGCATGTTGTTTTTACTAGTAATTCAACAACAACTCACTAGAACATGTATTAGTAAATAGGTGTTTTATGAGTAACGTTATAGTGCAACATTTGACATACTTGTGTGTAAATAAACGTAATTAGAAAAATATTGTGTTGCACTTGTAATATTACAAAGCCTAGTACAAATGTGCATAAACTAGTATCCTCTGGTTCCTAGCATGCATCTTGCAGGGTCCTAGAGGCTATTGGATTAAGAAATATATTCCATGTAGGCCTATCTTTGTATGGATCGTGCAGTAGCCAGTGACATACATTTTAACTCGTTAACACCTGCAACCTTTTACAGGTAACATCCGAGTTACGTCCAGAATCAATTATGACTAACCAGTTGTTAATCTATTACGATGGCGGCAACTGCTGCTGAGACAATATCTTGTTACTGAGTGTCGTTCCTGTGTTAACTGGCTGCCAAAATTGTTTCATATGTCGTTGGGCTGCGGTGCAGGACATTGAATTAAACAAATGAAAAGTGGAAAGCCTGTGTGTGTGCGTTTTAATATATTTTTTTAAACATTGCTGTAACAGCCAGTTAGTGATTTGGAGAAATGGCTAAAAAATTTCTGGTCGTGGTTGTTAGTTCAGTTGACGTAAGTGGAGCAATTGGAAAGGTTGATGTTACCTGAACTCTGTAGAAATTACCTTGTGTAACGTGGGCAGGTTTCTGGCGTTTTCAAGCACTGGCTGAAACTGTGTGTTTTTTTGGACACTTTGGACACTTCATACCTTTAACACCATGTTCCATAACTACTTCTAATGGCAAGATAAAATTCTTCTAGTTATCATCCATCATATACTTGTATTAATAGGGAACAGAGAGGCTTGCTACGACATGGTTGCCACAGTTGTAACATAATGCAGTTGTCCTACTAGAATGCCAAAGCTTTCATACAGGTTTGTCTAAAGCAGTGAAAAATCTTACGTGCCAAGTCATTCAACAAGTGTGCTGAAATGTTTTAGAACCACGAGCAAATGGTGTGCTAGTCCCTAAACCCTTTATTGGATTTTAAGGTATTTGAATAAATCCCTAAACTACTACTTGTCAAGGAAAAAGGTTGAGCGGCAAAATCAAACAAAGTCCCAGCAGCTCTAAGTCTTGACGTCAGATACCTAGCGTTTCCGTAGAGTGTGAAATTGTGGTACAATGCGAGACAGCCAAAAGCTCTGCGAATCCAAGCCAACAACTACT